>NC_090383.1:7731829-8042928 GCF_036365525.1 Heterodontus francisci | reverse complement strand
AAAAAAGAGTTTACAAATCAGTGTTTTCTTGCAATGTTTTTGACTGTTCTTTGTTCCACATTGCACACCTTTTCTTGGTTATATGCAGAATGTTGTCTGATTTCCCATTGCTTCCCAATAAATAACCTCATGTTATTCTAGATCTAACTCTGAGGTCCCTCTAAACTCCTCCAATGCTGTGGATCCAATATTTGCAAGGAAGGTGTGAGATAGCGCAAGGGAAAACCCGGCACGATAGGGGCGGGGGAGTTAAGACCAGTGGACCCATGGGGAAGTATCCCAGCACTCGGAAGGGAACATCAGTGATCGGGAGGGTTGGGGAAGCTTCAAAGCTTTCTTGAGGGGCCTGGGGTGGGAGGTTCCTGCTCCTCTTGGCCCACAAGGAGTGCTGGATGAGCCACTTCCCTTGGGAGCTGGCAGCTCCCGCCTTGGTTCAGCTGCCAGGAAACGCACAGCTTGGGCCTCCCTCTCTGAACTTTGAGATGCGGTGCCAATGATGCCATCAGGCTGCGACATTAGGATGTTAACTAGGTCCCCGCCTGCCTTTTGTGGGAGCCTTATCCATGGTGGATTTCTGCACTTTAAGGTTTAAAGGGGTGCAAATGTGTTCACGTTTTCCTATCTTGATATTTTAACCCCCTCCCTTGCATATTGAAAGCTATATCTTTAGCACTGATTTCTAAAAGAGGGTCCCATGTTACAAGTGTGACAACCTAATGTCGACCAGCAAAGTATTCTCATGATCCTGATGATTGAGTTTAGCCGATTAGTTGCAAATCGAGAGTAATTTAATTAAATTTTTATGTACTTTGAGAACTGCATTGAAATTGTCCAAACTATTTTTTCCTTGGACTCTTTTGAGTTTTTGGAGAAGATTTTAATATGGGTATCTGAAGTGAGAAAATAGAGGGCTGTGCTATTAGTTAGGAAACACTTCTCCATGCAAAGGGTGGTAGAAGTTTGGAACTCTCTTCCGCAAAGGGCAGTTGGTGCTAGGTCAATTGTTAATTTTAAATCTGATATTGAGATATTTTTGTTAACCAAAGGTATTAAGGGATATGGGGCAATAGCAGGTAGATGGAGTTAGGTCACAGATCAGCTATGATCTCATTGGCTGGCGCAACAGGTTCGACTGGCTGAATTTCCTCCTCCTGTTCCTATGTTCCAATCCAATTGGAAATTTCTATCAGACGAGCTTATAATTAGTAGAGGACGACAGAGAATGAAAGAGTACTTTTGCATTAATTGAATGAGTAAACTTAATGTGGCTGCTTAAACCTATTGTTTGGTGCACTCGATAAGTGAGATCCAATACCCGCTTTAAGGTAATCCATTCACAGAATTGCGATGATTTAATCTACTGCATTCCAGATTCATTCCGCATGTTTATGATGTCATCTCAACCCTTTGATTGCATTATTGCCCTGTAATTAATTCTCTTGCAGGTTTTCATTATTTTATTTAGAGGGCAAAAATATCGCGTCCACGCTCAATGTTGCTAAAAGTAGGAACATCAGCCATATAATTATGTACGCAGGGTGTAGAATTTCCCTTTAATTTGATAGAAATTATTTCTTGCCAAACCTGTCGTAACCTTGGCAAGACGTCCTACTTCAACCACATTGATAGAAAGTGGAAAACCTTTCCATAGAATCATGTACAGTCATTCTTTTAACAACTGATGATGTGCAATCCCATCCTCAAGGCCCGATGACCCTTAAATCCTCCAACCTTCTGAGATAGTGGCTGCAGTTCAGTGAGAGAAGGTGGGAACTTGAGTAAATAGTCAATGGTTATGTCAGGTTCCATGAACATGTGGGTAAGGGGTAGACAAGCACACAGGAACAAAGCAATAATGCGGTCAATTTGCCGTATAACATTCATTATTTCCCATTATTAGGTCTTTTACTTATCTCAATTACCACAGCATGTCTGGTGAAATGTGCTGCATTATCACTGCATCTACTAAAGGTGTTCAGCCTTACAAACAGTTACTTTTCTTCTTCTATATAATGATCAAAGGAATTACCTCACATCCAGGCGTTTATACCATCGTCCCAATCATCAGGATTTACTAGAGCTTTCTCTATGTACATATAAGTCATGCAAATTGGTGATGACAACCGATTTCTCTTAAACTCCAATCCTGTGTGGCTTTCAGGTTTTGAGAAAGTGGGTAGTGTTATATATTGTTATACTATCTGTAAAGTGCTAGGAAATAATTAGCTAGGAACTAGTTGTTATGTGTAAGTGTTCCAGTGGGGCCACATTCATGGCTGCACTGAAGAGTCATGTGATATGTAACAGAAAACCAGTCTCACCAGTCCTACAGCAGGCAGCATGGTGGCTGACCAAATAAATGAAAAGCTCAAGCATTTCCAAGTTTAAAGTGTGATTATTTCCAACATCTGGGAACCAGAAAACAACAAGAAGACGTAACAGTCAGTATCAATAACGCTGAAAGGCTGCACAGTGGACTGGGTTACTAAGTTACTGTCTAACTCTGTTTAAATGGTTAACTTTGACTCTCAGTACTTACTAAAATCAAAGATAGCTTGTGATGGGAATGCAAAGGATGTTGCCCATCTTTTTGCATCCAGTGCCTGCTGCTTGTTAAATACAGATGGAGTTAGATCCAGGACAATTGTTACTCCGCCCCGACATTGTGCTTCAACAACTTGTATTTATTTAGCACCTTTATGTAGGAAAACATCCCAAGATGCTTCACAGGAGCGTTATCATACAAAATGTGACTCCGAGCCATATAAGGCGATATTAGGACAGATGACCAAAAGTCTGGCCAAAGAGGTAGGTTTTAAGGAGCATCTTAAAGAAGGAGAGAAAGGTAGAGAGGCGGAGAGGTTTAGGGAGGGAATTCCAAAACTTAGGGCCCAGGCAGCTGAAGGCACGACCGCCAATGGTGGAGAGATTAAAATCAAGGATGCTCAAGAGGCCAGAATTAGAGGAGTGCAGATATCTCGGAGGGTTATGAGGAGATTACAGAAATAGGGAGGGGCGAGGCCGTGGAAGGGTTTGTAAAAAGGGATGAGGATTTTAAAATCAAGGCGCTGCTTAACCAGGAGCGGGTGGTAATGACCTGAAACTCGCTGCCCACAAGGGCAGTGGAAGTGGAGACAATCAATGATTTCAGAAGGAAATTAAATAGTCATTTGAAGAAAATAAACTTGCAGGGCTACGGGGATCGAGCGAGGGAGTGGGACTAACTGGATTTCATGCTGGCATGAACTCGATGGGCCGAATGGCCTCCTTCTGTGTTGTAAGTGACTCTATGACTCTAGTGCAGGTCAGCTAGCACAGGGGTGATGGGTGAATGGGACTTGGTGCAAGTTAGGACACGGGCAGCAGAGTTTTGGATGACGTCAAGTTTACGGAGGGTAGAATGTGGGAGACTGGCCAGGAGTGTGTTGGAATGATCAAGTCTAGAGGTAACAAAGGCATGAATGAGGGTTTCAGCAGCAGTTGAGCTGAGACAGGAGCAGGGTTGTGTAATGTTAGAGGTGGAAATGGGCAGTCTTAGTGATTGCATGAATATATGGTCAGAAGCTCATCTTCAGGACAAATAGTTCAGCCTTAGATATTTGCCAGGGAGAGGGATAGAGTCAGTGGCTGAGGAATGGTGTATATGGCAGGGACTGAAGACAATGATTTGATTTGATTTAGATTTAGAGATACAGCACTGAAACAGGCCCTTCGGCCCACCGAGTCTGTGCCGACCATTAACCACCCATTTATACTAATCCCATATTCCTACCACATCCTCACCTGTCCCTATATTCCCCTATCACCTACCTATACTAGGGGCAATTTATAATGGCCAATTTACCTATCAACCTGCAAGTCTTTTGGCTGTGGGAGGAAACCGGAGCACCCGGAGGAAACCCATGCAGACACGGGGAGAACTTGCAAACTCCACACAGGCAGTATCCAAAATTGAACCCGGGTCACTGGAGCTGTGAGGCTGCGGTGCTAACCACTGCGCCACTGCGCCGCCAATGGCTTCAGTGTTCCTAAGATTCAGTTGGAGGAAATTTCTGCTCATCCAGTACTGGCTGTCAGACAAGCAGTCTGACAACTTAGAGACAGTGGTGAGGTCGAGAAAGATGGTGGTGAGGTAGAGCTGAGTGTCGTCAGTGTCCACGTGGAGGTAAAGGGTGGAAATGGGCTTCAGTTCCTGAATCATTCCTACATTCTTTCACTTTATAAAACTACTTTCCTTTTAACAAACTCACTTTTGTAGGCAGTATATTTTATAAAGTGCGTCAAATATCTGTTAAAATGTGGAAAGTCAGTTTGACATTTCAGAGAATTGCACTCCGGCTTACATGTGCTAAAGCTTGTGCTAATTACAAACCCAATCGACTCACTGTGATGTGACAGCATTACTTTTTCAGGAAACTGTTTTGCTGCAGGCACTCTATAATATGTGAAATAACAGATGGCTGAGGCCAAAATATCAAGGTGCAAACATGTCCTGTTGGGTTTGTGCTTTTCCATGCATCTGTGCATCAAGCACAATACACAGGGGGCTGTGTGCAGTTCTGCACCATCCATTCTATGATGTGCCAGCAAAATTCATTAACATCTAGGGAAATAGACATACCCTAGGCTGGACAACATTTCAGTTCAATTCATAAGCTGCTTTGTTCCAAAATAGGCAAAACAGACACAACACTGGATATGACTTAGAGGCACTTGGTACTGTCGGTATAATAACAATACCTTACATTTATAAAGCACCTTTAAGGTAGTAAAACATCCCAAGGCACATGATATAAGGCAATATTAGGACAGGTAACCAAAAGCTTGCTCAAAGTGGTAGATTTTCAGGACCATCATAAAGAAGGAAAGAGAGGTCGCGAGGCACAAAGGAGGAACTCCAGAACTTAGGGCTCAGGCAGCTGAAGGCACGGCCGCCAGTGGTGGAACAAATACAATCAGAGAAGCTCAAGAGTTTGGAATTATAGAAGCGCAGAGATCTCGGAGAGTTGAAGGGCTGGAAGAGGTTAGAGAGATAGGGAGGGGCGAACCCATGGAGGGATTTGAAAACAAGGATGAGAATCATTCCATTGTATACTATTACAAAAACAAATAAAGAACTCACATCAGTTAACCAATTTTGGTGGGCCTTTTACGTCAAAAAGCCTGAAACTTTCCACAATCTTACTTTCCAGAGTAGAGGTTCTCTCCTCGCTGTCTGCCACTGGCCACCTTTCTGGTGTGCGCTCTGATTTTTTTTTAAAAGCCTCTTTCCCTGACCCACAGAGATCAAAACAAATCTCAACCATTCACTCCCTGCACCACCGGAGCTCCGTGGCAGCAGTGTGTACCATCTACAAGATGCACTGCAGCAACTCACCAAGCCTCCTTCAACAGCACCTTCCAAACCCACGACCTCTACCAACTAGAAGGACAAGGGCAGCAGATGCATGGGAACACCACCACCTGCAAGTTCCCCTCCGAGCCGCACACCATCCTGACTTGGACATATACTGCCATTCCTTTATCATCGTTGGGGCATGCTTGTGGAACATCAAACTTGCATTGCCTGTATTTTGCCTCGTGCACCAACTGTTGTGTGTTGACTGACATACCTAAGGGCAGTGACTGAAAGTGTAGCAACATTTCTCTAGCTTGCTGGTTCTGCATAGGGAACATCAGAGCTGCTAGGATAACTTCACCCACTGAAGAACACCATTTTCCCTACCAGCCATGCAGTGTATAATGCTGTTGTCCTCCAGGGTGTATGTGATGTACACTACCACCTATTCTCGTAGATGAGGTACGATTTCACCATGGTTGTACAGTGGAGCCAGTATTTACCTGGTTGTATCAGTGTTCTGACAATGCAATTCCCTTCATTTCACTTTCCTACATAACATCAGTGACTACACTTCAAAAAGTACTTCATTGTAAAGTGCTTTGGGATGCCCTGAGCAGGTGAAAGCAGCAAGTCTTTCTTTGACTAAATGAACTTTATTTAGTAAAGAAAAACATTTTCTTTGAAAGGTTGCAATGCTACAAAACCAGGCATTCATAGAAGGAGATGTACTGAAAGTTCTCAACCAAGTAAAAGCATTATTTATACTATTAACCAAATATCTAATAATGAACAAGATGGATATGGCAATACAAGATATTGTGAGTTTTTACCATACTAAAACACAAAGAGCAAAGATGGGAGCAATACTGAATTCCAGTTTACTCAACCTGATAAATGACCAACTTTTAACCCATTATTATCACTAAATTATAAGAGTGATTATTACAAGATTTTCTATAATATTTTTATGACTGTTTTCACATTATCTCTCAACTAAATTACTAAATTTACTCAATTTACTCAAAACACAGATTATCTTCTTTGGCCTCCTTATCTCGAGAGACAATGGGTAAGTGCCTGGAGGTGGTCAGTGGTTTGTGGAGCAGCGCCTGGAGTGGCTATAAAGGCCAATTCTAGAGTGACAGACTCTTCCACAGGTGCTGCAGAAAAATTTGATTGTTGGGGCTGTTACACAGTTGGCTCTCCCCTTGCGCTTCTGTGTTTTTTCCTGCCAACTGCTAAGTCTCTTCGACTCGCCACACTTTAACCCCGCCTTTATGAGGCCCGCCAGCTCTGGCGAACGCTGGCAACTGACTCCTACGACTTGTGATCAATGTCACAGGACTTCATGTCGCGTTTGCAGACGTCTTTAAAGCGGAGACATGGACGGCCGGTAGGTCTGATACCAGTGGCGAGCTCGCTGTCTTTGGGGATCCTGCCAAATTCCATGCGGCTCACATGGCCAAGCCACCTCATGCGCCGCTGACTCAGTAGTGTGTATAAGCTGGGGATGTTGGCTGCCTCGAGGACTTCTGCGTTGGAGATACGGTCCTGCCACCTGATGCCAAGTATTCTCTGGAGGCAGCGAAGATGGAATGAATTGAGACGTCGCTCTTGGCTGACATACGTTGTCAGATTATATGGTCATTATAACATTGCAGTCATTTACAGCCAATGAAGTACAGTCATTGTTGTAAGGTAGGAAACATGGTAGCCAATTTTCACACAGCAACTCCCTAAAAACAGCAATGAATTAATGACCAGATAATTTTTTTTTTATGTTGATTTAGGGATATATTGGCTTGTTCACCAGGAATAACTCCCCTACCCTTCTTTAAAATAGTTCCTGGGATCTTTTATGCCCAACTGAGAGGGCAGACATGGCTTCGGTTTAACGTTTCATCCAAAAGATGGCATCTCCAACAGTGCAGCACTAGTGTAGCGCCACTGGGAGTGGTGGCCACTGCTGGGACTGCAGCCCAGCCGAGGACATGGAGCCAGGAGTGCAGGTAAGTTTGGTTTGCCTCGTCGGGGAATTCAGTGGTGCCCCAGCGAGGCAGAGGTGGTCGTTTGGGGAGAAGGGGGGGCATCTCGAGTCCTGGGGTTTGTTGGAGAAGCGGGGGCCAATCGGGCACCCTGTGCCTGTTTATCCCCGTGGAGGTGAGCGAAAGCCCTTAAGTGGCTGTTAAGTGGCCACTTAAGGACTTTGGCCTCGGGTGGGCGGCCCAGTTCTCATTTCACCCTCCCGCCTCCCGGCCCGCATAAAGTGGGGCAGAGGCGGGACTGGGTCGAGAAGGCCTCCCAGAGCCTCCCGCTCAATTTTATGCCACCCCCCCCCCCCCTTCCACCATCTGGCACGCTAGGATGGCATAAAATTCTGGCCAATATCTCCTCATGTGGCTTGGTGTCAAATTTTGTTTTTGATAACACTCCTGTGAAGTGCCTTAGGATGATTTACTACATTAAAAATGCCATGTAAAGCAAGCTGTTATTGATGTTCTCTTGTCCTCACCACAAAGGCAACCTCTATGTAGGCAAGCCTCCATTACAATCTGAAACTGAACCTTGTGCATTTAGTATGTGGGAGATTGCAAAGAATCCGCCCTTCATTGTAAGCTTACAACTGATTTCATCCTCAAACCCCACTCCCCCCAACACACCCTTCCCCTACAACCTATCACAAGCGGCAGAGCCTTGTGTCATCTTGCCCCAGAGTCTCTCTGAACTCGTGCACCTTAATGAATCTCTCCCTGCCTTCCAGAGACTCTGAGGCTGCATTCCAGTCTCAGTCTCCTACTGACCCCAACTCCTGCTCGGGTCTGACACCCAACTGTGAAATACCCTCAGACGTTTAGCTATGGTGCTGAAGAAATGCTTGTTGTTGTAATCGTTGCCACCCATGACAGCACAATCCTTTCACACCCGAATCAAAGCATCATGAACTTTATTATACAATAGGATACGGGCAGCAGAGATTTGGATGACCTCAAGTGTACGGATGGTGGAAGATGGTAGGCTGGTCAGGAGAGCATTGCAATAGTCAAGTCTAGAGGTAACAAAGGCATGGATGAGGGTTTCAGCAGCAGAAGAGCTGAGGCAGGGATGAAGATGGGCAATGTTACAGAGAGGGAAGGAGGCAATCTTGGTGATGGAGAGGAAATTGCGGTCGGAAGCACAGCTCAGGGTCAAATAAGACAGCGAGGTTGTGACCAGTGACTTGCAGTAAAACAGAGAGTAGGCCATTCGGCCCCTTGAGCCTGTTGCATAGGAAAAGGTGGAGGCCATTCAGCCCATTGAACCTGCTGTGCCACTTAATGAGATCATGGCTGATCTTGTTCCTCAACTCCAATTACCCACCTTCGCTCCATATCCATTGATAGCCTTACCTGACTAAAACAGAGTAACCACTATACTATCATACCCTGGAGCTCAATTGGGCAGTATTTCTATCCATACAAAAAATCAAAGAAGGGCCCTGTCAGCATTGCTGGATGCAGCTGTCGCTCAAAATAAGTGGGAGCAAAGAACACAAGTCTACAGCTGAAGCAGAAGGCTGGATGGAATATATTGTCAGACGATAATGGGCAGAAGCACCGACCATATCCAATTCCCTAGTCTCCACTCACCTGAATTCCACCCACAGGTCCCATCCCTCAACTCTCCTGTCTTCGAATGAAGGAGTGGTGAATGTATGGTTTAAACAACTTCAGATATAACTGTTAAATCTCCAACTTCTTCCCAGCTCTGACAAAAGATCATCGACCTGAAACGTTAACTCTGTTTCTCTCTCCACAGATGCTGCCTGATCCACTGAGTATTTCCAGCATTTTCTGATTTGATTTCAGATCATAAACACTGCTCCCATTTTTTTTTTCAGACAGCAGGTGCTGGCAATCTTCCTGCTATTGCCATTTACACCTCCTTGAGACCCATCTTTTGTTTCTTTTCTTGTCATATTACCATTTCCTCTCCTGCTGTCCACCCGATCACTGACCTTCCCTGTGTCCTTCCTCCCTCCACCATCCCTGCCTCTGTACTTCCTCAAAACCTGTTACATCACTAACTTTTTCCAGTTCTGATGCAAGGTCATTGACGTGAAACATTGGGGTGAATTTTCCCGGCTCCAATGCAGATAGGGCTAGAGATCAGGAGTTAGACAGGAAAATAGTTGGGGGGAGTCACATTGGGACGGCTCCCCAATGTATTTGTTCCTGCCTCTGAGGTCTTTCCCAGGGGTGAACTGGGAACCAGGCTGGCTGCCCACTCCACAGAGGCAGCAGCCAATTAGGGCAATTCAGGCTCCACTTAGGGGCCATTTTACGACAGCACCAGTATTTTCCCACCATTGGAGTGCCCTGCTCAGTCAAGGCAGTCTTCCGGCTGCAGGCTAGGGACCATGAGACCAGAGGCTCCACGCTCCAATGAGGGGACCGTGGGGATAAAAGGCTGCAGCTCCCTCCATTAAAAGTCCTGTGGAAGGATTTCCCCTCCAACCAGATGTCCGTACCAGCTTCGGTCCTCTTTAATGGATCACTTTTATACAGGCAGCCAAGGGCACCTCCAAACTGAGGCATCCTCGTGCTTGCCTGCCTGCCTCGGCAGTACCCATGCTCCCGGTGGGGACTGCCAGCCTGTCATTGCTGTGGGCCTTCTGATTGGACCGGCAGCCTTTGGATCCCGCCCGCCGTCCTTAACATGATGGCGAGCCCAGAGGCGGCCCACTAGGAGGCCACCTCCCGGAAAGTTGCGCCAATGGGCGCACCACCAACATGGGTGGGCTCAGGAGCCCCATGCCTGTCCGACATTGGGGTCCTGACGCCCACTGGAAAATCCAGCCCATTTACTCTGCTTCCCTCTCCACAGATGCTGTCACACCTGCTAATATTTCCAGCATATCCTGTTTTTTATTTCAAATTTCCAGTATCTGCAGAACTTAGCTTTTGTTTTATTATTTAAAGCTACTTTGACTGCTGTTTTAAAAACTTAAGTAAAAACTAGAGAAATTATTGTCACATTGATTCTTTTTAATAAACCTGTAAAAAACGTAAGGTATTTCTTCTAAGTTTCCAGGTAGTGCAAGGCTGCAAAAAAAAAAGAAACTTGCCATTAATTAGACAAGTGATGCCGAGTTGGTAGCTTGCAGTTAAATGGGTGACAGCCAAATTCTGCTGATTATTTTTCATTCAAAGCTGACTCTGAGTCCTTTCAGCATATATTATAATAGGGTTTTACAATGGAAATAAAAAGAGACAATATGAATTGCATTGTGTGCTCACACACTGCGCGGACTGTCTGGTTGCAGGCCTCTGAAATACGTTGTCTGCAAAGAAACATGTTGTGGGTTATCAATTTTACGTCATTCAGGCCCTGACATGCGACTTAACCAAACTCCAGGGACACACGTCCATCTGTAAAAGCTAAAACTATCTGGCGATTATGACATTTAATAAGATTGCATTCTTACCCAGGCCATATGTTCCATGGAAAATGCAGCGCAGAAACAGGCCATTCGGCCCAACTAGTCTGTGCTGGTGTTTATAATCCACATGAGTTTCTTCCCATTCCATCCACCTCATCTCAGCCTTTCAGCAAATCTTTCTATTCCCTTTTCTTTCATGTACTCATCTAGTTTCCTTTTTGAAAGCTGCTAAGCTATTTGCCTCACCCACTTCCTGTGGTAGCAAAGTCCATATTCTAACCAATCTCTGAGTAAAGTAACTTCTCCCTATTTCCCAATTGATTGTCAGCGGACGTTCAGCGACTGGCATCCCTTCGACCTGAAACAGGTGCCAGGAGGTGATAGGGGAGCAAACAGGGAATTGTGGGTGAAGTCTAAGGTACCCTGGGGAAATGTGGACGAAACCTATCCTAACTCATCCCACTTATGTCTGTCCATTGGGAAGGAGCAGAAGTTCCCTCCTGGCGTACAGAGTCTCAGTGACCTTCCTGATACAGGGCTGGATGTCAAACTAGGAGAAATTGCTGACGTCAGCTGCTTGAGGCTGAAAGGAGCCCATTGCATAAAGGTTGAAAGCCACGGTGACCTTGCAGTGCCCTGACTTGGTGCTCCAATTGTGGCTGCATAGCAACCTCCCTGGGGCAGTGCGGACACTTCACGCATTGATCCTCACTGAACATACAAAGGAAATAGGAGCAGGAGTGCCATAATCCCCTTCGTGACTGCCCCACCATTCAATAAGATTGTGGCTGATCTGATCTTGGCCTCAACTCCACTTTGCTGCCCAGCCCCCATAACCCTTGACTCCCTTGTGACCAAAAATCTGTCTAACTCAGCCTTGAATATATTCAATGATGCAGCCTCTCCTGTTCTCTCGGGTAGAGAATTCCAGAGATTTTCTACCCGCAGAGAAGAAATTCCTCCTCATCTCCATCTTAAAAGGGAGACCCCTTATTCTGAAATTGTGCCCCCCTAGTTCTAGATCCCCCACGAGGGGAAACATCATCTCCCCCCTTAGAATCATATATGTTTCAATGAGATCACCTCTCATTCTTCCAAACTCCAGTGAGTATAGGCCCAACCTGCTCAATCTTTTCTTATATCCTTGACATTGAGGTATTAGAAGTCTTTTTTGAACATCCACTATGGTATCCTCCGCAGTGCTCTGCTTCTTCCTCTTCTCCCAGCTGCTCCGGCTCTCTCCTGGCTCCTTCGCTGCTCCACATCGTCCTGACACCCCTCCCCCCCCCACACCCCCCCCCACCCAAGACTGGAGTTTTGAAGACAGAGAAAAGCAGTCCCCGCTCGCAAAAAATTGTTGGCAGAATTCAGAAATTGGTTGTAAAGCGCTAAAATAGCTCCCTCGACCTAGAGGTCAGCCAGCGACCTAAGACAAGCCAGCAACTAACCTGTCTTGGCCCTTCAAATAGCACTGCAGCTGGGTCCTTGCTGCTCTGTTTGTGTCAAGAGTCAGGGACTGGGTTGGACCAATTTCACAAAATGGTCCTACAATAGGTGTGGTCGGCCAGTATTCAAATATTGTAATGAGCTTTTTAAATATGCTTACGGCAAGCAACCTAGATGCCTACAGTCGTGCCTGATCCAATATGGAGGCGCACTTCTGGTCTCGAATGAGCTAGGTTGGCCCTGTAGGTGTCCGTTCTACGCCTGTTAAACAGTGTGGTGCGGTCCCATTTCACGGCCCATGTTTCCACACCTTGTCTGAGATAACGCAGAGCAGGTCACAACTTTAACGAGGACACCAGCCATCTGATGATGAGATTCAAAAATGTTTTAACTTTATTTTTAGCTAGGGCTGCATTTCACAAAATACTGAAGGATAAGTCCCTTTTAGACCCTGACTTGAATTATTTCTTCAACCATTGTGGAGCCGTATCCTGAAGTAGTCTTTCAATTTGACACAGAGCAATATGGAAATGTATCTTTTAAGATATGTATCTGATACATGCCAGGTTCCTTCCTAAATACATAAACGGTCAAATTTATGCATTTCATAGTTACAGGGGTATAAAACATATGGGATTCCATGGATACCCCATGAGAAGGCTGAAGTTTTAGATCATAATCTTAGAAGATCTTACAAAAAATTGTCATTCATAAAGACAGCCGAAACACCTTTATATGAAAAGAATTTGAGGTAAATAATGTTTTCTTTCTCTAAGCATCTGGTCAATTGTGTCAGTCTGCGTCTAATCAATGGTCTTTTATCCTAACTTTTCCAGATTCCCAACTTCAGCCTTGCTACAAATAAAACATCTTGAGCCTCCTCTTTTTAATTTCCGAACTTGTCAACACCCTTGACAGATTTCCCCAGATGATCCACTCCTGGATCCCAAGAGGTTGTCACATCTGTGAAACTGATATTAATAATCTTCTGTCAGCATGTTCCCAGCAAAGGTGCATTAGGGTGCCTACGCAACACTGTGCTCTTGAAGAATTCCTTTCTTCTCATTTTCATCTGAGATGCTGAGCAATGAATGTGGCTAATCCTTATTAAAAGCATAAGGCAAGCAATTGGAGTGACTTTTTAAACCTATTCCAGCTGTTATTTCCATTTTTGAGGAGAGATTTGTCACTAAACTTCTCTTTGGCCTCCTTGTCTCGAGAGACAATGGGTAAGCGCCTGGAGGTGGTCAGTGGTTTGTGAAGCAGCGCCTGGAGTGGTTATAAAGGCCAATTCTAGAGTGACAGGCTCTTCCCCAGGTGCTGCAGAGAAATTTGTTTGTCGGGGCTTTTACACAGTTGGCTCTCCCCTTGCGCCTCTGTCTTTTTTCCTGCCAACTGCTAAGTCTCTTCGACTCGCCACATTTTAGCCCCGTCTTTATGGCTGCCCGCCAGCTCTGGCAAACGCTGGCAACTTACTCCCACGACTTGTGATCAATGTCACAGGATTTCATGTCGCGTTTGCAGACGTCTTTAAAGCGGAGACATGGACGGCCGGTGGGTCTGATACCAGTGGCAAGCTCGCTGTACAATGTGTCTTTGGGGATCCTGCCATCTTCCATGCGGCTCACATGGCCAAGCCATCTCAAGCGCCGCTGACTCAGTAGTGTGTACAAGCTGGGGATGTTGGCCGCCTCGAGGACTTCTGTGTTGGAGATACGGTCCTGCCACCTGATGCCAAGTATTCTCCGGAGGCAGCGAAGATGGAATGAATTGAGACGTCGCTCTTGGCTGACATATGTTGTCCAGGCCTCGCTGCCATAGAGCAAGGTACTGAGGACACAGGCTTGATACACTCGGACTTTTGTGTTCCGTGTCAGTGCGCCATTTTCCCACACTCTCTTGGCCAGTCTGGACATAGCAGTGGAAGCCTTTCCCATGCGCTTGTTGATTTCTGCATCTAGAGACAGGTTACTGATGATAGTTGAGCCTAGGTAGGTGAACTCTTGAACCACTTCCAGAGCGTGGTCGCCAATATTGATGGATGGAGCATTTCTGACGTCCTGCCCCATGATGTTCGTTTTCTTGAGGCTGATGGTTCGGCCAAATTCATTGCAGGCAGCCGCAAATCTGTCGATGAGACTCTGCAGGCACTCTTCAGTGTGAGATGTTAAAGCAGCATCGTCAGCAAAGAGGAGTTCTCTGATGAGGACTTTCCATACTTTGGACTTCGCTCTTAGACGGGCAAGGTTGAACAACCTGCCCCCTGATCTTGTGTGGAGGAAAATTCCTTCTTCCGAGGACTTGAACGCATGTGAGAGCAGCAGGGAGAAGAAAATCCCAAAAAGTGTGGGTGCGAGAACACAGCCCTGTTTCACGCCACTCAGGATAGGAAAGGGCTCTATTGCAAGAAAATTGAAGTTCTTCTCCCAGGTTCCCCAGGGAGATTGGGTGGAGGTCTGTTGACCTTTGGATATTTTCTGATACCACAATTTTGTTTACAGTGGGAGGTTTACACACCATCATTGGCTGTTGGAAAGGAAGATTGAGTCAGCTGCATTTGCTGATTTTTAATTTATTTATTTAGAGATACAGCACTGAAACAGGCCCTTCGGCCCACCGAGTCTGTGCCGACCAACAACCACCCATTTATACTAATCCTACATTAATCCTATATTCCCAAACTCATCCCTACCATTCTCCTACCACCTACCTACACTAGGGGCAATTTACAATGGCCAATTTACCTATCAACCTGCAAGTCTTTGGCTATGGGAGGAAACCGGAGCACCCGGTGGAAACCCACGCGGTCACAGGGAGAACTTGCAAACTCTGCACAGGTAGTACCCAGAACCGAACCCAGGTCTCTGGAGCTGTGAGGCTGCGGTGCTAACCACTGCGCCACTGTTAATTATTTGCACATTCACTTGGGGAGAAGAAATCATCATTTGTTTTCAATGCCTCTTTCTTGAGTCTTATATCTTGAAGAAAATTTTAAGTAAAAGTTGTTTTCAGAAAAGCTCCCAAGATTTCTTCTCAACACCTTTGGCATACTTCAAACTGTTTTATAGAATCATAGAATGGTTACAGCACAGAAGGAGTCCGTTCAGCCCATCATGTCTGTTGTGGCTCTCTGCAAGAGCAACTTAGCTAGTCCCACTCCCCTGCCCTTTTCCCATAACCCTGAAAATGTTTTCCTTTCAGGTGCTTATCCAATTTCCTTTTACATACGAACATCCGAATTAGCAGCAGGAGTAGGCCACTCGGCCCCTCGAGCTTGATCTGCCATTCAATAAATTCATGGCTGAACTGATTACTCCACATTTCCACCTACCCCTGGTAACCTTTAACCCCCTTGCTTATCAAGAATCTATCTACCTCTGCCTTAAAAATATTCAAAGACTCTGCTCCCACTGCCTTTTGAGGAAGAGAATTTCAAAGACTCACGACCCTCTGAGAGAAAAATTTCTCCTCATCTGTCTTAAATGGGTGACTCCTTATTTTTAAACAGTGATCCCTAGTTCTAGATACTCCCACAAAGGGAAACATCTTTTCCACATCCACCCTGTCAAGACCCCTCAGGATCTTATATGTTTCAATCAAGTCGCCTCTTACTCTTCTAAATTCCAGTGGATACAAGCCTAGCCTGTCCAATCTTTCCTTGTAAGACAGCCGCCCATTCCATGTATAAGTCTAGTCTTTTGAAAGCCACGATTGAATCTGTCTCCACCACATTCCTTGGTGGTGCATTCTGGATCCCAATTACTCGCTGCGTAAACAAGTGTTTCCTCATGTTGCCATTGATTCTTATGCTAAGCACCTTAAATTGGCGTCTTCTGGTTCTCGACCTTTCTACCAATGGGAATCGTTTCTCCCTATCTATTCTGTCCAGCCCTCTCATGATTTTGAATGCCTCTATCAAATCTCTCAACCTTCTCTTCGCTAAGGAGAACAACCCCAGCTTCTCCAATCTGTATGCGAACCATCACCGCTTTGCTCATCTACTGTTGCACCTGCCAATCTTTGATTCCAGTCCATCTTGGCCAGATCCCTTTTCAACTCACTGAAATGAGTCCTCCTCCAGTTGAGTATTTTCACAGAAAACTTTCTTGTCCATTTTTCTAAACCTAATGGTATTGTGATCACTATTTCCCAAATGCTCTCTCACTGAAACATGCTCCACTTAATTCCCCTGAACTACGATCTTCACCCCGGCCTGCCGCGCCTTCGGATCCCCTTCCGGGGAAACAAAGCGCAACACTGGTGAGGAGGGGGAGGAGGTAAGTTTCTCAGTGCGGTGGGGGGGGGGGGGGGGGTTGAGACGGGGTCAAATAAACGTCATGAGTGTAGGGGATGGTGGGAAGGTTTATAGTTTAAAGTGGTCAAATTGTGAAGGTAAGTGTTTTTTTGGGGGGGAAGGACAAATAACTAATTTAATTGATATTGGGGGTGATGGGAGAGGGGCAAAAGAAATGTCTTTATTTTATTTCAATGTCACCTTAAATATTTAAATGTCCCAGTAGGGCTGACTGCCCTTTAAAAGTAGTGTCAGCGCCTGCACACAGGCAGCTGACGCCATTGCCGGGGGTAGACAGCCTGCCCGCTCCACGCGATCGGAGGGGGTGGGGGGGGGGGGGCAGCCGGCCCACCCCAGCTTGGAATTACAGCGGCTCTTTGGTGTGTGGCCCACACGGACAGGCCGCCATTTTGGGCGGCGGGCTTATAAAATTCAGCCCAATATAACTTTTCATCACCCATATTTCAATCCAACTGATAAAAGCTCAGATTCTTACAGCTATGCTGGGAACAGTTGATGTTTTCTCAGTATTTGGTGCTCGTCTTATACTTTTGTGTGTCAGATTAAATCGTTCAGAATCAATTTCACTTGACTTAGAATCTTAACTTGGGTTAAATAAAACAGCCTAATTTTAAAATGATGTAGCAATATTAGTTAATCTAATGGAAGCTGTAATTTATTTTAACTCAGGCTTCATGCTAATTATACCTTGAGTAGGAGACCTTGACTTCCAAAATAACCACGTTTGTTCAGACGCTTTTCAAGCCATTCTATTATTCCTAAAACCCGATCCGGGATGTTTTTCTAATAAAAGAGATGGTCCCAAGTGAAAGCCAAAGTGAAAACAAAACAAATCTCACCTAAATGATTGATTGAACTCCTGTTTGGAAACGTTTTTAATAAAATATTCCAAAAAACAATCTCACACTTGTGGTTGGGCGGCACAGTGGCGCAGTGGTTAGCACCGCAGCCTCACAGCTCCAGCAACCCGGGTTCAATTCTGGGTACTGCCTGTGCGGAGTTTGCAAGTTCTCCCTGTGACTGCATGGGTTTCCGCCGGGTGCTCCGGTTTCCTCCCAAAACCTTGCAAGTTGAAAGGTAAATTGGCCATTGTAAATTGCCCCTAGTGTAGGTAGGTGGTAGGGGAATGGTGGGGATGTGGTAGGGAATATGGGATTAATGTAGGATTAGTATAAATAGTATATATAGACGGGCCTGTTTCAGTGCTGTATTTCTAAATAAAATAAACTTTTCATGTGGGTAAAAACATGAGCTTTTTACAAAGATATCAACATATACCTTGAGTGTAGTAAAGTACAAACTTACATTCTTGCTTCAAGGCTAAAGGTGACTCAATATATTATGCACACACCAACGATGTCTGGCGTTTGATGATCAGTGAATCTCCACAGGAATCAGTGCTGGGACCTTTTAACACTATTTATAACCAATATAGATAATGGTATTTGTACATACACAAGTCTTTGAAGGGGGCAGGACAAGTTGAGAACGTTCTTAAAAAGGCATACAGGATCCTTGGCTTTATAAATAGAGACCTAGAGTACAAAAGTAAGTATGTTATGTTAAACCTTTACAAAATACTGGTTAGGCCTCAGCTGGAGTATTGTGGCCAATTCTGGACACCGCACTTTAGGAACGTTGTTAAAGCCTTAGAGAGAATGCACAAGAGATTTGCTCAAATGGTACCAGGAATGAAAGACATCAGTTATGTGGACAGCATAGAGAAACTGGAGTTGTTCTCCATAATGCAGAGAAGGTTAAAGGGAGACTTGATACAAAGGTTCAAGATCATTCACAGAGTTTTGATAGAGTAAATAAGGAGAAGCTGTATTGTTACGATCAGGTGACGAGGGGGTCGAAGGGCTCCCCTCTTGTCCCGCTTCTTGTTTGACCGCAACAGGGTTTATTTCTTTTTTTTAAAGTGGATGTACTTGCCAATTTAGTAAGTGTTTAACTATTTACGTGCTATGTTCATAAAAGAACCAATCAGACAGGTTTTCTTGAGTTTAACATAAAAAGGGGTTAGCTTTATTGTACTTGATCTAAGTAAAATAATAAACTATGCTCCAACTTCCACACTCTCTCTCTCTCTCTCTCACACACACACACACACACACACACACACACGCACACACACACACAGAAATAGGTTACAGAATAGAGAAGGATAGATTGGTCAGATTCGAGTCCGGAGGAATAAAAAGGGGTATACAGTCTGTGGAGTTTGGTGACTCGGTGGCTTTTGGCTGACCTCAGTGGTCCTGATGCTTCCGGCTTACAGACGTGGCCAGCTGGGTCGGTGGTTCTCCTGGAGAACAGCGAGGCAGTTGATTTCCTTCATGGGGTTTCTATCTGCGGCAGCTATAGACCTAGGTGGTTATGATCAGCAGGCGGGGTTTGAAACTTGCAAGGTGGACTGGAGAGAGAGAGAGGGACCCCACTTGGGTCTTCTCTGGTCAGTGTCTAGTTGCTTGTCTGGACTACAGAGAGGGAAAAACCAGCTTAAACACACAGATGGTGGGCCTGTCACATGACCAGTGTGTACTTCTTCTTACAACTTAACCAGTTCATGCCTGGCAATTCACTTCTTTCAACCAGGGTCCCGTTGTTGAAGTGCTTCCTCTCCACCAGTTTAATGTCCCAAGTGATTCCTTTACTGTCTTGCTAATGGGGACAAGCCAGGTAGTTCACTCAGAATTCCCTCGTCATTGTTCTGGCGGACTGGCCAGACAATTCATCTCCACCTTGATGCATTGGGAATGTAGGATATAGTGATGCAAATTGCGGTGGCCATTTTAGCTGCTAGCTATCACCTTTTATCTGTTCCTTTTTTCCTTTTTTAAAATTCAATTCAGGTTTCCAGCCGGTGGAATAAAAAAAATCATCATTCAGCATAGCACATGTTCGTGACAGTATCCAGTGGCAAAAAGGTCGGTAACCAGAGGGCACAGATATAAGGTGATTGGCAAAAGAACCAAAGATGTCATGAGGAAAAAAATGTTTATGCAGTGAGTTGTTGTGATCTGGAGTGCACGGCCTGAAAGGGTAGTGGAAACAGATTCAATAATTTTTAAAAGCAAATTGGATAAATACTGAAAAGGGAAAAAAGGTGAGAGCGCGGGGGAATGAGACTCATTGGATAGTTCTTTCAAAGAGCTGACACAGGCATGATGGGCCAAATTACTGTACGTTATCATTCTCTGATTCTATTATCCATGTAATTGAAGTCCCTCTTCCCTGAACCATTCTCATAAATCTTTTCTGCACCCTCTCTAAAGCCTTCAACATCTTTCCGAAAGTGTGGTGCCCAGAATTGGGCACAATAGTCCAGATTTATAAATGTTTATCATAACTTCCTTGCTTTTGTACTCCATGTGCTTACTTTCTCCTACTCTCCAAATACCTGGATATTACTGTTTCGTGAATTATTGTCATGGTATCAAGGAATTATGGAGTGCTGTACCTCATCAATGTAAGGTCTATTGGTACCGTAATATGTCACTCATTAACTGACTGGCCAAAGAGCCATCAGCTGGCATAATCAAATAGCCAAGTGCTCGTCAGATGTCCAATTATATAATTTCCAAATGTGCTTACTCAGCCATCCCCACTATCTATTTTCCTCCTTCTGATTTGAGCTGCACCCCACGTTGTATAAGTTTGAAAAGAGGCAGGCTATGCCTCTAAATTGGGAGTGTTAACGACACGTGATTTTTTTTGGCAAGACGTGCATTATTAATTCAGCCAGTGGCCAGAGAGATCAAGGCTTTTCCATCATTAACTGTGATTGACAGATGGTCTTGAATAGTTTGTAAAATATTGCAAACTCTGCCCAGGCAGTACCCAGAATCAAACCTGGGTCCCTGGAGCTGTGAGGCTACGGTGCTAACCACTGCACCACTGTGCCATCCAACTGATTGTACAACCTGGCAGAAATGTGTCATGCAGCAGGGCCTTTTCCCGAATTTAAAAAAAATGATCTCCCATTTCCTTCTCAGCCATGGCTCAGTGGGTAGCACTCTCGTTTCTGAGTTCAAACGTTGTGTGTTCAAATCCCACTCCAGGACTTAAACACAAAAATCCAGGCTGACACTCCAGTGGAGTGCTGCACTGTCAGAGGTGCCCTGGTTAAAGCGAGGGCCCATCTGCCTTCTTAGGTGAATTTAAAAGATCCCTTGGCACCAGTTTGAGGAAGAGGAGGGGAGTTCTCCCCAATGCCCTTTTCAATATTTATCCCTCAGCCAACATCAGTAAAAAAAAAACAGATTGTCTGGTCATTATCACATTGCTGTTTCTGGGATCTTGCTGTGTGCAAATTGGCTGCTGTGTTTCCTATATTACAACAGTGACTACACTTCAAAAGTACTTCATTGGCTGTAATGTGCTTTGGGATGACCTGAGGTCGAGCAAGATGCTATAGAAATGCAAGTCTGTCTTTCTCTCCCTCAAGTTCTACGGGTGTTAGCTGCCTCCAATATTGCTGCCAAGTGGCCATTCTGCAAATGTCAGTTTACTTGTGAGTGTTAGCATTTCAGGTAATGGGATACGACATGCGTTCATGTTACGTTCAGCAGAAATGCTCATTGGGGCAGGATTATGGCCCCGATATGGGGATGGGAACAGAGGCAGGCATGAAATTTCCCGACACCAGCCAGCGTGCCGGTTCCCCGCCACTGTCCCGACTCCTGGCAGTTTCCCTGAAGACTGGATCGGCCGATAAACGGCTACCCGCCCTCAAGTGGCAGGTAGCTTGTTATAATTCAATTAAAAGGGCATTGATGAGAGGCCAGCGCATTGTCTAGTTGGCCTGTAGGCCCTCTGCGGCGTCGGGAGCACGGCAGGTTCCTGGAGACCACCTCCTGGCAGCGGGCTGGGGCCCAGCACTCCAGAATCACATTGAGGCCCCTCCCGCCCACAGCCACAGGCTGCCCTGAGAGATGTGGATGTGAGACTTTCAGCAGCGCTGAGAGGATGCCTCAAGTGGGAGGCACCCTTTCCCTTCCTAACCTACAGCGGCAGGCCGACAGCTCCTTCCCTACTGGAGGGCCTTCAGCTTTGAGGGCCCGCCCACCATCTTTAATTGGACAGCGAACCCACACTCTGGCCACTAATTGGGAAAGTCAATGTCAGGTCACTGCTCCCAAAATGGTGCGGGGGTCAGGAAGTGCATTTGACCCCGCTGGCGGGATCCCGACCCAAAAGGAAAATCCTGCCCCAGGTATCACTGACCTTCTCCCACCCCCTTCTAATGTAGCTGGATTTTGCAGCCTTAAAGGGACACCACTTCACCTTAACAGCAGAATAGCACATCCTTATAAATCAATTCTGACTTAGCACCAGCAGTGCCCGGGGAGATCTGCTAGTGTACATTTATGAATCCATATCGCAAAAAAATGTATGTAAGGAATTTATTTTGCATCAGCAGGATGTGATGTAGTGCGATTGGCTCAAATTCCCTGGAACCTCTCAGAACACTGAAATATTTGGGCAGGATTTTCCCAACCCCAGGATGGCTGGCTGAGAGGCTCGGGGGGGCTGGGGGCTGGGAAAATACCAGGCGAGCCGCATTGGGATGGCTCCTCGGTGCAGTCATGCTGCCAGGGAGGTTTCCTAGTGCTGGGACTGGATGGGGATCGGCTGCCCATCGAACAGAGACAGGCAGCCAGTTTAAATAATTAAAGGACCTATTAAGGGCGTTTTGCCAGCAGCGGTGCAACCCCCCCTCCCCCCCCCGGTTCATAGAGGTGGCCTCCCTGCAGCCATCCGGGGGCCATTGGAGCTGGAGGCTCCGTGCCCCAAAGAGGGGGCCGCAGACAAGAAAGTCAGCCCCTGCGGACCCAATGGGCCATCCGGAAGCGCCTGGCCACTCTGATTTTAAATTTACTTACCCATCCATGAATCTGAATCTCCGACTTGCCTCAGCATCGCCCGCCTCTCCTGGTGGGGCTGCCAAGGCTCCACAGCTGCCGGCCCTCTGATTGAGCTCACAGCATCTCAAACCCCACCCACCATCGTTAATTGGACAGTGAGCCTGGAGGACCACCATCAGGGACCCGAAGCCTGTGGTAAAATCCTACTCTTTATTTCACTGTTTAAGCACATCACTCATAAAATCTTTACCATGTCTATTCATCTTGGTCTCTTGCTTACACTTGTACATGCATCTACAAATAAAATGTGTAACATAATAAATACCTAAAATATTCTTGAATATCAGTGCATTCAGCCACCCCATTTCACAGCAGGCCAAAGAGCTTTCATCGTCACAGGTGTTGGGTGCGCGTCTGAAACCATGTGGGTGCTGCATGTTCAGGTAAGTATTTTTTCTACAGATTAACTTTTGGCAGTGGTTTTCAGCAGTCTCTTTAAGGACCATTGGTTAGGCCACATGCAGACTTGTTCAGTGTTGCCCATGTTCAGGACAGCTCAACTTTGAGAAGGGGTCCTCAAATAGGCATTAGGCCTCTATTTGCATGTGGAAGGGGCCTAATGCCTGTTTCAGGCGCAGGCCGTGGACGCCTGCATGTGAGCCTTTGCCAATAAGGTGGGCAACGTGATCCCAGCAAAGAAAGTGCACGTGCACAATGCCCGCCACATTGGACGCTTAGGCGTCCATTTTATGCCTGTGAAACTGGCAAGGTGTCTATGAGTTTCTGGGCCATTGTCTTTGCAAGGACTATTTGGTGGCCACTTCTACCAGTGCTATCATGGACATGGTCTCCATGATAGGAAGGTTGGTGGGGATGTGGTCAGGCTTTTGGTGTTGGACGTTGAAATACACCATCCAGATTAAAATTTACTTCTTTGAAGGGAGCTTCAATATGGATGACTTACTAGTTCATCACTTATTTAGTATCTCACACTCCTTTAGAAAATAGCTTGGACTTTTGGAGGGATTCGCAGGCTGCTTGACAACCTGACAGGCCATATCATGAATGCTCCTTCCATGGCCATCAAGCCTGAGAGCGAGACTCGAACCTGGAGCCTTTTGGCTGAGAGGCAGGAGTGAGCCACAAGACGCCATAGTTCACCAGTTGGGGGTAATGGTTGGGATCAGCAGGAGGCTTCCTTGACTCTGACTTGAAACCATGGGCTGGGAGGCCGGGGGTGGGGGGGGTGGGGGGACACACAAAATGGCATGGGGTGGCATTGGGTGGCGTGCCTGTCATTGGCCAACCCCCATGCCATTTTGACCGTGGCAGGTACCCGTGCCGGATGTGAAGTCCGCTTGGAGGCAAAATAAGCTACTTACCTGCAAGACGAGGACATTTTGAGCAAACAGCAAGTAGGGAAGCACCAAGAGATTGCAGTCAAAGGGTAGGGAGAGATCGGGATGGGTGGGTGGTGGGTAGATGGTGGTTGGGTGGTAAAGTGGGGCAGGGTCCTATCTGGAGGGGGTGGGGAGCAGTGAGATGGCTGGGTGGGGTTTACAGGGTAGCGTGTTGAATCTGGAGGAAAGACTCCTGGCCCAGAAACAGTGCGGTAAAGGCAATTACCATCTGGATCCAGCCCCTCTTGCCTCCTAGTACCTGCCGAGTTTCCCAAGGCCTGGGAAACCCAACCAAGCTCCAATAATTTATATTTATATAGCACCTTTAACATAATAAAATATCCGAAAACACTTCACAACAGCACTCTAAAAAAAATAAGACATCGAGCCACTTAAGAAGATATTGGGTTAGAATGACCAAAAGCTTGGTCAAAAAGCTATGTTTTAAGGATCGTCTTAAAAGGAGGAGGAAACCAAGTTAGAAGTAGGAACACTGTTAAGATGAAGGCACGCAGCCTCCTTAAAAGGACTGATCTACCCCCTGCGTGCAGATTTGTCACCCACTCCTCAACTGCTTTCATTAAAACCAGAAGTTGTCAGATTCGAGGCAGGTTGGGTTCCTATTTCAGATTTTTTAACCTCCAGCAAGTACTAAACCCGCCTGTTTTTTTTGTTGGGGGGCTGTAGTTAAAATTACCGCCATGAACTCTGGTCCAGTACCATAACCACTACGGTAATATAGCTGCAAAAGAGCCTTGGAAATTCCTTTTTGCTGTTTATCATGGCTTTATCATGGGTGTTGGATCCTGATATTTGGGACATGACTGTCTCTCAAAGCATCATCCATGAACGAGCTTTCAGTCCTGAAGAGCAGCAGGGGCTAAAATGTGGAACATAGCAGAAATAGTTGAGGCAGCTGGGAAAGTGGGGCTTTCAAGTTTATCAAACCTCATTAGCTCGCATAATCCTGGCCTTTGCCAAGCCTTGTGGGTCTCCAGTCATACAGCTGCACATACAACTTGCAAATCAAGAAACTACAGTGCTCTTCTGAATTCTTACCTCAGCCTTAGACTCCTATCTTGAATAAATATCAGTAGGTTGACTGCTGGGGACTTCCCATTTTCAATGGACAGAAATAAATGTTTATAGAAATTTAATAAGATGTGGTTCTCAGTCGGGATCACTATTTAGCACAGTAGAGATTACAACCTCTCAGTTCTTGGAATTATAGATGGTGCAAAAATTACCCTGCAAACACCTTGAAGGTGCCTGCGTTTTGCCCATCTTTAAGCTGTTTTGTATTGAGTCATTGATCCCATTATTTGTTTCTATCCTGTGTTTGCACCACAATAACTTTGTCCTTTTCCAGCCTCCTCCAGCTGCTCACCCCCTCACTGTATCTTCCAATAAAGTAAGCCTGTTCTTTTTATTTATTTTCCTGTGCTATAGCTGCCCATTTTACTCTGCGTCTTCTTCTCTAATTGGAAGTAGCTTAACTGCTAACATTATTATTAGCAAACAGCAACAACCTCCCTGTCCCTGACTCTGTGTAAAATGGAGCGACACCTTTCTGCTTCCCTGGTCTGCCTCCCCTCTCTTCCAAAAACAAATCTGTTTGCAGGATTGATTATACCTGTTGCATCAGCTCATCATTGTACGTGTAGATCTAACCCTTTTTGCATTATATTCCAATTGCAGTAATTATGCTGGGTAGAATGGATGTGTAACTGTCAAATCCTCCTCCCGTACTAATTGCCATCGCAGGTTTCTTTTGCGTGACAGGGAAGTCATTATTTCGGTAGTGGTAGACACTAGACAATGTACATTTAAATATCAGCAGCCCTGATGTTTGTTTTGGCAAGTACAAATCTGATTAATAACATCAAAATGTATCTTAGTTCCTTTTTTAGGCCACCAACCTGGCACATCAATTGTATGTTGCATTTATTCCCTCAGCTGCTGCAAACTGTACTGCGAGAAATAAAACATTTTTAAAAAAAAGACTTGTATGCGGAAACCTACTGGAAAGTGCCAAGTTGATAGTAGAAATGAGTCTGACTTGAAAAAAGCTCCAGAATTTGCATAGTTGTGAAAATTAGGCAGTCAATTTGTGTGACATTGAAAACCTCTGGAACACCCAGTTATATCTGAGATTACTAAATGCCTTGGGTATACAGTAAATATAAACCATTGAAACTCATACTGCAGTAAATATATGGTGAAGCTAGGATTGTAATAGATAGTAACATTTTCTGCTTTGATTGCTTGTTTTCTTAATAACGTTTGTTAAAGAAAATCTATTCTGGGAGCTTTAATGCTGGAACCAATTCACCAGTAAAGCCAGCCTTTATAGGTAGTTCTTGTGTTGTTGTAAAGTGCAATGGATCTCATCCCGGAAGGCTTTCCTATGAGGAACAGTTATAGGATGTTGAACAGCTGGGCACACCTGTTTTATTCAAGAAGGCAAGAATGAATTCTGAAACTCATGAATCATAAATGCAATCACATGACCATTATGCTGTCACCAATATTCTGCTTATAATAATAGGTAGTATTTCTTCTTTTAATACTTTAAAGGTGCAAGCAACTGTATAAAACGCTGCAGTCTTAGACTTAAACAAACTTGGCGAATTACACTTCTGGATTTTGTAATAAAAACAATGCTGGAACCACTCAGCGGGTCTGGCAGCATCTGTGATTTTGTATGCTGTTTGCTACAAACAAGGGCTGGAACTGTTCAAAGGAAGTGTCACTCAGGAGTTTCACTAGTGCAATGGTTCTATCCATGTCTTTTGCAATTTTCTCAAGTGTTGAAGCATGCTAACCAAGAATTCTGTATATTAGGACTCTTTCAGTGAGGGAAAAGGCAGCTGATTTCATGATGGAAGACACCTTGAACAAGCCAACACTTATTGCACTTGCTCATGGATGTATCTTATGTCCAATTCACCTTTTTGACCACTATTGGCTTTCAAATGTATTCACTGTTGACATGGACCAAGTCTCAGACACAAAAGCAAAATACTGCAGATGCTGGAAATCTGAAATAAAAAACAGAAACAACTGGAAATAGTTTGCAGGTCTGGCAGCATCTGTGGAGAGAGAAACAGAGTTAACGTTTCAGGTCGATGACCTTTGTGACGAAACGTTAACTCTGTTTGCCTCTCCATTGATGCTGCCTAACCTGGGGTTTTCCAGCACTTTCTGTTTTTAAGTCACAGAGACACCCATGCACAGCAAGTGGTCCAAGAACTGTTATTTTACAAGAAACTGGCTGAAATGCTTTGAGTGTGCACGCAAAATCTTTGTTTGAAGTAAATTGTTTCTTTCTTGGTGAGATCATCTTAAAGTGATTCCACTAGCCGACATCGTTCTTAAACCTCATTTTTGCCCTCTGATAAGAGAATTTTTGGTATGATTGAAAACATAAGTAAATCTTATTAATACAGTAGAGAATAGGCTAACTGTTACATTCAGGGTGTGTACTTATCTTTCCATCTCTGTCGATGAATGCTTCACAAAGGAGCTTTTAGAAAATGATTGAGTAGGCAAAGATTTTTTTTTTAAGTAGGGCGGAGGTCACAAAAAAAGGCTTCACTGATTTTACCCCCTCCTCTCCCCATTTTAATTTCTATTTAATTCGAACAGCAGTGGTTTTAATACTTCCTGTAGTATCAGGTAAGCTGATCCTCACCTGTCTCCACTGTAGAGATCCTGAACCAGAGGCCAGTGCAAACACTACCAACTGAGCCAAGCTGACACAAATGTCCCCGTCCATGAGCTATTGGAGGTCTTTGAAATTCTCTGTGGAAAGATGAGGGTTGATCTGAAATGGATTGGAATTATTTCTTTTTACTAAGGTTGGATTGCTGCTGCTGCTAACACCTTCAATTGTTTCACCTGAAAAGGGCAGTACTCTATTTTTTTTTATATTATGGATGACTGCCCTTAAAAGCGGGAACAAAGTTTTTTTGTAAACATGTGACAAACTGAATTGGATGCTAGACCTCTACACAGCTAGTTCTGATGAAGGGTCACTAACCTGAAACATTAACTCTGCTTCTCTCTCCAAAGATGCTGCCTGACCTGCTGAGTATTTCCAGCATTTCTTGTTTTTATTTCAGATTTCCAGCATCTGCCGTATTTTGCTTTTACTCTACAGAGCTTAACTTGATAGTAAAGCACCCTTGTTCCTTAATGAGTACCTCAAAGGGATTCTGACTATTTAAATGGAAAGGCACATCTCAACTACCTAATCGGATGTCTAGACTCTGTTCAATTGTCACAGGCTCTGTGTTATGGAAAATAGAAGAACAAAGAACAAAGAAAATTACAGCACAGGAACAGGCCCTTCGGCCCTCCAATCCTGCGCCGATCCAGATCCTCTATCTAAACCTGTCGCCTATTTTCTAAGGGTCTGTATCTCTTTTCTTCCTGCCCATTCATGTATCTGTCTAGATACATCTTAAAAGACGCTGTCGTGCCCGCGTCTACCACCTCCGCTGGCAACGCGTTCCAGGCACCCACCACCCTCTGCGTAAAGAACTTTCCACGCATATCCCCCCTAAACTTTTCCCCTCTCACTTTGAACTCGTGACCCCTAGTAATTGAATCCCCCACTCTGGGAAAAAGCTTCTTGCTATCCACCCTGTCTATACCTCTCATGATTTTGTACACCTCAATCAGGTCCCCCCTCAACCTTCGTCTTTCTAATGAAAATAATCCTAATCTACTCAACATTTGGAATTATTCCTAAATCAGAGGGTCTATTGACAACACTCTGTCAGCTAATGACCTTAAAGCGGAATGGGACTTACGACAAAGTCTACTTACTCGGCAGAGTCTGTTTAAACAGCGCACACTACAGCAAACAGTCTGTAGAGTTTATTTAGACATAGTCTACAAACTAGAGGAAACAGAACTCATGACTGAAATTGCAGCAATGCTCCCAATAAAAGCAGGGTGGTTTCTCCAGCAAGATGCAATGAGTGGAGGATAGTTACACGATGCAAATCATGTGTGTAAAGTTAATCCCAGTCATTTACAGCAGTGCAATACATGAATCACAGAAAGTTAACATGCAGGTACAGCAAGTAATTAGGAAGGCAACTGGTATGTTAGCTTTTGTTAGAAAGGAATTGGAGTAAAGACATCTTACTACAATCATACAGGGCATTAGTGAGGCCCTGGAGTATTGTTTTTAGTGCAGTTTTGGCTTCCTTACCTGAGGAAGGACATACTTACTCTTGAGACAGCATAACAAAGCTTCAACTAGACTGGTTCCTGTGATAAGGGGATTGGCCTATGAGGAGAGATTGAGTAGACGAGCCCTATATTCCCTGGAGTTTAGTAGAATGAGAGGTGATCTCATTGGAACATAAATTCTTAAGTGGTGCTGAGAAGATATTTCCCCTGGCTGGGGAATCGAGAACATGGGGTCGCAGTCTCAGAATACTGGGCCGGACTGAGATCAGGAGAAATTTTTTCACTCGAAGGGTTGTGAATCTTTGGAATTCTCCACCCCAGAGAGCTGTGGATGCTCAATCATTGATGATTTTCAAGACAGAGGTTTTTGGGTACTAAAGGAATTTAAGAGATATGGGGATAGTGCGAGAAGGAGGAGTTGAGGTAGAAAATCATCCATAATCTTGTTGAATGGCGGAGCAGGCTCGAAGGGCTGAATGGCCTCCTCCAGCTCCTATTTCTTATGTTCTTATGTCTCCTGGCGTGATTGATGCGGGGAAGTTACATAATTGTCTCTATTCTGTCCAGGAATGGTGGTGTCACTCTGTACAGACTTCACTTGATAGTGGAGGACTGGCGTCCTGAATGAGTGTCACACAGAGCACATTGAGATGTGCTTTTCCCATCAGACCTGGTGCAATGCTGGGTTGTCCCAGTCTCTGTCTTGTGGGAGGGTAGATGAAGGTAGGGCAGTGTTGGGTGATACACAGCGAGCTGGGAGGGCGAGGTGCCTTTAACTGCGGGCGCTGTGCACTGGCTCTGCCTATTTACAGTAGGTGTCAGTATAGATTGGTGCCCAGTCGCAGCCGGGGCTCCCAGTTGTTTGTTAACAGCTACTCTCGGGCTACAGGAGGAAAATCTCGGTCGCTGTTTATTTCTTTTAAAAGAGGGGTTGGTGGGTGAGGGAGAAATAGCAACTTTCATCATTCGACAGCCGCCCTGGGAGCAAAGAGCTGCAATAGCAACAGAAACTCAGCCAAGTCCTTCGTGCTTATAACACAGGGAGAGAGAGAGAGAGAGAGACAAGGAATCTTGCTTCTTTTTAATCCGATCTGCGGCAGGACTCAATTCCCAATAATCCCTAATAACCATCACTTGGCCACCTCTGCACAGCTGGAAGGACAGTGCAAGAAAACATCTGGGCACTGGATGAGGATGCTGCAGTTAAAGCGAAGACTCCTCACCTCCTATCACACTTGAGTAAAAGAGGGGGTTGGGGGCGCGGGGGGGAGCTTCCCAAGCCCGGGGGTGAATTTGAACCTGATAAAATTTAACCCTCTATTGCCCAGAGCTTGAGCGAGTCCTCTTTCCCCCCTTTCTCCTCTCTCCCTTCCTGAGCCTCCGCGGCTGTGCCGATCACTTTCAGATGCACCCATGGTTGATGCCAAGAGAAGGAACATGAAGTGTCTCACTTTCTTCCTGATGCTTCCAGAGGCGGTGAAGAAATCCAAAAAGGCATCCAAGGCCAGCCGGCTGCCCGTCTGCTACGAGATCCTCACCCTGAAGAAGAGGGTAGCTGCGGAGATGTACAGCAACAAGAAAGCGCCGAGCCCCGGCACCAGTGTCCACAGCTACCAGCAGAACCTCACCAACAATAACACCATCCACCAGGCTGCCAACTGGCAGGGGCTCTACCCCACCATCCGAGAGAGGTAAGAACGGGAGAAGGGGCAACACTTCCCCCCTCCCCCCCAAAAAATAGATACTTTTACCGTGCCTGCGAGCTGAGTGATTTCCCCCCTTTCACCAAACAGCTCAGTCTAATGGGAATGGTAACTTTCAACTTTTGTCCTGACCGCATTTACGGGGATGCACCTTTTTGTTTTTTTGAGGTTTGTACATGGTTTTAAATTGGGGACAATTTGTAAACTTAACAGCCAAGTCTTGTGAATGTGCTGCATTTACTGGTAATGCTGAGGCTGCTGTTTTCACTGTGACAGTTTGATTACAAGGCTTCCTGAAAGCCTGGCAATTGACACTGAGAAATCCACAGAGTACTTTATTAATCGCTTCTACCTGAGGTGATCAGTGTGAAATGGCTATTCTTTTTATCTTGTGGTCTACCTAGAGCCCCTTTTTTTGGGGGGGTGGTGGGGGGGGGGGGGGGGGGGGGTGCGACGGTGGAATAATGAGCAGTACATGTGATGAAAGCCCTGAGAGGGAGCTGTTACTTAAAAGCAAATTGATAAAATTGGATATATTTCTGTTGCGTTTGATAATGGGTGATTATTTTCATAGTAGCTTTGGATTGCTGAGGCCAGTAATAATAGAAAATGTCCAAAGAGGGATCACCAAAACTGGTTTAATTCCGTGTCCAAAAAAGTGCTGTGCTTTGAAATTAAAATCATCTCAGTTCAAATGTCCTCACTCAGAGCCCCTGGGATCTGGATAGCTGGTGGAAGCTGATTCCCATCAATAATTAATCAAAAGGAAGTTGGATCAGGTTCTTACAAGATTAGGGACAAAAAGCAGGGATGTGGGAATAAGCACAACTGCACTTTCATAGGGCCAGCACAGACACAGTGGGCTGAATGGCCATCTTCTGTGCTGTAAGATTCACTGATTGGAGGTAAAATAAACAGTCTCGTTATCAACGTGAGGAGAGGGAAGTCCTGTGAAACAATCTTTTGCAGAGGGGATTTGGGACACTCCTGGTTCTGAGTAAAGGGTGGGTGCATGCAGGGGAAGCTGTCATCAAGTATTTTAGATTGAATTAGATTAAATGCTGGCATGGGTTGTGCATTTACTGTGAATGGAGAATTTTAGCTTTGAGGAAAGTTTGGATAGGCTGGGGTTATTTTCTTTGGAACAGAGGAGGTCGAGGGGAGATTTAATTAGGGTGTATAAAATTATGAGGGGCTTAGATAGAGTGGATAGGAAGAAGCTATTTCCCTTAGCAAATAGGTCAAAAGCCAGAGGGCATTGCTTTAAAGTAATTGGTTGAAGGATTAGAGAGGAGTTGAGGAAAATGTTTCCACCCAGAGGATGATGGGCATCTAGAACTGCTGAACGTGTGTTAGAGACAGAAACCCTCGTTACATTTAAATAAAACTCTTGGATATGCACTTGGTCCTTAGTCCTGTATGTTATGACTCTTCAAGAGCTGGAGAGGTGGGTTAGCCTGGATAGTTTTTTATCAGCAGGTAAAGCCACCATGGGCTGAATGGCCTCCTTCTATCCCATAAAATTATCTACATTAACATGACATGTAACCTTTTCTGATTGAATGCACGTGTGACATTTCCCCTCCCTTAGAAATGCCGTGATGTTTAACAACGATTTGATGGCAGATGTTCACTTTGTGGTGGGACCACAGGGAGGGACTCAGCGGTTGCCTGGACACAAGGTAAGCAACACATGTACTGGAAGTTAAATGATCATTCATCAAATGACAGAAAGTGCATCAATAACCTGCACTCTCAAAAAAGCAATTTCTTGCTTTGCCCAATTATCAATCAGTTATTCATTAAACTATAAATGTGCTTTTTAAAAATCATTCCTTTAATTTTTTTAGCCTATTCAGAAAGGCTAATGGAATGCTGGCGTTTATATCTGGAGAAATAGAATACAAGGGGGTAGAATCATGCTTCAGCCATACAAAGCCCTAATTCAACCACACCTGGAGCTACTGTGAGCAGTTCTGGGCACCACATCTTAGGAAAGGCCTTGGAGGGAGTACACTGTAGATTTACCAGAACTCCAAGGGTTAAATTATGCAGGGAGACCACACAAGCTAGGATTGTTTGCCCTGGAATTTAGAAGGTTAAGGGGTGATTTGATTGACGTTCAAGATATTAAGGGGAACAGATAGTAGACAGATAGAAACATTTTTCTGCTAACTGGGGAGCCTAGGACCAGGGGGCATAGTCTCAAAATTGGAGCCAGACCTTTCAGCAGTGAACTTAGGAAACACTTCTTCATGCAAAGAGTGGTAAAAGTTTGGAATTCTGTTCCACAAATGGCGATTGATGTTGGATAAATTGTTAATTTTAAAACTTGAGATTAATGCATTTTTGCGGGTAATTGGGGTTAGGTCACAGATCAGCCATGATCTCATTGAATGGCAGAACAGACTCGAGGGGCTGAATGGCCTATGTACCTATGACTTTATAGCATGAAGTGCTGCAAAAGTTTTGCTGAAGATGTTTGGATAGTATATTGTAAGCAAGTGAGTTATACATGAGGATTGGTTGTAAAAGTAGTTCATTTTCAGCAGATCGATTTGGAGTTTGAGTGGAAACGGTTTTAAAATTTTGCATAAACTGTGTCCATAAGGTGACATAATGGTGTTCAACATTAAAACACCAATGTTTGGAGATCACGGAGTGTGACTACTATACATTTGGTGTAAAAGTCAGCATTTGTTCTAAATCTGGCCCGGGAATTCTTGGTGCTGACCTTTAGCACAATACGTGTCCTGATGTTCCATTTTCCATCTTACCCACTAACATTTAAATAAAGACTAAAATCTTTGTCTCTGACATTACTTCAGTCAGATACACGAGTTCAATATCCCACAAATACACTTTGTTTTAATGGATTGTTACATAAAGCATTGATGTTACCTTGCACACAATGTATTTCCTATTTAAAGCTAACATTTAAAAAATAAATGAGTCCATTTTCTTCCAGTGGAAAATTCAGCTTGTTATCAGAAATGCCAACATTCTCTCCATCCCACTTCAGTGGTTTGTTTATGCCACGAGTGTTTTAATTGCAGCAAAAATGAATGTTTTTTTCTTTCATTTGCTTGGGGTGGTGAAGGAGGCTTATCTGCTAAATCATTTTAACAGCGTGTAAGTGCCAAACCCATTGTTCCACCCAATGGCCTACCCCTCATAATAATGTGATCTGTTCCGCACCTCCGTAGAAAATGCACAGCCAAAGGGAATCCTTTTACACCAGAATCTGGGTCATCATCGAGATGGTCTGCTCGTGGTTGATCAGGAAAATGATATAGTGCTGTAGACTGGTTTGTCTTTACACTTTAGGAAACCTCAATTCCATCTGCAACAACGTTCCTGCTCAGGCTTGGGGCACAGGAAGGAGTGTTTTTAATTTTTTAGGGTATTTGGGCAATGTCTTTTTCAGATTTGTCAGCGGTTATTTGTGTGGTAATGAAATTTCTTAGATAGATTACTTGAATGTGCAGTGGTTAGCACCGCAGCCTCACAGCTCCAGCGACCCGGGTTCGATTCTGGGTTCTGCCTGTGCGGAGTTTGCAAGTTCTCCCTGTGACCCGTGTGGGTTTTCGCCAGGTACTCCGGTTTCCTCCCACAGCCAAAGACTTGCAGGTCGATAGGTAAATTGGCCATTGTAAATTGACCCTAGTATAGGTAGGTGGTAGGGGAATTGTGGGGATGTGAGAGGGTAATGGGATTAATGTAGGATTAGTATAAATGGGTGGTTGATGGTCAGCACAGACTCGGTGGGCCGAAGGGCCTGTTTCAGTGCTGTATCTCTAAATAAAAAATAAAAACTGTGGCACATGAATTTCAATGCAGGAAAATGTGAGATCATCCACTTTGGACCTAAAATGGAAAGAACTGGGGACTTTCTAAATGGTGACAAGATAGAAATAGTGGAGGCCCAAAGAGACTTGGGAGTCCAGGTGCAGAGGTCATGAAAATGTCATGAATAGGTACAGAAAATAATCGAAAAGGCTAATGAAATGCTGCCCTTTATATCTTGAGAACGAGAATACAAGGGGGTAGAAGTCATGCTTCGGCTATACAAAGCCCTGGTTGGACCATACCTGGAGTTACTGTGAGCAATTCTGGGCACCACACCTTTCATATTGGCCATGGAGGGAGTGCAGTGTAGGTTTATCCGAATGACAACTGGACTTCAAAGGTTAAATTATGAGGAGAGATTACACAAACTAGAGTTGTATTCCCTTGAATTTAGAAGGTTAACAGGTGATGTGCGAAGATTTCAAGATGTTAAGCAGAACAGATGGGTAGATAGAGAGAAACTATTTCCACTGATTGGGAAGTCTAGGACTCGGGGGCATAGTCTACAAATTAGAGCCAGACCTTTCAAGAGTGAAATTAGGAAACAGTTTGAAATGCAAAGGGTGGTAGAAGTTGGGAACTCTTTTCTGTAAATGGTAATTTATGCTAGGTCAATTGTTAATTTTACATTTGAGATTAATACATTTTTGTTAGCAAAAGGTATTAAGGGATATGGGGCAAAGATGGGAAAATGGAGTTAGGTCACAGATAAGCCATGATCTCACTGAATGGCAGAACAGGCTCGAGGGGCTGAATGACCTCCTCCTGTTCCGATGTCCCTATGTTCTTGCTGGTGTTCTTTTTGTAATTTTACAAACTGTAACTGGTCTTCCCTCCTCCATCCCTACAGTATGTTTTGGCTGTTGGGAGCTCAGTATTTCATGCAATGTTTTATGGGGAACTTGCTGAAGATAAGGATGAAATTCGAATCCCTGATGTTGAACCCGGTGCCTTTCTCGCTATGCTGAAGTAAGTATCATTCCCTATTTCATTAATTATGCTCAACTGCCTTCAACTAAGGAAGTTCTTTGTTTAAAAAGTGATGTGATATATGTGTTGGAAATGATTAAAGAGTAGCTTCTGTTGTGTTAGACCTAACCAGTTATCTGTTGCAATCTTACTAAAATGTCCAGGAAAGTTTGGCTGTGGGTTATTCCGTCAATATTTGTTTAGATGTAAAATTGTTTTATTTTGCAGTGTCTAGCAAAACGTTAAAATAATTAGTAATTTGACTTTGAACTTACAGTGGTCCTTGGTTACGTCCCTGCTAAGAATGGTAGTGAGTCTCAATCTACTGACCAAGAATTCATATTGCATATATTTATGGGCACCTCAACAACAAATTGCATTTATATAGCACCTGTAATGTAGTGAAACATCTCAAGGCACTTCACAGGAATGTCATCAGACAAAATTTGAACTGACCCACATAAAGCAGTATTAGGACAGGTGACCAAAAGCTTGGTCAAAGAGGTAGATTTTAAGGAGCGTATTAAAGGAGCAGAGAGTAGTGGAAGGGTTTAGGGAGGGAATTCCAGAGCTTAGGGCCCAGGCAGGTGAAGGCATCTTACCATGGCAACACATTGGAGACAGCAGATAGGGGTGAGGTGGAACAGTGCTACCAATCTTAGTGAGGGCAAAAGGACTTTCTCTTACACAGCTGAATTTCCATATTTAGTATTGAAGTGAAAAATAGTGCTGTGCTTCCACTATCCTGAGATACCCTAAGCAAAATAACAGATCTCCACAGTGCTCTGTTAATTTCAAACAAAATGGCATGCTGTATCTAAATATGGAATGACTTCCAATGTTTTAGAAGGTGAAGTAGGTTAAGGAAAGCGCCCTATTGCCCTCTGTCTTAAGCAATCTGCATTCAGCTCCCATGCCCAGTATAGTGCAGTTTTTTTTTTAATTCACAAAGTGCATTGCAGCCAGCATGGCTGAATGCCTGTTTTTTTCTTCTGTTGTAATGAGATCAGTCTACAAGGGATCGAAATTTAGGCAATAATTTCCTATGCCGGCAATGATTGTGTGCAAAATGACGCTGTGTCCTTGCAGCATGAATGGTGCGAGGAGCAACTATTTGCTTTCTAGAGCTGGGTGTCAATGCAGTGCATGTGCGTGTTTATTTTTTCAGACGCTATTCACATTGACAGCAACAGACTTAACAGTTGTTCCTCTTTGCACGTCAGCTCAGCTTTAACATGCTGAAAATACAGCCTTTCCGACCTTGATGATGTCGTATCTTACGGCATGGTTTCCACTCTGCTGAAAGTTCCACCTTTGTTTTATCCTGGGGATGGTTAGCGCAACCAAGAAGCATTGCCGCTCGAACATTTTGTAAAGTTCAGTTGCAGTGTGTGTGAATGGTGGGTGTGGGCTGCACACTCCCCATTTGTACTGCTAAAGATCTTCACCGGGGGAGGGGAAGGGTTCGACGTGGTTTCCCTCAAGTCCCCTTCAGCCAGTCAATTCACAGCTGGAATAATGGGCTGACTGAGAGATTGTACAGACGATATTCACTAATACCTCAGATGAAGTTACAATTCGATGAACCATAAGAAATATAATTTTATTTTAGTACATTGAAAGAAAGACTGCATTTATATAGAGCCTTTCGTGACCTCAGGATGTCCAAAAGCCCTTTACAGCCAATGAAGTACTTTTTTGACGTGTCGTCGCTGTTGGCAGAATTTAAACCGTTTCTTCCGCCCTCTGAAAACCTACAGCCACCAGCATGCCTGTGTCTTGCAGAGCAATCGTGCGTACAGCCTAATAATATCAAGGCTGCACGCTCCTTTAATCCTGAGTGCAGTTTCAGAAACGGGTGTGATTCAGAGACCTATTTGATCTCCGGCCGTACAGTAGCGAATTAGTTGAGGGCAGGGTAACCATTTAGATTCAGGATGATTTCCAATCTGAATTCACCAGGCACTAGTTACATTTTGGGACAATGAGAGGGATTGAAATAAAGGCCCAGTCTGCACTGTGGAAAGAGACTGATTCAAGATTGTAGCTTTGCATGTACTGCATGCAATAAAGTCTACAATATTTGTTTAGGATGTGGCAAAATAGAAGACTTTTCCTTAGGTTTTCCTGGGAGTTACCATTGACCAGAAACTGAACTGGAGTAGCCATATAAATACTGTGGTTACAAGAGCAGGTCAGAGGCTAGGAATCCTGAGGCGAGTAACTCGCCTCCTGTTTCCCTAATGTCTATCCACCATCTACAAGTCAGGAGTGTGATGGAATACTCTCCACTTGCCTGGATGGGTGCAACTCCAACAACACTCAAGGAGCTCAACACCATCCAGGACAGAGCAGCCTGCTTGATTGGCACCCCATCCACAAACATTCACTCCCTCCACCACTGACGCACATTGGCAGCAGTGTGTACCATCTACAAGATGCACTGCAGCAACGCGCCAGGAATCCTTTGACAGCACCTTCCAAACCCACGACCTCTACCACCTGGAAGGACAAGGGCTGCAGATGCATGGGAACACCAAGACCTGCAAGTTCCCCTCCAAGCCACACACCATCCTGACTTGGAACTATAACACCGTTCCTTCACTGTCGCTGGGTCAAAATCCTGGAACTCCCTTCCTAACAGCACTGTTGGTGTACCTACACCACATGGACTCCAGCGGTTCAAGATGGCAGCTCACCACCACCTGCTGAAGGGCAATTAGGGATGGGCAATAAATGCTGGCGTAGTCTGGTTTAAGTGTTTGCAATGCAGTAATTTTGATAAGTAAATACTGAACAGAAAAGGACCATCTTTTCTGTGCTTTTTATGTAATAATGCTGCTTACATGCACAATATATGTAGTAAAATCATGTGGATCACATCAACACTTTCTAGCAAATGCTCAGACTCTATATATAAATCTGGAAATAATATCAGTAGAATTGACCATGAAGCTGTCGGATTGTTTGTTTTAAAAAAAACAGTGCCCTTTAGGGAAGGAAATCTGTGGCCGTTACCTTGTCTGGCCTTCTGTGAGATTCCAGTTCTACACCTATGTGGCTGACTCTTAACTGCATTCTGAAGTGGCCCGGCAAGTCACTCAGTGGAATCTAACTTCTTCTACCCAAGGTGACCCACCACCATCTGCTCTGGGAAGCTAGGGATGGGCAATAAATGCTGGCCTTGCCAGCGGCACCCACATCCCAAGACTGAATTAACAAAACAAAAAACATAAGTTATATTTGCATTTATATAGTGCCTTTCATTACCTCAAGGTGTCCCAAAGCGCTTTTCAGCCAATTAAGTACTTTTGGAGTGTAGTCATTGTTGTAATGTGGAAATACAGCAGCCAATTTGTGCACAGCCAGCTCCCACAAACAGAAACGTGATAATGACCAGATTTTTTATTAAATGATGTTGAATGAGGGATAAGTATTGTCCAGGACACCTGGGGGGGGCCTTCCCTGCTCCTCATCGAAACAGTGTCATGGGATCTTTTGTGTCCACCTAAGAGGGAGGACCGGGTCTGGGGGAGGGCCTCAGTTTAATGCCTCATCCAAAAGATGGAACCTCCAACAATGCAGCACTCCCTCAGTACTGCACTAGGTGTGTCATATTTTGTGCTCAGGTCTCTGGAGCGGGACTTGAACCCACAATCTCCTGACTCAGAGTTGCGAATGCTACTGACCGAGCCTCAGCTGACAGCTCAACAACAACAACTGGCATTTAAATAGCGCCTTTGAAATAGAAAAACCTTCCAAGGTGCTTCACAGAGGCGTTATCAACAAGGAAAATGCCCTAAAGCAGGGCTTGAACCCACAACATTATGGCTGCGAGGCAAGAGGGCTGTCACTGAACCAAACTGACATAGAAAACATTTATTTCCCGATAACCAAGTTTGATTTTACACTGTGCAAAAGGTGGCCATCCTTTTGGCTTCCACTGCTATGGAATTTATCCCCTTACATTGCAACGCAGATAAATGCCTAGCTACAACAACAGATAAAATACTGCACACACACACACACCCTCTAATACCTTCTTTCTGAATGCCCAGGTACAGTTATGCCTTGTAGAGTTTTAAATCTGTTGATGTTGATGATTTTAGAATTCCTCAGAAGGAGGAACTAAAGAAAGGATTGGACTTGTCCTCTGGAAAGTCCATAAACACCAGTTATTTGCATTCCTGGGATTATGGCCTTGTGTCATTTCATACAGTAAAGGGACATGAAGAGAAGTGAATAAACAAAGAAATTTCTCTCCCTCTTTGATGGCTACTTTTGTAAGTTTTTCAGTTTTTATGCTGTGACATTGAAACACAGAGGAGTAGATTGGTTAGGACTGAAATCGGGAAGAGATGTTAAGACAGGCTGCCAACTCACAAGTACCCGGTTTACATTGCCGCACAAAGTCGAGATCTACTCCTGAACCTTAATCTTTTCTTTTAATTTGTTCATGGGATGTGACCATTGCTGGCAAGACCTTCATTTTATTGCCCATCCCTAATTGCCCTTGAGAAGGTGGTGGTGAGCTGCCTTCTTGAACCGCTGCAGTCCATTTGGGGTAGGTACACCCACAGTGCTGTTAGGGAGGGAGGTCCAGAATTTTGACCCAGTGACAGTGAAGGAACAACGATATAGTTCCAAGACAGGATGGTGAGTGACTTGGAGGGGAACTTGCAGGTAGTGGTGTTCCCGTGCAACTGTTGGAAGGTGCTGTCAAAGGAGGCTTGGTGAGTTGCTGCAGTGTATCTTGTATATGGTACACACTGCTGCCACTGTGTGTCAGTGGTGAAGAGAGTGAATGTTTAAGGTGGTGGATGTGGTGCTGATCAAGCAGGCTGCTTTGTCCTGGATGGTGTCAAGCCTCTTGAATGTTGTTGGAGCTGCACCCATCCAGGCAAATGGAGAGTATTCTGATCTGTGCCTTGTAGATGGTGGACAATCTTTGGGGAGTCAGGAGGTGAGTTAATTACTGCAGAATTCCCAGCCTCTGATCTGCTCTTGTAGCCACAGTATTTAAATGGCTGGTCCAGTTAAGTTTCTGGTCAGTGTTAACCTCAGCATGTTGATGATGGGGGATCCAGTGATGGTAATGCCATTGAAGGTCAAGCAGAGATGGTTAGATTCTTTTTTGTTGGAGATGGTCATTGCCTGGCACTTGGATGGTATGAATGTTATTTGTCACTTATCAGCCCAAGCCTGGATATTGTCCAGGTCTTGCTTCATTTCTACACAGACTGCTCAGTATCTGAGGAGTTGCGAATGGTGCTGAACATTGTGCAATCATCAGCAAACATTTCCCTTTCTGACCCTATGATGGAAGGAAGGTCATTGATGAAGCAGCTAAAGATGGTTGGGCCTAGGACACTACCCTGAGAACCCCTGCAGCGATATCCTGGGGCTGAGATAATTGGCCTCCAAGAATCACAACCATCTTCCTCTGTACTAGGTATGACTCCAACCAGTGGAGAGTTTTCCCCCGATTCCCATTGACTCCAGTTTTGCTAGGGCTCCTTGAGTCCGCATTCAGTCAAATGCTGCCTTGATGTCGAGGGGAGTCACTCTCACTTCACCTCTGGAGTTCAGCTCTTTTGTCCTTGTTTGGAGCAAGGCTGTAATGAAATCTGGAGCTGAGTGTCCCTCGTGAAATCCAAACTGAGCATCAGTGAGCAGGTTATTGCTAAGTAAGTGCACTGTAATAGCACTGTCAACGACATCTGCCATCACTTTGCTGATGATTGAGAGTAAACTGATAGGGCAGTAATAGGCTGGATTGGATTTATCCTGCTTTTTGTGTACAGGACATACCTGGGCAATTTTCCACACTGTCTAATAGATGTTTGTGTTGTAGCTGTAATAGTGTTGTTCAGAAGTAGGTTTGTTATTGTAATATTGACTCCACACCGCTAACTGAAGCAATTAAATTCTGATTTTAATTTAAAACATTGAAACTCTTGTTTTTTCCTGCTCTCTCTGCCTACTTAATTCTAATTTTACTTTTTTGGTCTGCCTAGTTGACCTCGCCTTATTTTCCCTATACTTTATTTTGGTATTATAAGCTTTTCTTTTTCACCAACTTTCCTGCCATTTCCTCAGCTCATAAGTTGCTTTTTGGAGGTGAGACTTTCAGAAAGAAACTGGGTTTTATTTGTCTGGAAAACCAGCATTTAGGACTTTATTTCTCCACAAGTACCCAAGAAGTAAAGATTAAGACCATCAATTGTGAATATGTAAAAGTCTGACAAACAAGGAATGGCTCTGCCAAGTTAATATCCCCAACATGTTGGCTGGGAAAATGAGGATTGTTGAGTTCCGCCATTAATTTGCGAACATAAGAAACAGGAGCTGGTGTAGGCCATTCGGCCCCTTGAGCCTGCTCCGCCATTCAGTAAGATCATGGCTGATCCTCGACCTCACCTCCACTTTCCCACCCTAACCCCATATTGCTTGATTCCTTTAGATTCCAAGAATCTATCAATCTCAGAACTCAGTCTTGAATCTACTCAATGACTGAGCATCCACAGCCCTCTGGGATAGAGAATTCCAAAGATTCACAACCCTCTGAATGAAGAGATTTTTCCTCATCTCAGTCCACAATGGCCAACTCCTAATATTGGGACAATGACTTGAAGTTCTAGACTCTCCAGCCAAGGGAAATATCCTCTCGGCATCTACCCTATCAAGCCCTCAGAATTTTATATGTTTCAATGAGATCACTTCTCATTCTTCTAAAAGCCAGAGAGTACATGCCCATTCCACACAATAGTCGCCTAACTGTTAGCACGAGTTGCAAACAGCCGAGTTTTCATAATGAGTTATGTCGTGACATTTTTTTCTGTTCTGTGGCTTCTGAAATTAAAGTAAAAACCGCTTTCTTCCTAAATTAATATTCACCTAGCTGAAGACACAAAGGATAGTCGAAATCTAGAATTCTCCCAACCTCCCTCCCCTCCCCCTAAAGGCTGTGTATGCTGAGGGACAGTTGCACCTTCCAAGACTGAGATGGGTTGATTTTTGTTAGGTAAGGATGTCCAGAAATATGAGCAAATGAGGGTAAATGGTGTTGAGGTCCAGATCAACCATGGTCTAATTGAGTGATAGAGCAGGCTCCAGGGACTGAATGGCCTACCCCCATTCCTAGTGTTCCTAGTTTCCTAAAACGAGGAGGCTTTAGTCCACAACTAAATTCATCCCTGCTCCTTAAAAGGTAAGAATTTATTAAAATTATGCTTGCAATCCCAATGTGAATATCAATTCACAAAGTGATATCAAGCTGCAAAGAGCAGCACAGGGAATATAAACCCCTTGATTGGAAGTGATTTCTTCTAGAAAGAATAAACCACACTTGGACAGGTTAGAATTGGTTTCTTTTATAGACAAATGTAATCCCAGAACCAGGCCCATTAAGCTCTGTAATTTTGATGAATGTAGGTCACCTGCCCTGGTGCTTGGCCATCCAGCTCCTGATTATTGATGCCCTGGTTTTCTTTGCAGGTACATCTACTGTGACGAGATTGACTTGGCGGCAGACACGGTCTTAGCCACCCTCTATGCTGCAAAGAAGTACATCGTTCCTCATCTCGCCCGAGCTTGCGTTAACTTCCTGGAGACCAGCCTGAGCGCGAAGAATGCCTGCGTGCTGCTGTCCCAGAGCTGCCTCTTCGAGGAGCCGGACCTGACCCAACGCTGCTGGGAAGTGATCGACGCCCAAGCCGAACTGGCCTTGAAGTCTGAGGGCTTCTGCGACATTGATTATCAAACGCTGCAGAGCATCCTGAACAGGGAGACACTCAACGCCAAGGAAATCATCCTGTTTGAGGCAGTGCTGAACTGGGCAGAGGTGGAATGCCAGAGGCAGGACCTGTCCATCAACATTGAGAACAAACGCAAGGTTCTTGGGAAGGCCTTGTACCTGATCCGCATTCCAGCCATGACGTTGGACGATTTTGCCAATGGCGCTGCTCAGTCTGGGGTGCTGACACTCAACGAGACGAATGACATCTTCCTCTGGTACACAGCGGCCAAGAAACCGGACTTGGAGTTTGTGTGCAAGCCCCGGAAAGGCCTGGCCTCCCAGCGCTGCCACCGCTTCCAGTCGTGCGCCTACCGCAGCAACCAGTGGCGCTACCGAGGCCGGTGCGACAGCATCCAGTTCGCCGTGGACAAGCGGATCTTCATCGCCGGCTTCGGCCTGTATGGCTCCAGCTGCGGCTCGGCCGAGTACAGCGCCACACTCGAGCTGAAGCGGCAGGGTGTCCTCCTGGGCCAGAGCTTCAGCACGTTTTTCTCAGACGGCTCCAGCAACACTTTCCCCGTGTGGTTCGAGCACCCGGTGCAGATCGAGCCAGATACGTTCTACACAGCCAGTGTGGTGCTGGATGGCAATGAGCTCAGCTACTTTGGGCAGGAGGGAATGACTGAAGTACAGTGTGGAAAAGTCACCTTTCAGTTCCAGTGCTCCTCAGACAGTACCAATGGCACAGGCGTTCAAGGAGGGCAGCTCCCAGAGCTAATATTCTACGCCTGAAAAACACTAACGCTTTGGAAATCGCCCCTCCCCATTCTGTCTAGTGTGATCTGCACACATTTCAAAGAGCAACAAAATTAAGACCTTTATTATAAATTACTAGACTCATAATCTGGTTTCATTCTCATGGATCTGAAGCCAGATACAGTTTTGAAAATGGCTCCAGCTGTTTCTCTTTTTTCCAAACAGGGGTTTAATTTCCTCTACTGTGTAAAATGCAGTTCCAGGCCGCATTAATGCAGTTATTAATCTGAATGCGTTAACTAATTCACCACCAAAGGAAATTAAACTCCTAATATGGGGTTTAATAGTTGGTGAATTGCCCGAGCTGTCAGGATGATGGTATTGGAATCACTGGGCTGCATTTTACATGTCTATCGCCGAAATCGGCAGCGGGTATAAACAATGGCGGTCTGCCTGTGCGGACCGCACGTCGTGAAGCTGTCACAATGTTCAGCGAAGCGGCTCATTTAAATGGTCGGGGTGGACCGCCCACCCCGATGATGTGGAGTGGATGGGCTGTCCGTCCTGGCAATGGCAACAGGCGCCATTGCAGAGGCACTGACGCCATTTTTTAAAGGGCTTTGAGCCCTTCCATTTCATTAAAATTTTTAAAGAGATAACGATGTAAAACTTATTCGAAGAAATTAACTCAATGTTTCTAGCCCCTCTCCCACCTTCCCAATAACCATACGATTCATCCCTTGCCCTCTCCCCCGCAAAATACACCCCACCCCTCCCCACAGTTCATAAACTGTGAACTTTACCCCTTCCCACCAATCAGATGAGTTTGACCCTACTCGCACCCCCCGCCCCCCACCGACACTGAAACACTTACCTGCACCCACTTCCCACTGGTGTTCCGCCTCGGATCCCCAGACAGGGTTCCGAAGGCACGGGAGTGTCAGCCACTGGCAGCAATATTGCACCGGGACGGACAGCGGGAGCGGGTAATTGATTAATTAATTAAAATAAAATTACCTATGCAAATTTGGCTCCCGAGCAGCGGGGGTGCCGCCACAAGGCCTTGCCGTCGCCGGTAATATCGGGCCAGACCTCCCCGGCGTTGAGGCCCGTGGCCACCCCACCGCGACCTCTGACATCGGGGGTGGGGGTGCTGTAAAATTCAGCCCACTATGTTTATTTCCTCTCCCTCACTTTATGGCCTAACTTGCTCACCCTTCAACAGCTGTAAACCAGCGCAGACAATACAGCGGCAAATTCCTCCATATCTCTCTGTTTGCACACACCAGGTTAAGTCGAGTCTAAAACAGTTTCCAATGCAGCCCTTGCTACAGAAATGATCGTATGCAGAATTATCTTAGGAAGCAAATTCAGCTCACTAGCTGCCAGTGTGACAGTGGTGTTGTGTAACACAGAAACAGTCAAACAGAATTTTAAAATATGCATAAATGTGTGCACAAAATGGGAAGGATGCCGACTATCTGAATGAGTGAAAGTGAATAAGAGCTAGCATGTCTAAGAAACAAGAAGTAGGGTAATTCCACTTTTCTCTTTCGTGCTGTTCAGCTATGGCTCAATGGGTAGCAGTCCTGCCTCTGAGACAGAAAATCGTGGGTTCAAGTCCCACTCTGGAGACTTGACCATAAAAGTCAAGGCTGATATTCCTGTGCAGTACTGAGAGAGTGCTGTGCTGTCTTGTCGATGAGATGTTAAATTGAGGCCCTGTTAGGTGGATGTAAAAGATGCCATTTCAAGGAACGGCAGTGTAGATCTGCCCGGTGTCCTGGCCAAACTTCATTCTCCAACAGAAAAAACCAAAAGATTATCTGGTCTTTCTCACATTGCTGTTTGTGGGAGCTTGCTGTGCACAAAATTGGCTGCTGCGTTTCCTAAATTACAACACTCCAAATGTGCTTCATTGGCTGTGATTTGCTTTGGTACTAAATCTATACAAAGCTCTGATTAGACTGTGCCTGGAGTACAGTGAGCAGTTCTGGGCACCCGACCTTAGGGAGGATATATTGGCCTTGGAGGGAATGCAGCTTAGATTTACCAGAATGATACCTGGACTCTAAGAGTTAAATTCTGAGGAGAAATTATACAAACTAGGATTGTATTCCCTGGTAATTAGAAGGTTAAGGGGTGAATTGAGCAAAGTTTTCATGATATTAAGGGAAACTGATAGGGGAGATAGAGAGAAATTATTTCCACTGAGGACTCTAAGAACTAGGGGGCATAGTCTAAAAATTAGAGCCAGTCCCTTCAGGAGTGAAATTAGGAAACACTTCTACACATATAGGGTGGTAGAAATTTGAAATTCTCTTCTGCAAATAGCAATTGATGCTGGATCGATTGTTAATATTCAATCTGAGATTGATAGATTTTTGTTAACCAAAGGTATTGAGGTATATGGGGCAAAGATGGGTATATGGAGTTAGATCACAGATCCGCCATGATCTCATTGATTTGTGAAACAGGCTAGAGGGACTGAATGGTCTCCTTTTCCTATGTATGAAAGACCCAAATGTTGTGAAAGGAGCTATAGAAATGCAAGTCTGCTAGCTCCCTCAAAAAATTCTGATTCTCTTCTGACTGACGTCAGGAGCAGCCATATCTGACTTGCTATGTTTTAACACATTCCCCTGTTGCTATGAGCACCAAACCCCTGTGAAGGATCTCTCAGTTTTTCCTGTGATTTTGAGCAGAGTGCTATGCATTTTTGCTGTAGTAGTGAGAGAGCAGAAAATGTAATCTTTCTCGGCACTGTTTTTGTCCACCCCTACACCTGCGAAAGTAAAACGAAAACAAGGAAACAATCCCGCACTATCTACCTCTGTGTTGGCAGGTTACTTTCGTCAGACTGTATGTGACCCCTGGCATTTTAAAGTGCTGTTAAGAAAAACTGAATATCAATTTTCAGAGAACGTGTTTTGAGTGACAGTAAATGCATCTCCTCTCCAGAAGAGCTCAGCTAATCAGAATTCGCAAATCGTAAGCTTATTAAGTTGTGTGGGAGGGTAAAACGACAGCAGCAATCAATGGCGGGCTGATGAACTACAGAAGACTGTAATCATCTTCTGAAAGAGTCCTTCACACAAAGCAAATGAACCTTGTAAATAGGAACTGCTTGGGCCACCGCTTTTACAGTCTGATAATTAAGAGTTTTCAAGGTTTCTGATTTCTTTTTTGTTATTTGCTTCCCACTTGCAACACGTATCTGTTCGCATGGCAACATACAGCAGCCGAAAGGGAAATGGTAACAAGGGACCCATCCATTCAACTGGTTCTCACAGAGAGAAGGCAAATCGAGTGAGTTAACTCATGCCATTTTCACCTGCGTGTGAGTGGCCACTTTTAGACTCCCCACTGGCAGCAGTGAAGAGGGAACTTTCCCACCTTTGGCAAGGGTTTGACGTGTGGTGTCCAGTTTGGATAATAGAAGAATCTTGCTAAGTTAAGGGGTGATCTAATTGAGGTGTTTAAGTTGCTAGGGTAGATAGAAATTATTTTCTCTGGGGGGAGTCCAAAGCTGGAGGCATAACAGGCATTTTGGGGTGATGCCAGGAAGCATGTCTTCACACAAAGAGTAATGGAAATCTGGAACTCTCTCCCCCCCAAAAGCTGTTGAGGCTGGAGGTCAACTGGCAATTTAAAATTTTTATTTGGTTAGGGTATTCTGGATTACACAACCAAGGCAAGTGGTTGGAGTTGAGATACAGAGCAGCCATGATCTAATTGAATGGCGGAACAGGCTGAAGGGGCTGAATGGCCTCCTCCTGTTACTGCGTCCGTAACAACAAGCTGCTCCATCCCAATTACCTGTTGATAAATTTCTCATCCAATTACGCAAAGCTTGTTTATTTAAAAAAGACGTTAAAATTAAAGGGGGATATTTGGAACTTATCAACTTGGCATCACACTTCTGAAAAGATGTAAAGGCCTTACAAAGGGTACAGAGGAGGTTTACCAGGATATTACCAGGGATGAGGGGCGTCAGGTATGAGGAGAGTTGGAAAAGTTCGGACTGTTCTCCTTAGAACAGAGAAGGTTAAGAGGTGACGGAATAGAGGTTTTCAAGGGGATGAGAGGTTTTGATAGAGTAGAGAATGAAAAACTATTCCCTCCAGGGACTGGGTCAATAACCAGAGATCATCCATTCAAAATCATTGGTAAAAGATCTAGAGGGGAGATGAGGAGAATTTTTTTTTCACTCAGGGTATTGTCAGGATCTGGAACGCTCAACCTGAAAAGGTGCTGGAAGCTGATTCCGTAAATAAATAATTAAAAGGGAGTTGGACAGTTAGGCAAGGACGAGGAACTTACAGGGTTACCCAAAAAAAGCTAGGGTCTGGGATTAAGCACGTCTGCTCTTTCAAAGAGGCCAGCAGAGGTACGATGGGCCAAATGGCCTCCTGTGCTGTAAGTTTCTATAATTCTATGATCAGCTCAAGGAGAGAATTTCAGCAGAGTATTGGGCATGTTTTCCATACCAATGTCCATTTTAGAGTTAGGAAGGTGAAATGTTAGCAGTAAATTAATGAGGACAGACAGTGACTACTGAACCAGCTCGCCTTTATAAATATCTGCTGATGGACATTATCTGCTCTGCTGCCAGAATTGGAATGGACGCTCCTGAGGTTATTTGTAAGGATCATCAGGAACTCACTTTAAAAACGCACAGTACCTTTTGGAACAAAGATCACCATTTTATTCAGAAAGCTCTGCTGTCCAATTATACTTAAAACGCAGAGAGGGGATTATGGTCTTCTTAGGCTACACATTCGAAATCTGATCTTACAGGAAGATGGTAGAGTCATTATTGGAATCATAGAATGCTACAGCGGCAAAGAGGCTGTTCAACCCATGGAAAGTCCTATCCAAATTAATCCCACTACCCAGTCTTTCCCCATGGCACTGCAAATGTTTTCTTCTTCAAGTATTTATCCAATTACCTTTTGAAAGTTACTATTGAATCTGCTTCCACTGCCCTTTCAGGCAGCACATTCCAGATCACAACAACTCACTGCGTAAAACATTGAAATGGTTGAGGTCAGATTGGTCAATCAGAGACCTCTTGCTCAAGCATTTTGTGTGAATTCTAGCTGAAATCTCAACGGGGATTGAGGTTAATGTCTATTATCCATTATTAAACCCCTCCTGAACAAAGCACTTAATAATACTTGTGCATTTTAAAGACACAGCTCCAAGTGCCTCCTTATTGGTGACACAGCACCTGGGGGAGGTGGGGGTGGGGGAATGTGTGACACCTAGCTTATTGGTTTGTTAAGTGGAAAGATAGATACTATGTACAGTTTTTTTTTTGCAGATGCTGAAACATTTCTTATTTTGGAGTAAGTACCTAGCTAGAAACAGGGAAGCACAGTCACTGGGAAAAAATCCTTTTATCTCTGTATCCACTTAATGGAAAACGAGCCATTTGAATTTTATGTTGCCTCCATTAAACTGCAGGAGAAATGGGGAGGAATGACCAGTTTAATTGCAGAATGTCTACTGACACCACTCTGTTAGCCAATGAGTCGGAGTTGGGACGAGCTTCTGCAGCAAGCAGAACTCATGACTGAAACTACAGCAACGTCTCCCAATGATAGCAGGGTGATTTCTCCAGCAAAATGCAGTGAGTGGAGGATAGTTACATAATACAAATCATATGTAAAATCTAACCCAGTCGCTTACAACAATGGGGTCTCCAGACTCGATGTACAGGGGAATTACCCAATCATCTCCATTCTGGCCAGGAATGGTGGTGTAACTAGGAATTCCCGGGAACAATAATAATACTGCATCAAAGCTTTTGAACTTGGCTTTGTCAGCTATTCCCCCAGTTTTATTTTTAAATTTAATATCTTATCTAAATGACTCCATGTTCCGAGAAGTTTCAATTCAAAAGACCAAGTCTGAAATGACGTTTTGCAAATTATAATGATAAGCTGCCAACTTTACACAACAGCCCCTTGTAATAGTTGCTTTGAAGCCGAGCGGTGAATGATACAAGTTGCTTGTGGGAGTGTCTTTCTCCCAAATTTGCTGATTATTGCAGCTCTGCATTTTAGTTTGATTTGCAAACTGTAACAGAGTTATATATTACTTGAATGAGCAGCTGGCTAAGACCAATGCAGTTCCGTCAGGTTGAGGTGCCTGCAGACCTACCAGCTGAAATGGAATACGTTTTTTTAATTTAAAGACGAGTTGATAAAGAAGAATGTTGTAGTATTTCACTTAATTTCAGAGTTTTTTTAAAAAAAGAAAAACACAGTCATTTGTTACTACGTTGTAAATTGCTCCTGTGGAAATAGTGAAGTAACAAACTTTAGTTGTGCATCAGTCTGGCACTGTATGTTTCGGAATCTATACTTATCTATAACTAATACTGTTTCCCAAAGTACGTATTTGGCACTGATTATATAGTTTCATAAACCGTGCTTGGTGACTGCGGATTTTGTGAACAAGATCGAGTACCTCAAGCTTGAAGTCATTGTGCTCTAATGAAACAGTTTGAATGATGTTTGACAAATGAATGTGTATGGTATTTTAAAACTTGTAAGGAACAATAAAGAAAGCTGGTTCTTTGGTGCCTAACAAATACTTTTAAAAAGTGATTTTTTTTTTTACTGTGTTCTTCTTTCTTCGTATTTACAAACCAAAAGATCTGCTTTTTCAGTTTGCTATTTTGACACCTTTTTTCATATAAAAGATTTTATTAGATGTGGTTTTAGTGGGTAAGAATATTTTTGTTATTTATTTGTCAGAAGCTAGTCATGCAAACAAACTACCTGTGGTCAGTTCAGGAAAGACTTTGGAAAAATTCCTCTTTGACGTCATAAGGCAATCAACAAGTCTCCAGTAGCCCATTAACAGCTAACAAGCAATTTGCCTTCAATACCTAGAGATGTCCTGTTCTCAGGAACTTGTCCAAGTTCCCTTTTAAAGAATTGCACAGAATCCAGCCCCTTTGCATGCTCTGGGCACTGATAGCTCTCTCTATGAAAATAGATCCTTCCTGGCATCTAACCTAACTCTTTGCCTAAGGATTTTATATGCATGCCCTCTAAGTCTACCATCATGATCAACCTCAAATAACCTATTCAACCAGTTTGTGTTTACGCCCTACAGTTAATACCTCATTCATGTCCCCTCTAAGCCTATGACCTCTGAAGTAAATAGCCTTAACTTTTGAAGCTTATCCTGACCCCCAAGATTAGTATCATTATGTTCACTCTTCCTCACCAGAATCTCACTATTCTTCACCATGTGTGGGAACCAGAACGGTACACAGTACCCCAAGTACATATTACCAAAGCATTCTATGCGGGCGGCACAGTGGCGCAGTGGTTAGCACTGCAGCCTCACAGCTCCAGGGACCCGGGTTCGATTCTGGGTACTGCCTGTGCGGAGTTTGCAAGTTCTCCCTGTGTCTGCGTGGGTTTCCTCCGGGTGCTCCGGTTTCCTCCCACATGCCAAAGACTTGCAGGTTGATAGGTTAATTGGCAATTATAAATTGCCCCTAGTATAGGTAGGTGGTAGGGAAATATATAGGGACCGGTGGGGATGTTATTGGAATGTGGGATTCGTGTAGGATTAGTATAAATGGGTGGTTGATGGTCGGCACAGACTCGGTGGGCCGAAGGGCCTGTTTCGGTGCTGTATCTCTAAAGTAAAGAAAAATCCCAAGTATGGTGTTCTTCATGTTATATTCCTAGCAATACAATTCGATATGCACTGTGTCCGTTATACATCCCAAATACCAGAACGAAGCATATCAATTTAGCAGTGGGGTGGTCTCTGCACAATAGGCATGTAAATTAGGGTCCGAATGCCTATTGAGGGACCCCATTGAGAAATCAGTTGGTGACAAGTGGGGCTGGAGTTCTTCAGCTGCTGCCAACTCCAAGTAAGTTTGACAAAAAGACATCCTCAGGAACAGAAGTACTCCCCGACTGCACAGGAGTCATGACCAACATGGCCGCACAGTACCAAGTCTGAGCCCAAAAACTATGACTAATGTCTAGGCCTATTTGCCTTCTCTACAACCATCTTTAATGAGTTACCAACTCTAACCCCCAGCTCTCCTTTGTAATTTCTAATCACTTGAAATTGTTTAGAACACGCCACATGACTTCAAGAAACTTAGGTCCTGCCTCACTTAACCCGGTTTGAATACTTTGAGGAACCATCCAGAATAAATGGGCAATTACAGTCTTGTTGAGGTTCTATATTTTGATTTCCAAATCAAAGTGCCACATAGAAAGCCATTGAAGACCATTAGATCTTATTGGATTATAAGAGAGATGTGATGGTGGTTATGTAATTGATTGAAACCTAGTAAGCAGAGGGTTCTCATTGATGGGAGTGGGGCCTGGTCGTGAGTTGTGCTCCATCAGGCTCAGTGTTGAGAACACAGCTGTTTGCTACCATCATTCATGATTTGGATGACAGCAGCAACAGACCTATTCGGAAATTCAAAGAAGACACAAAAAAATTCACCAAGTGTGAATGATTTATACCTAATAGGTTTCAGGCTTATTTAGATGGGTGAAAGGGCCAATGTATGGCAGGCTACAATGTGGACAAGTGCATTGTAATACAATGTGGTTTGGGAAACTCCAGACAATTCTATACCATTGTTACGAACAGGTGAGAAATGGGTCTAGGGGTTCCCTCTCAACCTTTTCCTGGTTCAGCCGTAACAGAGTTTAATTTTTGAAACACCATGTTTTTAGCTTCCCTTCAGTGAATCCTTGTTCACTGCTCTCCAATTGTTATGGCAAAGAAATCAACCAGACAGGTTTTCTTAGATTTAAACAAGAAAGGTGTAAGTTTATTAACCTTAAAACTCTAACTCAGTTAAAACTACTAAAAATACGCAATGTGACCACGCCAGCAAGCATACGCGATAAACACATGCATTTAGAGACAGAAAAGGGGAAAGGTTTGAGGCAATAGCTGGAGTTCATTTACTGTCTTTTGAGTTTGATGTAAAGTCTTTGCAGTTCAATCTTGCTGTCTCATTGGGGCAATTTCAAACTTGTTTCGATGGTTTTCTACCTTGAGGCTTAGTTTCCTTCCGTGGGTCCCTGTCTTTGTGTGAGAGGGAGAGAGAGAGAGAGAGACCTTCCTTCTCTGCTGTCTTCAAATTGCAGTCTGACTCAAACTGTTCTATAACGGGCGGCACAGTGGCGCAGTGGTTAGCACCGCAGCCTCACAGCTCCAGAGACCCGGGTTCAATTCTGGGTACTGCCTGTGTGGAGTTTGCAAGTTCTCCCTGTGTCTGCGTGGGTTTCCTCCGGGTGCTCCGGTTTCCTCCCACAAGCCAAAAGACTTGCAGGTTGGTAGGTAAATTGGCCATTATAAATTGTCACTAGTATAGGTAGGTGGTAGAGAAATATAGGGACAGGTGGGGATGTTTGGTAGGAATATGGGATTAGTGTCTTTTGGGCCTCCTTATCTCGAGAGACAATGGATACGCGCCTGGAGGTGGTCAGTGGTTTGTGAAGCAGCGCCTGGAGTGGCTATAAAGGCCAATTCTGGAGTGACAGGCTCTTCCACAGGTGCTGCAGAGAAATTTGTTTGTTGGGGCTGTTGCACAGTTGGCTCTCCCCTTGCGCCTCTGTCTTTTTTCCTGCCAACTACTAAGTCTCTTCGACTCGCCACAATTTAGCCCTGTCTTTATGGCTGCCCGCCAGCTCTGGCGAATGCTGGCAACTGACTCCCACGACTTGTGATCAATGTCACACGATTTCATGTCGCGTTTGCAGACGTCTTTATAACGGAGACATGGACGGCCGGTGGGTCTGATACCAGTGGCGAGCTCACTGTACAATGTGTCCTTGGGGATCCTGCCATCTTCCATGCGGCTCACATGGCCAAGCCATCTCAAGCGCCGCTGACTCAGTAGTGTGTATAAGCTGGGGATGTTGGCCGCTTCATGGACTTCTGTGTTGGAGATATAGTCCTGCCACCTGATGCCAAGTATTCTCCGAAGGCAGCGAAGATGGAATGAATTGAGACGTCGCTCTTGGCTGGCATACGTTGTCCAGGCCTCGCTGCCGTAGAGCAAGGTACTGAGGACACAGGCCTGATACACTCGGACTTTTGTGTTCCGTGTCAGTGCGCCATTTTCCCACACTCTCTTGGCCAGTCTTGGATTAGTGTAGGATTAGTATAAATGGGTGGTTGATGTTCGGCACAGACTCGGTGGACCGAAGGGCCTGTTTCAGTGCTGTATCTCTAATCTAATCTAAAAAAAAAAGTCATCTTTTCAGTCCAGCAACAGTTTAAAGTTAATGTTGCATACGACAAAATTAATATGCCTCATTCTTGGCAGGTGGGGTTTTCATGACTACCAGGCAGAGGTAAAGGTAACAGAACAAGAGGGATTGGGGGTGGGGATAATAATTGTTAACTCATTAAAAGTGCACAGATAGTGTGAGTTGGCTATATAGAAGGCAAATAGAGTTCGAGATTGTATTGCTTTCCTGCAACCGACATCAAACTGATGAGCCTATATTTCTTGTTAAATAATGGGATCACATAAACCTCTATCCAATCCACTGAAACAAGCCCAAATTTCAATGAGCTACTGAATGCATCAGCACACATGGCATTCCTCACTTCATTCAGCACTTCAGGGTAAGTAGAATCAGGCACTCCAGCCTTCAGCATTAAATGTCTTAATCTTAGCTGAGACCATTTCTGCAGTTACTTCCATTGAAACAATTTTAGCTGCATGTCCATGTACTACTGGGATCTTAGAATCATCTTCCGATGTGAAAACCCATGCAAAACATGTACTTAGCTCATCATCCATATGTTGAATTCAGACCTAACCTGCCCTGTTAACTCCCTCAAAGGACCAAAGCTGCATTTAATTGTTTTCTGACTTCTAAACATCACTGATAAGTCTTACCATCCCTACTACAGATGTTGTTATCTTTTTTTCTACTGCCTTTTTAGGATTTCTAATATGGGTTATTATTATCTTTAGATGTTCTTGTACCCTCTTGGCAATTGTTCCCTTTTTAGCTAATGAATTTTTTAAGGCTAATTTCCCTACAGACCTGTGTATTTGGCCATCTGGGCGACATGAACCTTCCTCTTTATCCTAGCAACTTACAAGATTATCTTATCCATCAGCGTAAAATTAAATAAACTCTATTTTATTCTGCTTGCAGCTTTTTTATAACCTAATAGCATACCCCAATGTACCATCATGACCATAAGTGGAAATTTAGCCCTTCTGAAATAGAATATTAACATGAAATTATCAACAGGGTTAATTTACCTCACCAAATGAAATCAAAAGTACAATGATCACAGCAACCCAGACGTTTCCCCAAATGGAGATCAGATATTGTCCAAGGATTATAGCTAAGTGGTAACTCTGTTAAGTTGTCCTCTATAGTACTCTCCCATAACATTGATTCTGGCAGCAATCACTGATAAACAAAACTGACTTTCTTCCCTCTGGAAAGCTTGGCTGCCCAATGAGATACCAGTTAATGATTGAATAGTTAAAATCCCCCTGACGACAATAATTGTTCCGTTACCCTTATAAACTGATCACAAAATTTTTAGTCTTGCTGTTGCCCTGGAGGCTCGTAAAGGGTCTCAAGGATCAGCCTTGTTCCTGTTCCATAATACAGTTGCAACCAAACCATTTCAACTCCCTGCTACTGACCAATATTACTCCCTTCTATTGCAATTATCTCACCTTTTACAAACAAAGCTAAATCACCTCCTCTCTCGTCCATTCTTTCCTATCAGAAGCTCACCTTTCAGCTACTTTTCAGATCCAGCATTATTATCTGACGCATGTTTCAGAGATACTTATAGTATCAACATTCTCCCTGGAAACATATTGCAATGTTTTGGCACAGGTATTTTGATTTGATTGGTCACCCTTCTCAAGTGGGAAAAGTCACAGCGGCACTTGTTGTATGTAGCATAGCTGGTGGAGTCCACCACAAAGCAAGATCCCGTAAACAGCAAGGTGATAAACAATTAAATACGATTTTTATATTAATGATGTTGGTTGAGGATAAATATTGCCCAGCACGTTGGAACAACCTCTTCAAGTAATGGCCAGGGGGTCTTTTATATTTATTTAAGCAGGTATCATCTTCTTCTTTCTTCTTTTGGCCTCCTTATCTCGAGAGACAATGGGTAAGCGCCTGGAGGTGGTCAATGGTGTGTGGAGCAGCGCCTGGAGTGGTTATAAAGGCTAATTCTAGAGTGACAGGCTCTTCCACAGGTGCTGCAGAAAAATTTGATTGTCGGGGCTGTTACACAGTTGGCTCTCCCCTTGCGCTTTTGTCTTTTTTCCTGCCAACTGCTAAGTCTCTTCGACTCGCCACCCTTTAGCCCCGCCTTTATGACTGCCCGCCAGCTCTGGCGAACGCTGGCAACTGACTCCCACGACTTGTGATCAATGTCACAGGACTTCATGTTGCGTTTGCAGACGTCTTTGAAGCGGAGACATGGACGGCCGGTGGGTCGGATACCAGTGGCGAGCTCACTGTACAATGTGTCTTTGGGGATCCTGCCATCTTCCATGTGGCTCACATGGCCAAGCCATCTCAAGCGCCGCTGACTCAGTAGTGTGTATAAGCTGGGGATGTTGGCCGCCTCGAGGACTTCTGTGTTGGAGATACGGTCCTGCCACCTGATGCCAAGTATTCTCCGGAGGCAGCAAAGATGGAATGAATTGAGACGTCGCTCTTGGCTGACATACGTTGTCAGGTATAAGCAGGTATAGCCTCAGTTTAAGATCACTTCTGAAAGAAAGTAGCTCTGATTGCATTGGAACTCCACCAGAGTGTCAGCCTAGTATTATGTGCTCACGTCTCTGGATAGGGTCTCTTGAGCTCATGGCTATCTGTCTCAGAGATGAAAGTTTTGTGCATTGAGCCAAGGCTGACACCAGATTAATGCTGGGAAATAGCTAATTCCCATTATTAACCTATTGTTTACCAATTCCCGGAGCCTCATGTGGCTCTTTAACATCTCATTGTGGCTCCCAACCTTTTCCAGTTGGATTGCATTAATATGAAAAAAGCCTAAAAAAAAAACTTAAGTCCAGAAATGTAATAGCTGTGTTTTTATTGTTGGGTAAAAGGCTAATCATTGTCCTGTACTTTATGGTTTCAAATGATTATTGGAATGAAAAACATCATTGTGCTCTAAATAAGCCTGTTTAAGTGGTATAGTTACACCATGGTTCGATGAACAGGTTTTATGGCTGTGATCATTATTGCTTCTAATATAGCTGGGACGATAAATTATTCTGAATGTGCTATTCGAAGCTTTTTTTTTAATCACGAGAATCAACAGCCGAAAAAATTGTCTTAATTCTACTTTCTTTTAAAGATGTCAAAATTATAGTAAAAAACAGTCAGAAAATGATGAGTTCAGTTAGGTAATTTTAATTTTGATTTTTCATTTCTATTGATGCATAAATTCAATACATGTATTTTATTTGTTATATAAGCAAATTATGCATTCTACCAGAGACAGTTGACAAGTTGACAAGCATTTGGTTTAGAAATGCCGAATTTTCATCATGCGGCTCCCCAATAGCTTTTATTTTAGGCATTTCTTTTTTTAAAAAAGGATCTTCAGGTAAAAAGGGTTGCCGACCCTTGCCCTGGGGAGTCAAGAACAGCTGATGGTAATAGTAAAAACGTGATAAATGTTACTCGCAAGCAATGAAGAGTTTTATTTAGGGAACATCAGATGGGGGCATGTACAGAATTCTGTAAAGTGCTTCTGTGCATTAGCTAGAAGCATTTGGAATGAAGGCCTGACTATTTACTGGCTATATTTGACTATACAACATGGGAACTCTGCCAAGGAGCTATCAGTTCCAACAGAAAGTCATGAAAATGGAGGCAGAAAGCAGGGAGCCAGTATTAGGGTTTGTGGGCATATTTACACCACCAGCTTATTCAAAATGGACAACAATTCTTCAGAAAATATAGTGGAATTACAGAATAGAATCAAATACATTAGTCTCCTCTCACTATTAGTTTAAATACTTCACTTCAGCACTTTCCACATTCAGACTGTAAGCTTCAAATTATCACATCCCTCCTGAAAAACTCATATTCCCAGAAAATCCTTATAAAACAAATGCTTCACTGCAGCTCGGCAGAGATGTTGGAAACTTCCTTCCAAATTTGCTTGCTGGAGATTCCTAACCCTGCCCTCGCCCTGAACACGCATCTTTCTCCAGTTTCTCTCCTATCTCCCCTCATGCCCACTCCGAGCTCATCTTGTCCATGAGATCCATTTCCTGCTCCCTTGATCCTGTCCCCACTAAACTGCTGATCACCCAACTTTCCCCTCCAAGTCCCCTTGGTAACTGATATTATTAATGGTTCTGTCTGTTCATGTGTTGTCCCCCTCTTCTTTAAATCTGCCGTCAACTTTCCTCTCCTCAAAAAAAACCCTTGACCCCACCGCCCTTGCAAACTACCATCCCATCTCCATCATCCCTTTACTCTCCAAAGTCCTTGAACGTGTTGTCGCCTCCCAAATCCATTCCCATCTTTCCCAGAAACCCAGGTTTGAATCCCTCCAATCAGGTTTCCACTCCCAACACATACGAAAACAGTTCTTACCAAAGTCACAAATTGCATCCTATGTGACTGTGACAAAGGTAAACTATCCCTCCTCTTCCTTCTCGACCTGTCTGCAGCCTTTGACATGGTTGACCACACCATCCTCCTGCAACAGCCTGTTATCCAGTTGGGTGGGACTGTTCTCACCTGGTTCCAGTCCTCTCTAACTAATTGGAGCCAGAGCAATGGCTTCTCTACCTGCTCCCACACCTTTACCTCTGGAGTTCCCAAGGATCTATCCTTGGCCTCCTCCTATTTCCCATTTACACGCTGCCCCATGGCGACATCATTCGAAATCACAGCATTAGTTTTCACATGTACACTAACAATACCCAGCTCTACCTCACCACCAGCTCTCTCGACTCCTCCACTGTTAGTAAATTATCAGACTGTTTACCCAACATCCAGTACTGGATGAGCAGAAATTTCATCCAATTAAATATGGGGAAGACTGAAGCCATTGTTTTCGGTCCCCACTCTAAACCCTGTTTTCTAGCTACCCAGTCCATTCCTCACCCGGGCAACAGTCTGAGATTAAGCCAGTCTGTTCGCAACCTTGGTATCATATTTGACTCTGAAATGAGCTTCCGACCTCATATCACACCATCACTAAGACCACCTATTTACACCTCCATAACATCACCCAACTTTGCCCCTGTCTCAGCTCATCTGCTGCTGAAACCCTCCCTTACATCTGTAATCTCCTCCAGCCCCAAAACCCTCTGAGATATCTGCACTCCTCTAATTCTGGCCTCTTGAGCATCCCTGGCTTTAATTGCTCCACTATTGGTGGACGTGCCTTCAGTTGTCTTGGCTCTAAGCTTTGGAACACCCTCCCTAAACCTCTCGGCCTCTCCACCTCGCCTTCCTGCTTTAAGACACTCCTTAAAACCTACCTCTTTGACCAAGCTTTTGGTCATCTTCCCTAACATCTCCTTATGTGGCTCGGTGTCAAATTTTGATTTATAATGCTCCCGTGAAGCGCCTTGGGATGTTTTATTGCATTAAAGGTGCTATATAAATATAAGTTGTTGTTGTAACCCTCTCTCACACTCCCACTTCCCACCACTCATAAGGAAAAAGTGTCAAACGTGAGGGCCAATTTTCCTCTGCCTTGTGACCCAAAGAAAAGAAAAAAGGGGGCAGCGCCACTCAGGAGGGAATTTTCACCCCAAAAACCAGGCACGTTTGGGTCGGCTGGGAGATGGGTAGGCAATTTAAATATTGTAATGTGGCTGCATACCATAATGGCTTTATGTCTCTATGACCCTACTGATAGCCCCTGAACTCCTCCCCCCACACTCCACTGAGGCCTCCAACCTCCCTGCCCCCACCCCAGCTCCCAATCCCTCAGGCCTCCAATCTTAAACCACCACCCCGTGGGATTGGACCCCATCCACACCTCTGGGATCGGACCACTTCCACCCTGGGCTCGTAAACCCCACTCCCCCATACCCCTGGACAGGGGCTCAGACCAACCTGGACCTGCAGCCTCTTCTCCCATGCTCCTGGCCCATTTGGAAACCAAGCCTGTCAACCAGGCTCACTCCTGGGTGATGGGGAAACCCATCAGCGATGTCACACGCAGGCAGTGAAGTTAAAACCCGACTTCTGGGTTTTTCAAACGCTGTTGGCCAGCCCTCTGACCCCCAGCTTCCTGACAGGTCAAAAAGTCAAAACTACCCCCTTAATACCATGTCTCCACCTCAAAAAAACTGGAGTGATGTCAAGACACTGCTTGCATCATGATCTTGGCTCTCTGTCTGACGGTAGCATGCTCACTGAAAATGAACATTAGATGTTGCATACTGCCCCCTCAGATTGGAACTGAGATGGGACTACCAGCAATCACCACCCACCTCCAAGCAGGTGAATGACAAGGACATTCCGATTTTAACCGACAGCCAGCAGGTCTCAAAGTTGCCTCTCCGCCGTGCTGCTACCTATGGCTCCTTAGGTGCAATCTAGGGTACGTGGCCACTCACCAGGGTCAGGGGAGGGGTCATGAACTTGAAAATTCATCCTGGTTCAGCCTCACTGGAGTCAATTGTACTGCGCTGCCCAACAACAACAACAACAACAACAACAACAACTTGTACTCTTATAGTGCCCTTAAAACAGTAAAACATCCCAAGGTGCTGTACAGGAGTGATTATCAAACAAACTTTGACACTGAGCCCCATAAGAAGATATTAGGGCAGATGGCCAAAAGCTTGATTAAAGAGGTAGGTTTTAAGGAGAATCTTAAGCAGGAATGAGAGGTGGAAAAGCAGAGAGCTTTAGGGAACTAATTCAAGAGCTCAGGGCCCAGGCAGCTGAAGGCACGGCTATCAATTGTGAAGTTATTGAAATCAGAGATGCGCAAGAGGCCAGAATTGGAGGAACGCAAATATCTCAGTGGGTTGTAGAGCTGGAGGAGATTACTGAGATAGGCATCGACAAAACTATGGAGGGATTTGAAAATAAGGATAAGAATTTTAAAACTGAGTCGCTGCTTAACCGGGAGCCAATGTAGGTCAGCGAGCACAGGGATGATGTGTGAACGGGACTTGATGTGAGTTAGAACACGGTCAGCAGAGATGTCCTTAAATTTATGGAGAGTAGAATGTGGGAGACCAGCCAAGAGTGTGTTGGAATAGTCAAGTCTTGAGGTAACAAAGGCATGAATGAGGGTTTTTCAGCAGGTGAGCTGAGGGAGGGGCAGAGTCGGGCAATGTTACAGAGGTGGAAATAGGTCAACTTAGTGATGGGGCTGGTATGTGGCCAGAAGCTCATCCTGGGGTCAAATATGACATCAAGTTTGCAAACAGTCTGGTTGAGCCTCAGAGAGTTGCCTAGGAGAAGGATGGAGTCAATGGTGAGGGAGCAGCCTTTGTGGTGAGAACTGAAGACAATGGCTTTGGTCCTCCCAATATTTACTTGGAGGAAATTTCTGCTCATCCAATACTGCCTGTCAGACAATTTAGAGGCTGTGGTAGAGTCAAGAGAGGTGGTGGTGAGGTAGATCTGGGTCTCGCACTCACACTGGCACAGAATTGCAGGATATTCAGCCTATTAACCTTTGAGTGGAAATTATGTTTATTAAAGCTGTCATGAGTTTATATGCTGTCTGAGAACATCAGTTCATTACTAGGAACTAATGAGAAAAGATTTAATTCACTGTCTCTAAGATGTCTTGCAAACTTTTTTTCCGGTTTCTGTCCCCCTATTGCCAGACCCCAACTCTGTCAAACCCCAATTTCCCCTCCACACTTTTACCAAACTGAAGTGATTCTAAGTCCCAAGAACTCCCCTTCCAATGCTGCCTAAACCTAGGACCTACCCCTCGGGGCTACCCCTTCTTCCAATGTTGCCAATCCCATCACCAGCACCGTAAGGTAGCCAGATTCCATGGCTGACAAAAGCTATACTGCCAAAGGCTCATGAGCTCTCTTGTCATTCAGGCATGTCCCAGTACTCCAAAAATCTCATGACCTTCCACTGTAGTGCTAACAGCATCCAGGCCTCCTACCATTCGGCCCCTCGCGCCTGCTCTGCTATTCAGTGAGATCATGGCTGATCTTCTACCTCAACCCCACTTTCTGCCTGATTCCCTCATCCCTTGATTCCCTTAGTATTCAAAAATCTATCAACCTCTGTCTTGAATATACTCAACAACTGAGCACCCACAGTCCTCTGAGGTAGGGAATTTCAAACATTCACAACCCTTTGAGTTGACCCCTTATCCTGAGACTATGACCCCTAGTTTTAGACTCTCCAGTCAGGGGGAAATATCCTCCGAGCATAAGAATTTGATATGTTTCAATGTGATTACTTCTCATTCTCTAAATTTTAGGGAATATAGGCCTAGTCTATTACACCAGCTGAAGGAAATAAAAACGACACCCACTTCCCCCAATGCTCAGGATTAGTATGTGTACTGTGGAGAAATCCCAGTACGCAGTGAGTTGTTGTGATCTGGAACGCGCTGCCTGAAAAGGCGGTGGAAGCAGATTCAATAATACCTTTTAAAAGAGAATTGGATAAATATTTGAAAGGGAAAAATTTGCACAGCTGTGGGGAAAGAGTGTGGGAGTGGGAATAATTAAACAGCTCTTTCAGGGGGCTAGCACAGGCACAATGGGCCGAAAGGCCTGCTTTCTGTGCTGCATCATTCTGCGATTCTGTGCTCGGTATGACTCGCTCAGTGAAACAAGACGAGCCTGTGTTTCTTTGGCTTGTAACTGATTATGTAGTCGATTTTCAAAATTATGTTGGAGTAAACTGGAGCATGGAAGACCATTTTTATTTTTTTAGCCTCAGAGGCAGAGACTGAGCACGAGAGTGAGAGAGAAAGAAGCTGATGTCAATCTTAGAAGCAACTGATTTTTTTTTGTTTATACCAAGGACACAGAGGGAAAAAGTTTCAGTCACTGTGAATCATTGGCTCTGCTAATAAGACATTCTGCATTACACTGCCTAACACTGCTATTGTTACATTCACCATAAGATAACTATTAACATAAAGTGCTGTCTCTTTTATGCCTTTTGTCTTTGTGTTTAAGACGATTAAAGGAGTTGATTAGGTCAGAATAGAAACTATTTTCTCTGATGGAGGGAGTCCCAAGGGTATATAACCTTAAAATTAGAGGTAGGCAGATCAGGGCTGATGTCAGGAACCACATCTTCACACAATAACAACTTGCATTTATATAGGACTTTTAACATAGTAAAACATCCCAAGTTGCTTCACAGGAGCGATTATAAAGCAAAATTTAACACCAAGCCACATAAGGCAATATTAGGGCAGATGGCCGAAAACTTAGTCAAACAGCTAGGTTATAAGCAGCATCTGAAAGGAAGAAAGAGCGAGTTAGAGGGGCAGAATTCCAGAGCTTAGGACCAAGGCAGCTGAAGGTGTGGCCACCAATGTTGGAGTGATTAAAATTGGGGATGCTGAAGAGGCCAGAGGTAGTGGAAATCTGGAATTCTATCTCCCAAAAGGTTGTTGCGTCTGGGGGTCAATTGAGAATGTTGATAGTGAGATTGATTTTTTTTTTGTTATGCAAGGGTATTAAGGTTTACAGAACCAAAGTGCGTAGATGGAGTTGAGATACAGATCAGCCATGATCTAACTGAATGGTGGAACATCCCTGAAGGGCTGAATGGCCTCCTCCTGTTCCTGCGTTCCATCACACTCTGAATGTTTGTACTTATGGCATTGAACTTGCAAATATGCAAATTTGTGTTTGACTAAGTACTTGATTTGTAACTTTTTATATACATAAACTATCAACAAATAACACCAGAATAGCTCAACACACTGAAAGAAAAAAAATTGCATTTATATAGCACTTTTCATGACCTCAGGATGTCCCAAAGCTCACTACAGCCAATGAAGTACTTTTTTGAAGTAGTAGGAAACGCGACAGCCAATTTGCACACAGCAAGCTCCCACAAACAGCAATGTGATAATGACCAGCTAGCCTGTTTTTTGTGATGTTAATTCTGGGATAAATATTAGCCATAAAAGATCCTATGGCCGCTATTTTGAAGAATAGTTGGGGGCCTTCTCCCTGGTGTCCTGGTCAGTATTTATCCCCGATCAACATCACAAAAACAGGCTATCTGGTCATTAACACATTGCTGTTTGTGGGACCTCGCTGTGTACATTACAGTAGGAAGAATGAGGAGAGATAATACAAGCTAAATGGTACAATTTTAAAGGGGATTCAAGAACAGAGAAACCCAGGGGTGTTTGTCACAAATATTTGAAAGTGACTGGACTGGTTAACAAACCAGTAAAGACGATAGAATCCTGCATTTTTTAGATAGAGGCATAGAGCACAAGAGCCAGGAAGTTATGCTAAACATTATAGAAGACACTATTTCGACCCCAACTGCAGTATTATGTCCAATTCCAGGCACTGCACTTCAGCAAGGACATGAAGGCTTGGAGAGGGTACAGAAGAGATTTACCAAAATGGTTACAGGGATGAGGAGTCACAATTACGTGGATAGACAGGAGAAGCTTGGTTTGTCCTTAGAGCAGAGAAGGCTAAGAGGAGGTTTGATAGAGATGTTTAAAGTCATGAAGAGTTTAAATAGAATATGGAGAAACTGTTTCCAGTGGCTGAAGGGTCAATAACCAAAAGGCACACATTTAAAGTGATTGGCAAAAGAACCAGAGGCAATATGAGGAAAAACTTTCTTTTTAATGCAATGAGTGTTTAGGATTCATTTCCTGATAGGGTGATACATATAGATTCAATAGTAGCTTTCAAATGGAAATTAGATTAATACTTGAAGAAAAATTTGCAGGGATATGGGGAAAGAGTGGGCGGAATAGGGCTAATTGGATTGCTTTTCCAAAGTACTGGCACAGGCTTAATAGGCCAAATAGCCTCCTTCTTAGTTGTACTATTCTATGAATCTATCGATCAATTGGCTGCCATGTTTCCTACGTAACAACAGTGACTACACTTCAAAACTACTGCATTGGCTGTAAAGCATCATGACAGTTGCTATATAAATGCAAGTCTTTCTGTGGTACCTGCAATGATGATCTCGCCTCGACCAGTCTCACCACCCAACTCAAGATGAGAACCCATGACAGGAAAAGCTGGGAGATTGAACATTTGGATTGGTTCTTGATGCAGCTGTGAGTTAGGAGCACGTGCGTGCCACGCAACAGCCTCAGATTATTCCAAATAATCCAACACCCTGAATAAATATGTTTGCCTCAAACTGTGGTAGTTCTAAACAGCCGGAATTGGCAGATTGTAGGAGAGGCTCTGTGTTGGGGTAGAGGAGAGAAAGCTCCACTCAGGATCCAACTATGCTGCACTTAACCTGGGAAAAAAGTGAGGAAATAGTATCTCCCCAGCACCAACACCAATCACCTTGATGAAGACAGAATTATACAACCTAACCCAAAAATAATTGGGCAGCAGCACTGAAAGAAAATCAAAGTGCACGCATTGAGAAATGGAAATACGATCAGATTGTTTTTGAATGGTTAATGCTCAGAATTAGAGGTGAAGGAAAGGGACTCCGTTGTGTTTTAGTTTTCAGAGCAAACTCCCTTTGTCATGTAAATGTAACTGATAACTCCTGGGCAAGCTATAACAGTCAGCAGGATTTACTAAAGTGTTATCAAATTCATGATGTTAGACACAATTCTCTATTGAATCACAATGTGAACTCCCCGGTTCGAGGAGCCTTTACAATCTAATCGTGGAGCAGGCCAAAGAACCCTGACTCACATCTTGCTTTCCAAATTGAACGTTTACCTCTTGCCAGCAATTTTCATCTGCTACAGTTCAAATCTTCTATTAATGTAAATGTCAGACGTAGGTATATTCCTTTCCCCTCTCTCATTTTAAGGACTGAATATTTCACAAGTCCATCGACGTTTCTCCTGTGTCAGATCAATAGGTTAACATTTGGCTTAAAGCCAGGTTTATTTGTAAGAAGAAATTAACAGCATTTTGACTGTGCTTCATGTAACACACTCCAGATCTATCCAGGAGAAAACAGCCAATCTTAGTCACGCGGAGCTTTAGTTCATTCTCCTAAAGTGGAATTGCCAGTGTTCACTTGCTGTCTTTGTAGCTGACAAAATCAGTATTTCCCAACTGGATTTCAGGATAGGCCGCTCACGGTTTGACAACAAACCAGGGCATCTGCAGTTGTTTGCGGTTCATTAATGAACAAAAGCAAATTGGTTTTCGCACAATCCCAACACTGGATGTTCTCACTTCCAGCCTTGATGTCGTTTGCACTGGATAGCCACGTCACCTGAACTTCTGTTGACAGCAAAGATTCTTCTCTCTGTGTTGGCATACCAACCCAGAAAACCTCACATGAAGAGATTTTGGGGGCCAATTTTAACCTATCCCACCAGCCAGGAAGTTGAGTGATTGGGTGCAATGTTCGTTTTATACCTGGCCTGATTTTACTCTCCATTGAAATCAACATGTAATTTTGGGCAATCCAGTGAGTTTCCTGCCCAATGGGCTGGATTTTAAGAGCCCGCACCAATCTCGGCAGCAAGCTCAAAAAACGGAGACCTGCACACGATCTTAAGCACAACGACTTATTTAAATAGCCAGGGCTAGCCCGCAACTGCCTCCAATCTCATGGAGGGGCGGACGATCCATCCCCAGCAATGGCATCAGCTGTCAATGCGCAGGCGCTGGCACCATTTTTAAAGGGCGGCCTGCCCTGCTGCCTAATTTAAATTTTTAAAGACAGGCCCTTCCAAAATTAAATAAATAAATTTCTAACGCCCCCTTTCCCAGCAACGCCCCCACTAATAACTAAATTAACTATTTGCCCTTCCCCCCCCCAAAAAAACACTTACCTTTTCCGTCTGACCTTTCCCCCCCCCACAAACTACACGATGTTTGAAGTTGAACCCTTCCCACCATCCCCTCCACCCATTCCCCCCCTCCCCCACACTGAAAATCTTATCTCCTCCTCCCTCCCCACCTGTGCCACACTGCCCTTCCCCGGTTGGGGAATTGAAGGTGTGGGAGTGCCGGCTGCTGCGCCAAAGATCGTGGCGGGCACTCAAGATTGGAAGTGAATCTATGTAAGTTTATCAACTTTATTCATTTGAATATTTAAATTGAGACCCTGTCGCCCAGCAACAGGAGCGGGGGGTGGGGGGGGGGTGGCGGCTGCCACGGAGCCTTGCTGCCGCCGGGAGGATCAGACCAAGCCCTCCCAGCATCGAGGTCCGTGGAGGGCCTCATCCGGACTCATCGTCGGGCTGCTCCCAGCATGGAACCCGCGCCTGGCGGACAACACAACCCAGCACAATGTGTTTGGTTAAAATTGCTCTCTTTGTGACCATCTCTGGCCACCACAGAATGTGGAAGACTTGGGTTTTTACAACAATCCGGTGGTTTCATGATCATTATTAACGAGACTAGCATTTTACTCCAGCTTTATTAATTAAATTTAAATCCCAGCAGCTGCTGTGGTGGGATTTGAACTCATATCTTCAGAGAATCAGGCCAGGCCTCCCGATTATTAATCCAGCAACATAACCACTATGCTGCCGTACCGCTAGCATAGAAATGTCCCCCCGACAAATAAAATTTCTAAGGGGCTCGACAGGGTAGATGCTGAGAAAGGTTTTCCCCTGTCTGGGGAATCTAGAACATGAGGGCACAGTCTCAGAATAAGGGGTCAGCCATTTAGAACTGCAATGAGAAGTTTCTTCACTCAAAGGGTCATGAAACTTTTGAATTCTCTACCCCAGAGAGCTGCCAATGCTCAGTCGTCGAGTATATTCAAGATAACGATCGATAGATTTTTGGATACTAAGGGACAGTGTGGGAAAGTGGAGCTGAGGTAGAAGATCAGCCACGATCTTATTGAGTGATGGAGCAGGCTTGAGGGGCCGAATGGCCTACTCCAGCTCCTATTTCTTACGGTACATCTTGCACATGGCACACACTGCTGCACGTTGCTGTGAGAGTAATTTACGGGACCCTTTTAGATCAATGTTTGTTTAAACGTATGAATACAATTGTTTATATGGAACACTGTAATACTTTCTGACTCTTTTCAACTCTTTCATCTAGAAGCAGGTCAGATGAGGCTGCAAGCCCTTCAGGGAAAACATGAATGTGAATGTCAGTAAATGTCAGTTATGAGTATGATTAAAGTTCCAAGTTAACAACGTGGCACTTTACTGATAAAGCTACCAGATGACTGCAACCGTTAATGAAAACTCTTCTAGGAACAGAATTGCCTTGATAAAAGAACTTGAAAGGTCGGCCGTAGCTCGGAACTGGTGAATGAAAGGACACGATTGTGTCCCGTACTGCAAATATAATAGTTACATGGACAGACTGAAGAAGCTGGGGGTGTTCTCCTTAGAGCAGAGAAGGTGAAGAAGAGATTTAATAGAGATGTTTAAAATCATGAAAGGGTTTTGATAGAGTAAATAAAGAGAAACTTTCCCAGTGACAGCACCTTCCAAACCCGCGACGTCTTCCACCTAAAATAACAAGGACAGCAGACTCATGGGAACACCATCAGCTGCAAATTCCACTCCAAGTCACACACCATCCTGACTTGGAACTATATCGCTGTTCCTTCACCGTCGCTGGATCAAAATCCTGCAACTCCCTCCCTAACAGCACTGTTTGTGTACCTACACCCCAAGGACTGCAGTGGTTCAAGAAGGCAGCTCACCACCACCTTCTCAAGAGCAGTTAGGGATGGGCAATAAATGCTGGCCTGGCCAGCGACGCACGCATCCCATGACAGGACAGAAAAAAGATCAGTAACCAGAGGAAACTGATTAAAAGTGATTGACAAAAGAACCAGAGGCAACATGAGGAAATGTTTCTTACGCAGTGCAAGTTAATATCTGGAATGCACTTCCTGAAAACTGATTCAACAGCAACTTTTCACATTGGATAATTACTTGAAGGGGAAACATTTACAGGGCTATGGGGAAAGGGCAGAGCAATGGGACTAATTGAATTGCTCTACCAAAGAGCTGACACAGTCACAAGGGGCCGAATGGCCTCCCTCTCTGCCACGTCATTCTACAACCTCACATTGGAAAAGAGGTAGGATCTGTTGCTGGGCAAGCTGGATCTCCCAGGCCGTTAGCAGTAGGGTTGGCACAGATTTGCTTTTTAGGCAGAACACTGTTTTCTGGCAGCCTGACAATTTTTTTTTTTCCGAAGAAGAAAACACAAACAGGGCAGAAAATGTTTTATTTCATGTGCACAGTGCCATTTGAATCCAGTCCTGGGAGGGTGTCACACTGCATCCTGGCTCACTCAGTGTATTCACTCACAGTATCTGTCCAATCAGGTGCCAACCTGCCAGACAAACATGCTCATTTGACCAACTTACATACAAAGCTGGTGCCACATGGGACCTCTGAGTGCAAATCCCATCATGTTGTTTTACTGCATGAATGTGTTTTTTGTAATTTAGAAGATTATGTTATGCAAAATTGTTTTTTTTTGTGCTCCTCAAAATGAAAGATAGAGAATCATAGAACCATGGAATGGTTTCAGCGCAGAAGGAGACCTACAGGTCCCGCCGAGCCTGTGCCAGGCCAGGGAATGAAGTGCTTTTTACCTCAGGAACTCAGAGGGAGAAATTTTAGCCCCTGCACCACCTCCCCTCCCCCCACCTCCTGGCTCATGGAAGGTGAGCAGTTAAAATGCCCCATGCAATTTACCCCCTCTGGTCCTTGCTACCTTCCTGCAGATCCTGACATTAATTTGCTCTTTTTAACATTTGATAAAGGACATCAGTGGATTTAACCTTCTAATTTACCACACAGTTTCTCCTCAATTCCCTCTTGCTTTGCACTTCCTTCATTATTTTCCTCTTTCATTGCGTTGCGGACGCTTGATTTATTTGCTTCTTTGTCATCCTTTCTTTCCATTTATTACTTTTCCTTTGATCTTCAATTTGCTCTTCTACCCTCCGTCCCTTAAGTGTGCTTCACTTTATTACCTTCTGGATTTCAGTGTCTTTGCTTTCCCTCCATTTATCCTGAAGAGTAACTTCTTAATAAATCCTTTACAATTTCTGTATGTCTATCGTTCTATTTTTATTTGATTCTCAGACTTTCTACGCCTTTACTCTGTTGCTCTTCTCAATTCACAGATGACAGTCCAATGTGATCTCCTGGACTTTTTTAAAATTCATTCATAGGAATTGAGCATCGCTGGCAAGGCCTGCATTTATTGCCCATCCTTAATTTGCCCTTGAGAAGGCGGTGATGAACTGCCTTTTTGAATGCAACTGAGTGGTTTACTGGGCCATTTCAGAGGGTAGTTAAGAGTCGACCACATTGCTGTGGATCTTGAGTCACCTTTAGGCCAAACCAGGTAAATGGCCATTAATGTAATGTGAAGTCATCCACTTTCGAACTCAAAAGGGTAGCACAGAGTGCTTTCTAAATGGTGCAAAGCTAGAAACTGTGGAGGCCCAGGTACACAGATCATTAAAATGTCATGGACAGATATAGAAAAAAAAAATCAAAAAGACTAATGGAATACTGGCCTTTATATCTAGAGAACTAGAGTACATGAAGTAGAAATCATGCTACAGATATACAAAACTCTAGTTAAACCGCACCTGGAATAACTGGGAACAGTTCTGGGTACCACACCTTTGGAAGGATATATTGGCCTTGGAGGGAATGCAGTGTAGATTTACCAGAATGATAGCTGGACTCCAAAGGGTCAAGTTATGAGGTGAAATCACACAAACTAAGGGTGTACTCTCTGGAATTTGGAAGGTTAAGGGGTGATTTGATTGAAGTTTTCAAGATAGTAAGGGGAACAGAAAGGATCGATAGAGAGAAATTATTTCCACTGCTTAGTGGATCCAGGACTCGGGGGCGTAGTTTAAAAATTACAGCCAGACCTTTCGGGGGTGAAATTACAAAACAGTTCTACATGCAAAGGGTGGTAGAAGTTTGGAATTCTCTTCCACAAATGGCCATTGATGTTGGATGTAATGACAAGCTTGGTGAGTAAATAGGTCTTTTTTCCTTCCACAGTTACGTTGTTGTTTTGACTTGTTCCTCACATCTAAGGGAACAGGCATTTTGACTCTTCTCACCTATATATAACCCATTCCACCATCTCTGACACGCCAGTTAACAAAAAGAAAGACTTGCATTTATATAGCGTCTTTCCCACAGGACATCCCAAAGCGCTTTACAGCTTTGAAGTGTAGTCACTGTTGTAATGTAGGAATGGTAGCAGTCGCAGTAAGATCCCACAAACAGCAATGTGGCAATGTCCAGATAATCTGTTTTTTGTGATGTTGGTTGAGGGATAAATATTGACCAGGGCACCAGGGAGAACCTGGACCCCCCCCCACCCCCCACCGCTCTTCTTCAAAATAGTACCATGGGATCTTTTACATCCACCCGAGAAGGCAAGTTTTTAAAGTCTCATCTGAAAGACGGCACCTCCAACAGTGCAGGGCTTCCTCAGTGCTGCAACAGTCTAGATTTCTGTGCTCAAGACTGTGGAGTGGGTCTTGAATCCAGAAGCTCGAACTCAGAGGCGACTGTGCTACCAACTGAGCCAGCGGAAAACTGAAATTTGAATTTATTTAATTAAGTGTCAGTTTTAGATTCAGTTTGCAGAGTGAATAAAACAGATGTTTCGCTCTGTGACACTAAATATTGGTTGGCACTGCTTGTAAGCATCTCGCCCTCAGTCCTTTTTTGACGATTGCCATCTGCATTTACATTTATAACTGCTTCATTTTATTACCCAAGATATTTGAGATGGAATGAATTCAACATGTCATTCCAATTAACCATTAAAAACCTGAGACACAGATAATGAAATGAATAGTCATTTGCTCTAATTGGTTCACTGTGATGGGTCCAAAAATAGAAAGCAAAATGTATTCCAAGAGCACGCAGCATGTAGGGCCCACATCACTCACTAATACTCTGCTGAATTAATTAACGAATCTCTCAATTCTTCATCGGAGTCCCCGGGAAACCATTCTCCCACCGAGTATAGCAGTCAGCATGCTGTTTTTGTCCTTGTTGTTAAGTTAGCCTCACTGGTTGATAACTTTGTTTGGCAGAGATTGGCCTTTTGGGGTTATCCCTAAAGTAACTGCAGTTACATGAAGCAGGCAATTAGAGTTATAGAACTGATTATATGCCTGTGCAGCACATAACCAGTGCTCACTGGGGTGTCAAAGCATGTGAAATGCTAAAGAACTGAGCAGCCAATTACGTTTTAAGATATGTCAGGGAAGCCTTGCAGAGCATTAGATACCCAGTTAGCCTAATTAATAGAATTATATTCAGATTGAAGTGCCAAACTACCTCATGCCATATTGACCAAGAACCTCATTTAGAACAAGTTGATCTTCTTTCAGTACAAAATCCTTTTTTTAAACAAAATGGGACAAAATCCTTTTACCTCTATCTGCCAGTCTATTAAAAGCAAAGCCGCATAGGTGTTCATTTACCAGGTTTGCTTAAGATGCAGAACAGGCTCAGTCGTCCCAAAGAACCAGTTCCAGAGCTGATTGTGGTTTAAGATATATGGAATAAGCTGAATGGGCTCTGCAGGCAATGTTCCATAAAAATACAGGGGACGAAAACAGAGATAATCGATTTCTAGTTTCACACTGTGGCAAAGCAATCAATCCGCTATAGAGATATGAAAGGAGCTAGTAATAGAAATTATTGAAATAAAACTCACTCCACAGAAGAAGGAGTAGGCTGACAAATGAGAAAAGTCAGTACAATCTCCCACCCTGCCTCACCTCACCTCTGGCACCACAAGAGCGACAACCCAGCCTGACCATCTCAAGATAACAACATAAAACATTCAGAAGTGCTTCACAGAACCGATTATCAAACAAAATTTGACACCGAGCCACATAAGGAGATATTAGGTCAGATGACCAAAATCTTATTCAAAGAGATAGGTTTTAAGGATCACCTTAAAGGAGAAAAGAGAGTTGGAGAGGTTTGGGGAGGGAATTCAAGAGCTTCGGGCTTCAGTAACTAAAGGCACGACCGCCAACGGTGGAGCAATTAAAATCAGGGATGCTCAAGAGGCCAGAATTAGAGGAATGCAGCGGTCTCGGAGGGTTGTGGGACTGGAGGAGATTGCACATAAAGTAATCTAAAATGCCAGAAAAGTAAGTATAAAAAAATTTAGAAAAGATGAAATCAGAAACCGGGAAAATACTCTTTTTCTACTCTAGCTTTTGGCATTTATGAGACCTCGTCACTTTGTTTTTCTCCCATTGGTTTGATTATGTTCTCCCATGTGGTCTTCCTTGATTTTGAAGGCAACAGCCACAGTAACAACAGATTGCGTTTATAGAGTGCCTTGAAGCAGAATAACACTATGTTAAGCTGTGAATGAGGCTTCACCTGCCAAACAGATCGATCGATTGAATGGTGGAAGTACTGGTGAATAGTAGCAATGGCACAACATAGATTTTACAGTAGTTATTAAACATAATTATCTCTTTCAATAGGTAGGAAACTCCTGCTGTGCTAAACTCTGTATTCGTACCGTGTGACTCTTTTCCTCTTCTCTGTGTTAACAAAAGCTGCCTGGTTTCATTCTGCAAAGCTTCAGTGCTGGATTTTACCAGCCCCTTGACGCCATGGGTCATGGTGGGAAGGCCCATAAAATGCGAGTGGGAGTGACCCGCCACAACCCACAACGCCGAGAAGGCCTCGCCGGATATTAGTGATGGCAGCCAGGCCTCGGTGTAGCCCGCCCCCCCACCCCCTCCGCCAAACGGTGGGGCCTTCATTTAAATATTAAAATTAGATAAATTAACATGCAGGTGAACATACCTGCTGCTGGCGGCCATCCCACGCTGATTGTACAGCCAACCGCCCGCAACTTACGCGCCTTTGGAACTCCGTACAGAGTTCCGAGGTGAGACATAGGTTGGGAGAGGGGATGAATAAAATTATCAGGGCGGGGTGGGGGGGGGCGGTGGGGGGGGGAACGTGGGAAACCTTTTTCATTGGCTATGGGGATGGTGGGAAGGAGTTTAGGGTCAAAGTCAAAGGTCCTGAGTGAGAACTCACTTTTTTGGTGGGGATATGGAGAAAAACTGTGCTTATTCATTGTGGGGGGGTGGTGCAGTGGGAGAGGGGATTGCAGGTGTCAGCAGACTTTTATTTGAAGGTGTTAACAAAACGGTCCCTTCAAACATTGAAATTTCATCTAAGGGTTTGAAGCCCTTTAAAAATGGCACCGGCGCCTGTGAGGTGACGCCGGACGGCGTTGCTGGGGACACAGTAGCCGCCTCCTCTATGTCATTGGGGGTGGCCGCTCTGCACACCCCCCCCCCCCCCTCCAGTTAAATAAGCCCCCACGCGTAAAATTGCGGGGGCTCGGCGGAGACATGTCAATGTCGGAAGGCTCCTTGACTTCACAGTGTGCCGCTGAGGAGCGTTGTGCGCTGATAAAATTCAGCCCTCAGTATCTCCAATTTGACCCAGCTAGGTTAAGGAATACTTTCCCAAAAGCAATTGGGATTGAAATAAATTGAAATAATTGTTTTTTAAGAGGCTGCCACTCAGGAACAGTAGAATCACTAGAGGCAATATGAATCTAACTTGCTGTGTGGTAAACCCACGTGATTGGGTGGGACGTGAAACCAACATTGCACCCTATCCCGTCAGTGTCCCAACTGGTGGGGTGGGTTCAAATTGGCCCCACTGGTTACCGTGTAAAAACCGCGTTCTACCTAATACCGTGGGTTTCTCTCCCAGCGAGCTAGCTTAAAATTCCCTCTGTAGAATCATACAGCAGAGCAGGAGGCTCAGTCAGTACATTTGAACAAGTCCCACACCATTTGAACTGAATGCCTCAGATACCTATTTGAGACAAAACAAGGAACATAGAGGCATAGAGTTATACATAATGGTGCCGGCCATCAAGCCTATCAATTCTAATCCCATTTTCCAGCACTTGGCCCATAGCCTTGTATGTGATGACGTTTCAAGTTTCTCATCTAAATACTTCTTAAATGTTGTGAGTGACATTTGCATCAAAGTCCGCCCAACATCATGTGAAGTTGTGTTTAGATCCCTCGGGTGCAGTGACAGGAATTTTTAAAAAGCCAAGAGCGGGCTAAATCTTAAAAAAAAAGGAATCATTCTTATCACAGAAATCACAAACAGGGAAGGTGGTTAGAACGTGAATGGCGCACAGAATATAGTTAGTGACTTGTGGAAAATAATAGTTGCTAGGCAATTAGCACCTTGCTGTTGCTGGAAAGCTTCACGCCCAAGGACACCAATGCTTCCAAGGCAACTCCTGCCAATCGTGTTAATGAGCAGTTATACAGAATGTTATGCACTGACTTTATACACCATAGATTAATATATGCACTGCAAGACTGATGAAGAATGTTACTCATTAAAAAGGCAATGGGTTAAGCGTCCTACTATTGGCAGGGCATGAAGCAAGCAGTAGCAGATTGGCCGCCTATTGTATACCCAGCCATTTGCCATCTCATTGACTTCATCTTCTCAACTGTGCCATACATTGAGAAATCAACCATTCTGGAAATATAGTGATGACATCAATCTAAAGGTATCCCCTCCCCTTAAAGTGCTGGAATCTGTGATATTCAGAATAATATTGCTGTAGAACAATTTGCATTTATATAGTGACTTTAAAGGAACTAAATGTCCCACGGCACTTCACAGGAGCATTTTCGAACAACATTTGACACCGAGACGCATAAGGAGATATTATGGCAGATGATCAAAATGTTTAATCTGGTGTGGGCCATCGGGAGATAGATTCAGCGACCGGAGCTGCAACTGGTGCAAACATCACTGTGAGTGTGAGTTTGTAGACCTTGGAGAATAGCGCTGGAGACCAGCTCTATTGTTACTGCCCTGCCCCTGCTTCGCTGTGCTTTGATTCCTTTGTGGTATCGTTGGTTCAGCAGAATTCGTGGGGCCTTGAATGATGAAGTGTTGTGGAAATTCTGATAATTTACATGTTCTCTTCAATTGATTCTTTCTTCTTCACTGCTATATTTTTTGCACTTGGCATAAAGCAGCAACATTTTGCTTTCTTTTTATATTATTGAGTATAGTATTGATATGATGAAGACAGAAAGAATATGTACAAACATTGTGCCTATTTCAGCTGAACAAAATAAATGACAGCCATTCGCTGGTTCATTCCTTAGGGCAATGCATTGTCCAATCTGTCAAGCTACCTGGTTTAAATTTTAAACAAAGCTTGGCAGTTAACTGTCAGTCACCATAAACTGGTGCATTCGCCATGGCAAGGCCTCTACCAATCAGAATTCACTTGTCACCAATCAGCACACTCTTCTCACGTGGTATAAGTTTCCCCTTACATTCATTATTCTTGTGATTGTCCTGATGATTGCAAGACGAAAACTTCGAAAACATGTCTCTATTTTCAGCAATACTCCAGTTCTGTACTACCAAACGACTATTATTGAGTATACCAAGCTGGAGTCTTAGCACAGTAGCATTGTAGAAACAGAGAAAGATACAGCACAGAAGGAGGCCATTCGGTCCACTGTGCCTGTGCTAGCTCTTTAGTAGAGCTATCCAATTAGTCCCACTCCCCTGCTCTTTCCCCATAGCCGTACAATTTTTCCTCTTCAAGTATTTTGAATGCTATTATTGAATCTGCTTCCTCCATCCTTTAAAGGCAGCGCATTCCAGATCATAACAACTCACTGTCTAAAATATGTTTCTCATGTCACCTCTGATTCTTTTGCCAATCGTCTTAAATCTATTTCCTCTGGTTACCGACCCTTCTGGCACTGAAAATGATTTCTCCTCGTTTACTCTGTCAAAACCTTTCATGATTTTGAACACCTCTATCAAATTTCCTCATTACCTTCTCTGCTCTAAGGACAGAACTAAGATTGTGTTTTGCTTAAGATCAAGGTTATTATTGGCAGATCAAATAGGCGGCTTGAATTTATTGTATTTTCTTTTTGTGAATGTTTATAAAGCAACACTAGGTCCAAAGATGTGACTTTAATTCATTGATTTTATTATATTAATTAAATAGGGCAGCATTAATAACTTCAACACCACGCTCATACTGAATTTTATATCTTGTTTGATTGTCAAACAGATGGCCTTTTCCAACAATATCCTTGGCGGGTTTCTTTCTTAAAAGTGTATACATCGTAACAATTTCCAGCAGGAGATCCTATAAAAAGACTTTTCCATCTGCAGCATCGAATCATAGAGTCTTACAGCTCAGAAGGAGACCATTTAACCCATCGTATCTGTGCCGGCTCTTTGAAAGAGCTGTCCAATTTAGTCTCACATCCCAGTTTACTCTCCTGCAACTTAACTCTCTCCAAGTCCATGTCCTTTTGAAAATTCCTGCAGAATCTGATTCCACCACTCTTTCAGGTAGTGCATTCCAGATTGTAACAATCCTCTGTGTGAAGATATTTCTCTTCATTTCCCCTCTAGTTCTTTTGCCAATTATTTTAAATCTATGATGACTGGCCCATTTGCCAGTGGAAACAGTTTCTCCCTACTTACTCTATTAAAACCCCTCATAATTTTGAATACCTCATTTCGGAGTCCCCTTAACCTTCTCCACTCTAAGGAGAACAACCCCAGCTTCTCCAATCTCTCCACATAACTGAAGTCCCTCAGCCCTGATATCATCCTGGTAAACTTCCTCTGTACCCTCTCCAGTGTCATGATATCCTTCCTAAAATCTGATGCCCATAATTGGACACAATACTCCAGCTGGGACCTAACCAGAGATTTGTAAAGGTTTAGCATGACTTCCTTGTGTTTTGTATTCAATGCCCCTTTTTACAAAGCCAAATAACCCATACGCTTTTTTACCTGCTTTATCAACGTGACCTGTCACCTTCAAAGATTTCTAACTACGCATCCTCAGGTCCTTCTGTACTTGCAGCTGGTTTTCAAGAGTCATCGCTCGCCTGTAATTCATTTTGCCTGTCAAACCCCCGTCCACATTTGCCAAAGTGATCAATTTATCAGTGTTGCATTTACACCAATGTCTCCAATAATGCCTTTTCTTCCAGGACAATGGTTTAAATGTTTAATTATTTTTGTGCTGTTCATGTGACTTTGATTAAGTAGGTAGCCAGACATCGCCCCGGGAGAGAAAATAGCACACTATAGCAAGCAAAGCCAGTGGGAGATTCTCTTTTCTTACCTTCCGCAATTAATGAAAAATATATTGGTATCACTTTGAGCATCCCTGAGGGTATGTTCAGGGAATTGAGTTTTGAAGTTTTGATTATGGATGTTGAACCAAACGAATGAACAGAAGCGTTTTTCAAAACCGACTGCAGAAAGAAGCAAGTCGCTGGGTTTGAGTATGTTAATTATTCTGAAAATGACAGAGTGCAATAGTCCTCTGGATTATGTTACCAGTACGTGCAATGAGTGTGGATTCACTAACAGTGTTCAAATAGAAGCTGGACTGGTTCCTGCGAGTGGAAGACATTTTGAGTTATGGGAGGTAGGTGGCGAATGCGGACAATGAACAGTCAGTGTGGTCTCCTGGACAATGAAAAGAAAGATTTGCATTTATATAGTGCCTTACACTACCACTGGATGTCCCAAAGCACTTTCCAGCCAATGAAGTACTTTTGAAGTGTGGTCACTGTTGTAATGCAGCAGCCAATTTACACACAGCAAGTTCCCACAAACAACTATGTGATGATGACCAGATAATCTATTTGTTGTGATGTTGATTGAGGGGTAAATATTAGCCAGAACACCAGGGATAACTCCTCAGCTCTTCATCAAAAATAGCACCATGGCATCTCTTATGTCTACCTCAGAGGCTATACAGGCCTCAGTTTAATGTCTCATCAGGAAGACAGCACCACACTCACTCAGTACTGCATTGACATGTCAGCCTTGACTTTTATGCTTAAGTCTCTGGAGAGGGATTGAACTTGTAACTTTCCTGACACAGAGGCAAGACTGTTACTGACTGAGCTACAGCTGTGTATCCAAAACCCTGATTTAACTAACCCCCCCCACCCCCGCCTCACCCCCCTCAAGTCTAAATCAGGGGAAACGATCATTGACCAACACAAGCAAATGGACCGCTGGGTTGAGCACTACCTAGAACTGTACTCCAGGGAGAATGTTGTCACTGAGACCACCCTCAATGCAGCCCAGTCTCTGCCAGTCATGGATGAGCTGGATGAACAGCCAACAAAATCGGAACGCAGTGATGCCATTGATTCTCTAGCCAGTGGAAAAGCCCCTGAAAAGGATGGCATTACCCCTGAAAGAATCAATAGTGCCAAGCCTGCTATACTCTCAGCGCTCCATGAACTGCTTTGCCTGTGCTGGGACAAGGGAGCAGTACCACAGGACATGCGCGATGCCAATATCATCACCCTCTGTAAGAACAGGGGTGACCGCGGTGACTGCAACAACTACCGTGGAATCTCCCTGCTCAGCACAGTGGGGAAAGTCTTCGTTCGAGTTGTTTTAAACAGACTCCAGAAGCTGGCTGTGCGTGTCTACCCTGAGGCACAATGTGGCTTTTGAGCAGAGAACATGCTGTTCTTCCTTCGCCAGCTACAGGAGAAATGTCATGAACAACAGATGCCCCTCTACGTTGCTTTCATCGATCTCACCAAAGCCTTTGACCTCGTCAGCAGACGTGGTCTCTTCAGACTACTAGCAAAGATCAGATGTCCACCAAAGCTACTAAGTATCATCACCTCATTCCATGACAATATGAAAGGCACAATTCAGCATAGCGGCGCCTCATCAGACCCCTTTCCTATCCTGAGTGGCGTGAAACAGGGCTGTGTTCTCGCACCTACACTGTTTGGGATCTTCTTCTCCCAGCTGCTCTCACATGCGTTCAAGTCTTCAGAAGAAAGAATTTTCCTCCACACAAGATCAGATGGCAGGTTGTTCAAACTTGCCCGTCTTAGAGCGAAGACCAAAGTACAGAAAGTCCTCATCAGGGAACTCCTCTTTGCCGATGATGCTGCATTAACATCCCACACAGGAGACTGTCTGCAGAGACTCATCGACAGGTTTGCGACTGCCTGCAACGAATTTGGCCTAACCATCAGCCTCAAGAAAACGAACATCATGGGACAGGACGTCAGAAATGCTCCATCCATCAATATTGGTGACCACGCTCTGGAAGTGGTTCATGAGTTCACCTACCTAGGCTAAACTATCACCAGTAACCTGTCTCTCGATGCAGAAATCAACAAGCACATGGGAAAGGCGTCCGCTGCTATGTCCAGACTGGCCAAGAGGGTGTGGGAAAATGGCGCACTGACACGGAACACAAAAGTCCGAGTGTTTCAAGCCTGTGTCCTCAGTACCTTGCTCCACGGCAGCGAGGCCTGGACAACGTATGTCAGCCAAGAGTGGCGTCTCAACTCATGCCATCTTCACTGTCTCCGGACAATCCTTGGTATCAGGTGGCAGGACCGTATCTCCAATGCAGAAGTCCTCGAGGCAGCCAACATCCCCAGCATATACACCCTACTGAGTCAGCAGCGCTTGAGATGGCTTGGCCATGTGAGCCGCATGGAAGATGGCAGGATCCCCAAGGACGCATTGTACAAGGAGCTCGTCACTGGTATCAGACCCACTGGCCGTCCATGTCTCCGCTTTAAAGACATCTGCAAACGCGACATGAAGTCCTGTGACATTGACCACAAGTCGTGGGAGTCAGTTGCCAGAGCTGGCTGACAGCCATAAAGACGGGGCTAAAGAGATGCAAGTTGAAGAGATTTAGCAGTTGGCAGGAAAAGAGACAGAAGCGCAAGGGGAGAGCCAACTGTGTAACAGCCCCGACAACCAATTTTATCTGCAGCGCCTGTGGAAGAGTCTGTCACTCTAGAATTGGCCTTTCTCGCCAGTCCAGGCGCTGCTCCACAAACCACTGACCACCTCTAGCCGCTTACCCATTGTCTCTCGAGACAAGGAGGCCAAAGAGAAGAGAACAGGGCAGCTTCAGGTTGACCTCTCATTTCACACCCCACCTGACTTTACTCTCTGTTAAAGTGCTACCCAAACCTGTCATGTTCCACTGGACATATTCGCTGAAATTCGGAGCTCGAGTATTAATCTGAAGGTTTCAATTATTGTCCTCACCCAACCTGGCGTACACTGGATAACAAATGGTGGGGGTGGGGAGCCAGTGCTGATATTTTCCCCATCCTAAAATCAGAAGCATTGAGGCTCACATTAGCACCATACCTGAGCAAACTCCTTGTACAGACCTGGGGTCCACCTTAGGAGCTTCCTAGTCTTTGTGAAACAGGAACACGCCATTGACTGAATTTATCCTCTGTAAAACAATGGGATGTCTACAGCATGCTCTGGAGCCAAACCTGCACAGCACCATGCACACAGATAGGGTAAGTGCACTCAGCAAACATCTGCAGCTAACACAATGAACTAGATAGGAATTCAACCCACTGCACTAGCATTGTACAAATGATCAGAGAGTAAGATGGCGATGTGGATTGACAACGGGTTTAGCCCAAATAGGGAATTCTTTGCAGAACAACGTGCTCTGAGCGTTACTGTTAGCGACACAGAGTTTTTGATACAAGTAGCTTTGTGTGTAGGTACAATTGGTGTTGGAAGTGACACGCAGTTTATGATTCGAATTAGTTTATCAGAAATCCACAATTTCATTCTGTTGCCAAAGGCCTTGGCCAAGTAGCAGACAATCTGGAGGCCACAAGCTGTTGTTGATTTAGGATTACAATATCATCGGCCAGAAGTCAGCATATTGGCTATTGTGACACCAAGTATCACCAACACATCCTTGGAACTGATAATCAAAGCCACTCAGCCATCCACTAATATGGCAGAAGGACCTTGAGTTTCCTGAGGCATTAACATCACTATCCAATCCATCCAAATAGGCTTGGACCAGAATACAAGAGGGACACATTTAAAAATATTAACTTACAGTGGTTGCATCTCATGGGGTAAAATTACTAACCATGACAATTGGACAACTTCATATATAATTATTTTCATCATAACAATTATTTTCAATTGTTTGGTCAGGAACATGATATTAGCAGTAGGCCATTCTGCCCCTCTAGCCTCATCTACCATTCAATTAAGTCACTGCTGATCTGCATGATAACTCTATCGGCCCGCTCTATCAAATCCATTATATTGTACATTGATAAAATGTAAATCAAACGTAGCTTTAAAAGAAGAGCTATTTCTTAATAACTTCAACATTTGTGTGAATTACAACAGCTTCAAAGAAATTCACCAAAAGTCTTGATTCCCTCCAGCAATATTATTCAGGAAGTTGTTTCCAATCAAATTTATCACCTGATTTGGAATGTGAGAGTGGATGATTTATTTTACGAGCAAGCAGATTTCCTGGCCTTATGTGGCAGTGATTTTCTATTACTTGAATTTGGAGTGAATTGAAGTTGGCATAAATAGCTCTGGTCATTGATGGAGCACCGTCTGCTCATGCAAGCTGTGTAGCTCCTTCTTCTCTCCAACCAGGTCCTCCAACCATTGTCCTGAGATGTCAAGCCCAAAGTCACTTTGAATGTGGTGCCAAAATGATCTGAAAAGCTTTGACCCCTCTACACTGCGCGCCAGCTCCATAGCAACACATCATTGGAATCTCTGCTTGAGCAATTTGACAGCGTGCCATGTCACAGATTGCATGCCATGTGCATCTGGTGTTCAGCTGATATTTCTAAATGATGGAAAGGAATCAAGAGCCAGTGTTACAGCCCATTGTCTCTCAAAAGCCAACCTTGTACTTGATAATTCCTTTCTGTGTTTCTGTGCTGGCTAAGAATGTTTTGGTCATTAAGTACCATGTTCCTGGCTCCCTCTGTTGATCTAAGTTGTTGGGTTGGTTGATGATGCCAATATCTTATGCGGGTAGGGTCAACCACTTTCAAAAAAACCAAGGAACACTGGTAATCTTTGCTGCAATAGCAACTAATTCTCTGCGCAAATCTAAAGCAGAGATGTTACATTTCTTGCCTCCCTGGTAAGCCAACACTCCTAAAAGTGCTGCATAGAAATTCAGATAGTTTATCTTTACTATTTATACTGCTTGGCGTGCATATAGTCCTCATGTTCCTTCCTATCCAAAGGTGAAGATCCTGCTATACATGATCATCAATTGCGTCAATGCTCCATTAATGCAGGGCACTGAGGCAAAAGCCCTAAATGTCGATTATTGCTCCTGGGAGTCACTAGCTGGTGAAAGGGGAAATGGCGACACATCCTGTGGACTGGTGTGCAGTACCACGATGACCAATTGTCGCAGCAGCTTGGCAACAGGTGCCAATGCCAAAAACAACAATTCTCAGCTTCACTTGGCAGCTTCACGTGCAGCACTTGTGGCTCTCAAGGATTGGCCTTCACAGCCATCAGTAAAGATGCACCAAGAGAAGACACCCCACCTAAATGGATTGTTTGCTGTGTGCCCATCTATCATAGATGGAAGGATGTCAAACAGTGAGGCAAAGGCAATAGGACTTGCTTTGGTTGACCTTATTCTGTCAAACAATAGTGAACAACCTGGCTCTCCTTTCTCTTGAAAACAGAAGGCTGAGGGATGGCCTATTAGAGATCTTTAAAATTCCGAAATGTTTTGATAGAGTAAACACAGAGGGCTGGATTTAACCTTAGGCGGACAGGAATTCGCCACTGACGTAAAAGGCGATGGTGAACCCGCTTCCGCCTAGTCCGGGAATCCGTCCCATATTTTATGGGTCCCCAAGCTTTAATTGTCCTGAGGCGGGACTTCCACAAGGCTATGGGCCAAGTGCTGGAAAATGGGATTAGAAGTGTTAGTTGCTTGATGGCCAGCACAGACACGATGGGCCGAAGGGCCTGTTTCTGTGCTGTATAACTCCATGACTCTGACTCTAAGTCCTGCCTCATTAAGCTGCCAGCCAATCAGCGGGCAGGGAGCTCTTAGTCCCAGCAGCGCCACCAGGAGCGGTGGCCACTGCTGGTACTGCAGCCCAGCCGACGTCATGGAACCAGGAGGGAAGGTAAGTTGGGCATGCCTCACCAGGGAGATCAGTCCTTCCCTGGTGAGGCTGGAGTGGTTGTTTGTGGGGAGGGGGGTATCTTGAGTCCCGGTTTTGGGTTGGGAGGCGGGGGCGGCCCTCAATCAGGCACCCTGTGCCCGACTGCCATGGCACCCCGACCCCTCCAGCTCATGGAAAGGCCGGCAACTATCGCTGGGCGGTGTTTCACGTACCCAGCACACCTGCTTGCCATTTGTAAAATACCTGTGGAGGCGAGCGAGGGCCCTAAAGTGGTCATTATGTGGCCACTTGAGGGCCTTGATTGGCCTCGGGCAGGCGGGCCGTTCCCCCTCCCCCACCACCCAACCACTGTAAAGTTGACCGGAGGCGGGAGCGGGGCAGGTAGGCCTCCCGGAGCCTCCCGCTCAATTTTACGCCGCCCCCACGCCACCATCTGACCCTCTGGGGTGGCGTAAAATTCAGCCCAGAATGTTTCTGCTTGTAGAGAAGAGCAAAACTAGACACCATCAATATAAGATAGTCTCCAAGAAATCACAAGAAATGGGGAATTCAGGAGGAACTTCTTTACCCAGAGAGTGGTGAGAATGTGGAACTCGCTACCACAGGGAGTAGTTGAGGTGAATAACATAGATGTATTTAAGGGGAAGCTGGATAAACACATAAAGGAGGAGGGAATAGAGGATTATGCTGATAGAGTTAGATGAGTAAGGTTAGGAAGAGGCTCGAGTGAAGCATAAAAGTCAGTATAGATTGGTTGGGCCGAATGGCCTGTTTCTGAGTTGTAGATTCTATGTAATTATCTGCAAACTGGAGATTATATTAACTGATGGTGGAGAGCGGGCAGGTAGCAGGAACCACGTGCCACCCACCTGGTTTTGGCAGTGAGAGGCCTGAGCTATTTAGCGGCTGGATGGTTGCGGGCACTAAACAGCTCCCCTCTGCTGTTCACCAATTAGAGTAGGAAAGGTGGGGAGGCAGGAGGTGAGGAGGCAAACCTGGGGTGGGGGGTGGGGGTTGGGTGGGGTGGGGGTGTGGGGAAGCAAGCCCGATTTCCTTTGTGGGTCCAGGAGAAGCTCTCCCCTCCTCCCAGCCCTACTGAAAACAAAACAAAGGCTTGCATTTATATAGCGCCTTTCATGACCTCAGGATGTCCCAAAGCACTTTTCAGCCAATGAAGTACTTCTTGATGTGTAGTCACTGTTGTAATGTAGGAAACGCAGCAGCCAATTTGCGCACAGCAAGATCCCACTAATAGCAATGTGGCAATGATCAGACAATCTATGTTATTTTAGCAATGTTCATTGAGGTATACTGGGCAGGACACTTGGGATAACTCCCTTGCTCTTCTTCAAAATAATGCCACGGAATCGTTTATGTCCACCTGGAAGGACAGATGCGGCCTCCGTTTAACATCTTATCTGAATGACAATGCAATACTTTCCAGCCTACTTTGGGAGCAGCCATCAGCAGTCCCTTTAAGGACCACTGTCTGGGCTCAGGCGGCTTGCTGCCTGGTACAACCACATTCGCACCTCGAAATTGGCAATTAGGGTCTTGTTAACGTCTGAGGTGCATAATTTAACAAGACTGCAGCCTGATCCAGGAAGGTGGCTGGGCTACTCTTGTAAAAGTCCTGGGTAAACTGGAAATGAGTGGGAATAGAGCATTAAGTGCAAGCTTTCTGATTTTAGGGCATCTATCACCACTGTCCACACCCTGCAGACTGTGTTAACATCAGCCCTATTGAATTCTGATGGTGTAAACAGTTTAGCTAATTAACTACTCTTCTACTATTTTGTTGAGTGGAAGTTTTTAGTTCATGTCCAAGATTCTGGCCTGGAATTTCCATTAGGTTACGCTGCTTCTTTCAGTACAACTCATTCGAAGTCGGCCATGTAATGTGTTCTTTGTGTTGTCTTAAGTAACACAATGAGTTAGTTGGATTCCAATTCCTTAACAATCTCAAACAGGTTTATTAACAGCTAACTATTATATACAATAGAGGGCAAACTATGTACAGAACCTTTGTCCAGGGAGTTGCAGTTGCAGAGTGACTATGGCTTCTAGTCACATGACTACATCCTGGCATTTAGCTCATTAGCATGCTGAGTTCTTAAAGGGTCACCATTGGGCGGCACAGTGACGCAGTGGTTAGCACTGCAGCCTCAGAGCTCCAGCGACCCGGGTTCAGTTCTGGGTGCTGCCTGTGCGGAGTTTGCAAGTTCTCCCTGTGTCTGCGTGGGTTTCCGCCGGGTACTCCGGTTTCCTCCCACCTCCAAAGACTTACAGGTTGATAGGTAAATTGGCCATTAAAAAAAATTGCCCCTAGTGTAGGTAGGTTGTAGGAGAATGGTGGGGATGTGGTAGAGAATATGGGATTAGTATAAATGGGTGGTTGTTGGTCGGCAGAGACTCGGTGGGCCGAAGGACCTGTTTCAGTGCTGTATCTCTAAATAAATAAATCACTCTTGAGGCGATTGTACAGCAGGCCAAACCAAGGTAAAACATCGAGGAATTATCTCAAATTACGTCCAATGTGAACCATGTTTCCGTGATCTTTTGCGGTGGTTTAAGAAACACTGTACTAGTAGCTGGTCCCACCTACAAGACTGTCCATGCCCCCACATCTGGCTAATTATCATAGCGAGCTTCTGCTAATTGCGCCCATTTGCGGACTCTAAAAATGAAGCTTTTTTCAGTGCAAAGACACCAACAGGCCTGTTTTAAAAGCCTTTGAACATTACAAAATACTTAATGTACTAAGAAACTGACCAACGTTCCCTCTAACTTCTGTTTGCTGTTCGCAGCCGCCTAGTTGCATCGTGTGGTCCCTTTAAGAGTGACACAACGCCACGCATGCTCACATCTTAAAGGGGTCATTGTTTGCGTGCGGCTGTTTGCTCCATGTGTGGAACATTCCCAATTGCCGCATGGACTAACACCTGCGCAGCTTAGAGGGACCATTGAAAATGACTATTGTATACCAGTGAAACTAGTAAACGGTTCTGTCCAGTTTTTAAAGTCATTTTCTATTATTTAAATCATGTTACTCACAGATGATGGACTAGACACTGTGATCAAAACTGCTTATTCTTTCGTGATAAACTCATTTTCAGCTGCATTAATCAAACTGCACCAGGTTACCATTCTTAATTACAAGCAAAATAATTTACATTCTGAAACGATGTTCAATTGCCGTTGTTCAGGGAAGATTTTACATTTGTGATTATGCAAATATGTTTGAAACTTGAATCATAAAATAAATTCTGAAAACTAGCACAATAGGGCCTAAATTAAACCTTTAAAGACACTGATTCAACCACAACTGCAGTATTGTGTCCAATTCTGGGCACCGCACTTTCGGAAGGATGTGACGTCTTTAGAGAGGGTGCGGAAAAAATTTACAAGACTGGTCCCAGGGATGAAGGACTTCAATTATGTGGATAGATTGGAGAAGCTGGGGTTGTTCTCCTTAGAGAAGACACGGTTGAGCGGGGACCTTTGGTAGAGATGTTCAAAATCATGAGAGGTCTAGACAGGGTACACAGATCAAAACCATTCCCATTGGCGGAAGGGTTGAGAATGAGAAGACACAGATTTAAGGTGATTGGTAAAACTACCAAAGGCAACATGAGGAAAAACCTTTTTACGCCGTGAGTAGCTACAATCTGGAATGTACTATGTGAAAGTGTGATGGAGGTGGGTTCCATTGTGGCTTTCAAAAGCAAATTAATAGTACTTGAGAAAAAAATTGCAGGTCTATGGGGAAAGAACGAGGGAGTGGGACTGGCTGGATTGGTCTTGCAGAGAGCAGCACTGACTCAATGAGCTGAATGGTCTCCTTCTGTGCTTTAACCATTCTATGCTTCTATGATTGCCTAATACACCCAAAGCAGAAACTCGACACGTCCACTGATGTTTGATGTTATTTGGTAAGTGTGGTTCATCGCCTCCAGTCGGCTACTGGGTGAAAATTCTCAGGCAATGAGCAGCACACAAAGAGAGAAAAATAAATAGGAAAAAAAATTACTGTTTTCTCTTAATTTGAACTCAGTTAATTCAAATTACTGGGTTCATACATTTTGGGGAACAATATTTTGAACATTGTCATCTTAGTCAAATTAATTAATTCAAATTGAAAAATTCATGCAATGAATAACTTCAAATTATTAAGAGTAAATTGTATTTGTAGGGAACATAATCGACATTTCTTTCTGGTGTTATTTATAAATGGATTCAGCAAACTGTAAAAGAAAATGATCAGTTCTGAAAGAAGGGGTGCTCAATGAATTCTAACACAATGTACATTGATGTTAAATATTTCAACTAATGCCAGTGTCATTCTGGGAACTGTTAATCATTAAGTTCTCAAAAAATGTATGATTTAGCCAAGTGTAGTGCCCTGACAACTCATCGAGGTATATTATTCTGTGCTTGCAGTCAGTTAGATGTGTTAATCGGTTATCGACTAACAACAAATCTCCAGTTCAAAATTCGGCTGCAGATCTCTTGATTGAAATAGGTTGGAAAACATACAGAAGAGGCAGAAATATATTTATAATATATCTATAATATTTTCTATGTTTCTATAACAGGGTATTGAGTTTGGACGATCAGCCATGATCGTATTGAATGGCGGTGCAGGCTCGAAGGGCCAAATGGCCTATTCCTGCTCCTATTTTCTATAAAATTGCTTCCACAGAGTGGTAATGGAGCAAAACATATCACCCCGTGACAACCTGAACCTGCCTGAGGGTTCATTTAGAAAGGGAAGAGAGCTGTGCTAAGGTCAGACTGCTACGAATAAATCTATATCAACGAAAGATACAATTTTTTTTCATTATTCATCCACGGGATGTGGTAAGGCCAGCATTTATTGCCCATCCTTAATTGCCCTTGAGAAGGTGGTGGTGAGCTGCCTTCTTGAACCACTGTGGTCTGTGTAATGAAGGTACACCCACAGTGCCGTTAGGTAGGGAGTTCCAGGATGTTGACCCAGCAGCGATGAAGGAATCATGATATATTTCTAAGTCAGGATGGTGTGTGGCTTGGAGGGGAACTTGCAGGTGGTGGTGTTTCCGTGCATCTGCTGCCCTTGTTCTTCTAGGTGGTAGAGATTGTGGGTTTGGAAGGTGTTGTCAAAGGAGCCTTGGCGCGTTTCTGCAGTGCATCTTGTAGATGGTACACACTGCTGCCACTGTGCGCTGGTGGTGGAGAGAGTGAATGTTTAAGATGGTAGATGGGATGCCAATCATGAAATGATTGAAATATATTTGTTTTCTGAATTTGTACAAACCATAATATTTAATTCATATTCTTGTGTGTTGGATTTAACGCAAAAGCATTTTATCGAAGAAATTGAACACAATTATAATTATCGTTCATTTCCAAGTTTTCAAAACTATGGAACTCCATTCATCCCTCAGTGTAATCACACTCCTAAACTGTTGAGGTGTTTAAATAACCTAAATATAACTCCTTGACATAGCTCATCCTGTTTATAAACTCTGCAATCTTGGTCCTGCAAAAAAGGTTTTGATCCATCAGTTAGGTTTAATTTTTTTTTAACTCAACACAAAAATTAATAGTCATTCCTTTAGTGTCTTTGATTAATTATTTTTTCTCTATTATTGCATTGGTATAGTCACCCTGCATTGAATTACCCTGCAATGATAATATTTTGCTCATTTTGAAATATAGTCAACTCCTGGCTGGTCTGCCACATTTAACCCTCCACAAACTTGAGGTCATCCAAAACTCTGCCACTGTGTCCTAACTCACACCAAGTCCTGTTAACCCGTCACCCCTATGCTGGCTGATCTACATTGGCTCCCGGTTAAGCAGCACCTCAATTTTAAAATTATTATCCTTGGCCGGGATTTTACCCTTGGCCTGGGGATCCGACCTGCATTTTGTGGTTCCCCTGCCTTTAACTGTTCAGAGGCGGGACTTCCACTCACTTGAGGCAGGAAGTCCCGCCTAATAGAGCTGCCGGCCAATCAGCGGATCGGCACCGCTTAGCCCCAGCAGCGCCACCAGGACCGCTGGCCACTGCTGGGACTGCAGTCCAGCCATGCAAAGAAGATGTCGGGGAGCCTGGAACGAAGGTAAGTTTTTGTTGCCTCACCGGGGGGATCGGTCAGACTCCAGCAAGGCAAGGGTGGTCGACTGCGGGGATGGGGGGGGGGGGGGGGGCATGTTGGGTGTTGGGTTGAGACAGCGGGTGCCCGATCATGAGGGACCCCCCCCCCCACCCCACCCAAGGCCGTCACAGAGCCGCCAGCTTTTGTCGGGTGGCTTCTCTCGGGCCTGGCCACCCAACCAGCCATGGGTAAAATCCCCAGGGCGGCAGTTGGAGGCCCTTAAGTGGCCGTTAAGTGGCCACTTAAGGGTCTTGATTGGCCTCGGGCGAGCAGGCCATTTTTCGCCGCTGCTGCCCTGCGTAAAGTGGTGACGGAGGCAGGTGCGAGTTGGGAAGGGCCCCTTGAGCCTCCCACTCCATTTTACAACCCCCCCCCCCCCCCCCACCCCGGCTACCTTCCTGCTCTTTGGAGGTCATAAAATTCCGGGCCTTGCTTTCAAATCCCACCAGGACCTCACCCCTCCTATCGCTGTAATGTCCTTCAACCCTGCAACCCTCTGAGATATCTGCACTCATCTAATTCTGGCCTCTTGACCATCTCTGATTTTCATTGTTCCACCATTTGTGGCCATGCCTAAACCTCTGCACCTCTCCACCTCTCTATCTTCCTTTAAGACGCTCCTTAAAACCTACCTCGATGACCAAGCTTTTGGTCACCTGTCCCAATATGTCCTTATGTGGCTTGGTGTTTAATTTTCCTTTATAAAGTTTACTGTGAAGTGCCTTGGAACCTTTTATTATGTTAAAGGTGCCATATAAATATAAGTTGTTGTTGCACCTTTTTTGCTGTTGGAAATCAGACACTTTTACAGTTCAACCTGTAACAATTTAGGGTCATTGGTTATTTGCTGCATAACGCACTCTGGGGGTGTGTCAGATTCAGCAAACTACAGGAGAATGATCAGTCCTGAAAGAAGGCATGCACTTTGGAATTCAAATAACGTACATTGATGCCAACTACCTTCGTCAATGTCTGCTTCACTCTGGGAACGTGGGAGGCAGCAGAAAACAGGCGACAGCGAATCAGCAACTCGTTTTACCGGGGGATCAGTGTATAATGGGGTTTTCATTTCTCAAGGAAATCAATTTCACCCCTTTGAAATTCATTCACACGTTATCTTCATGTCCTGTGTCTTTTATTTCTAGACATAGAAATGTTCCATCATTGTCACTGGGTCAAAATCCTGGAACTCCCCGACCGAACAGCACTGTGGGAGCGCCTTCAGCACATGCACTGCAGCGGTTTGAGAAAGCGGCTGACCATCACAATGTCAATTACAATGTCAGTGCTCCTCCACCCCCAACCCCCCACAGATATATTCATTTCATTCTTCAGAGATTCCAATCACACCATAGGCTAAACGTCCTTCAGCATTTCCTGGTCTAGAGCTCTGCAATGATAATATTTTGCTCCATTACCACTGCACAGTCAACTCCTGGCTGGTCTCATTCTACCCTCCGTAAACTTGAGTTCATCTAAAGCTCTACTGCCATGTCCTAACTCACACCAAGTCCTGTTAACCCGTCACCCTTTTGCTCGCTGACCTACATTGGCTCCTGGTTAAGCAGCACCTCAATTTTAAAATTATCATCCTTGTTTTCAAATTTCCACCTTTTCCCAACTCCATCTTCCTTCTCTTGAACCACAGGTGTATATCCAGTAATGGACATTGCTCCTAATAGATGGAGCAGTTTATCTTTTATCCTCAAAGGCAATTAGAATGGGTGATAAATGCTGGTCTTGCCAGCAATACACACATCCTGTGAATGAACAAATAAAAAAGCACATTTCATTTTATCAATACAGATTAACATGGATTAAGCGCAGACAAATAGTAAAATATTTGGTTCTCAAGACCAGGGATACAGCAAAGAACTGTTTCACATTTATATTGGGCAATTATTAATACCAATTAATGTGTGCAAAATAAAAATGAGTACATTTACTCACACAAGTTCAGACATCACAAATGCAAGTTCCTTATTATGCTGTGGGCTGAGGAATCAAGAGAATGTGTAACTGCGTCACATCATTTGAAATTATTCATCATTTAACAAGCCATTTTATTATCTTTCTTTCAAGGATTGAACTGTTTTCATGCAGATTACTGTTGAAGTTCTTTCATTTTAGTGCATTTTATCCAAGGCACATAGGGAATAAAGAATTAACCTGTAATAATACAGGATCATTCACAACCTCAGGATGTCCCAAAGCACTTTACAGCCAATTAAGTACTTTTGAAGTATAGTCTCTGTTGTAATGTAGGCATTGCGTCAGCCAATTTGTGCACAGCAAGCTCCCACAAACAACAATGTGATAATGACCAGAAAATCATTTTCAGTGATGTTGGTTGATGGATAAATATTTGGCAGGACACCAGGGAGAATTCCCTTGCTCTTTTTCAATATAACACCATGGGAATTTTTATATCTACCTAATGGAGTAGATAGGACCTCAGTTTAACATCTCATCGGAAAGACATCACCTCCAACACTGCAGCACCCCCTCAGTACTGTACTGGAATGTCAGCCTAGGTTTTGTGCTCAAGTCTCTGGAGTGAGACTCAAACCCACAATCTTCTAACTCAGGGGTAAGAGTGCTACCAACTGAGCCATTGTGTAACGTTAACTAGTTACTGAAAATTCAGCAGGTTTACACAATGAGTAGCTGAGCCATACACACCCTGATTCACCTCCCAGGCCTGATTCACAGCGTGCATTGATATAACTGACCCTGGCAGGAGTAGTGGTAGAGATAATACAATTGCTTCATATGACACTGGGTCAGAGAGTGGAAAATCAAGCAGGATTCTTGTAGCAATGCTACAAGGTGATGTCCGCTGGATGTGTAAGTGTATGCGTATTTCAATAAAGACAAATCATGCTTGCGTGTAATATTCCTCTGATGACTTCCCTGCCAATTATTACTGTCAAAGGTCACGCAGGAAAAATGATCACTAAAACAAGTCTTTGAGTGCACTTGGAGCATTTCGACCAAAGAGATAATCCTTCAAGAGATGAGAAAATTAGAAGGGAGAAGATCAACGTTAAGCTACAATATATTAAATTTAAACATAATCCAGTTCTCTGTAATAAAAAAAAATTATAAAGGAGTAAATGGAAGGGGGTTCTTTGACAAGGAGTTAAGGTGAAAGATTAAGGATTCATCTGGTGCCCTCAATGAATATTCTTGACCGTATCAAACCCAATGTTCTTGCATTTGGACCAAAGCAAACAAAACTTACAAATCTTTACATACTGTGGGGACATTAAGTGATATGATGCACAGATTACATGGTGGGAATTTCTTCAACCTGCACATACACAGAATGTACAGAGTCTGAAGCTCTGCCCAACAGATATGAAGTAAAAATATTCAGCCAAAATGTTGGTTTTTGAGATAGGCTGAGGAGAAGCAAACACCCTGAGGAAGGCATTAAAAGATTAAAAAAAAGACAAATCAGTGGGTATATTTAATCATTAATTTTTAGAATTGTTCATTAAATTTAAAACCTTATTTTGGACATGTGAAATTTCAGTTACTAAAAAAATGGTGGATGAATGCTTTTCAAAACGTATTTTGAGCAATTTGATTGATTTCGCCAACAACTTACGATGGCAAAATATTCCCATGTTAGCTGGGCTCTGTCATTAGAAATGTTTAGCTATCGATTTACAATTTTAAATGTTGGCAGAAAAAGCCAGACTCAAAATTGTGAGAGAGGAAATAAGGTTTTGGGAAGTGCAAGAAATACATGAGATGGATGGACGGACGGAACAATACTAAGGGTTAATTAACCCAACCGATAGTGAGGGAGTAATAAGATGGTCGTGATGCAGCCTGAAGACTGAGAATGGCAGGCAGGTGAGATAGACAAAACTGAGGAGACCATGAATGTAGACCTCGATTGGGGAGTCTATGTGCAGATCTGGATTCCTGAATAATTCAAAATCAAATGAAATCAAATTGAACAGGCAGATCACTCACAAATTTATATTGCTTTGACATTATGCATTGTAGCAGAACAACCTCGAGGGGCTGAATGGCCTGCTCCTGGCCCCATGTGCTATAAAAAATCCCTTTTGACAAATGAAGTTTGTTTTTGTCGTTACAGTAGATTTTACCGACGGAACACAAGCAGAAAGCTAATCCCTTGCAATCCATTCTAAGTTTTGTAAAGCCTAAACTGAAATGTTTCTCACACTGCTTAATTTCTTGGTGTAATCTTGAGATCTACACACAAAATGAGGTAAATCTTTTTACGAGTCAGAGTAACACTTCGCATTTTAACAAGTTGTTCACTCTAATTATACACACATTAGATAAACATCTGCTTTTCTGTTACTCTTAGCACAGAACATTTGCTTGTGAGGTTGCTGTTATCAAAATAAAGAAGGACCAGCTGTTGCCCAATCTTTGGTTTGATTATATGTCAGGACTGGAGGAGATTACAGAGATAGGGAGGGGTGTGGCCATGGAGGAATTTGAAAGCAAGGATGGGAATTTTAAAATAGAGGTGTTGCTTATCTGTAGATTAGTGAGCGCATGGGTGATAGATGAACAAAATTTAGTGCAGGTAATGAGACAGGCACGTCAGGTTTATGGAGGGTAGAATGTGTGAGGCTGGTCAGGATTGCATTAGAATAGTGAAGTCTGAAGATAACGAAGGCATAAAAGAGGGCTTCAGGAGCAGAAGAGCTGAGGCAGGGGCGGAATTGAACTATGTGACAGTGGTGGAAATAGGCAGTCTTCGTGACAGTGCAGATACGCGGTTGAAAGCTCATCAAATATGACACTGAGGTTGCAAACAGTTTGTTTTGGCCTCAGAGAGTTGCCAGGGAGAGGGATGGAGTCGGTGGCGAGGGAATGGAGCTTGTGGCGGGGGACCGAAGACAATGGCTTTGGTCTTCCCAATATTTAATTAGAGGAAATTTCTGCTTATCCTGTACTGGATGTTGGACAAGCAGTCTGACAATTTAGAAACGGTGGAGGAGTCAAGAGAGGTGCTGGGTGTCACAGTGTACATGTGAAAATGAAACATCTAAGGATAGACAGCGTGGAAACAGAAAAGGAAGGGAAGGCTTAACCAATAGGGTGAAGGGAAATGCAGTTAACCTTACACACTTGGATTATCAGATATCTTCTAACAAAATTCGCTATCAAATTAATGACTAAGGCCAAAGAGTCATGAAATAGTAAAGCGGTCTACAAGAATGAAAAGTGACAACACTAGATAACGAAAACTTTTCAAGCTTGGAAAACTCGATGTAGATGGGGGTCAGCCTACTCTTGGTATTTTCATAATTTCATATATATACAAATTTGGTCTACTTCCTGCCCTCAAACCTTACTTCCTGTGTCAATTTTAAGTCATGCTTTTTCTGTCAGCTTTTAATATTGAAAATCTGTAACAAAACATTTTTAATGGCAGAGCACAGTCTAATTTGGAAATGATTTTGCCATAACCTCAGCCTGTCTCAAAAGTTAATGTTTCAAATGGATTTTTTTTTTAATTTTGTCTCATTTGGAGGGAGTTTACAACCACCCATATCCATTCTGTGCGTGTGCAGTTTGAAGAAATGCTGTGCATCAGCATCACTTAACATCCCCACAACATGCAAGCAATTTTTTATTCATTCATGGGATGTGAACGTCGCTGGCCAGGCCAGCATTTATTACCCATCCCAGGTCACCCCTGAGAAGATGGTGGTGAGCCGTCTTTTGACAACTGAGTGGCTTGCTAGGCTATTTAAGAACATAACATTACCAAAAGGATGTGGATGCTTTGGAGAGGGTGCAGAGGAGGTTCACCAGGATGTTGCCTGGTATGGAGGGCGCTAGCTATGAAGAGAGGTTGAGTAGATTAGGATTATTTTCATTAGAAAGACGGAGGTTGAGGGGGGACCTGATTGAGGTTTACAAAATCATGAGACGTATAGACAGGGTGGATAGCAAGAGGCTTTTTCCCAGAGTGGGGGATTCAATTACTAGAGGACACGAGTTCAATGTGAAAGGGGAAAAGTTTAGGGGGGATATGCGTGGAAAGTTCTTTACGCAGAGGGTGGTGGGTGCCTGGATCGCGTTGCCAGCGGAGGTGGTAGATGCGGGCACGATGGCGTCTTTTAAGATGTATCTAGACAGATACATGAATGGGCAGGAAGAAAAGAGATACAGAACCTTAGAAAATAGGCGACATGTTTAGAGAGAGGATCTGGATCGGCGCAGGCTTGGAGGGCCGAAGGGCCTGTTCCTGTGCTGTAATTATCTTTGTTCTTTGTTCTTTGTTCTTTATAAGAAATAGGAGCAGGAGTAGGCTATTCAGCCCCTCGAGTTTTCACCACCATTCAATAAGATCATGGCTAATCTGATCATGGCTTCAACTCCATTTTCCTGTCTGCTCCCCATAACCCTCGACTTCCTTATCGATCAAAAATCTGTCTAACTCAGCCTTGAATATATTCAATGACCCAGCCTCCACTGCTCTCTGGGGAAGAGAATTCCAAAGATTAACAACCCTCTGAGAGAAGAAATTCCTCCTCATCTCCATCTTTAAAGGGAGACCCATTATTTTGAAACTGTGCCCCCTAGTGCTAGATTCCCCCACGAGGGAAAACATCCTCCCAGCATCTACCCTGTCGAGCCCCCTCAGAATTTTACATATTTCAATAAGATCACCTCTCATTCTTCTAAGCTCCAATGAATATAGGCCCAACCTGCTTAACCTTTCCTCATCAGACAACCCCTTCATCCTGGAAATCAACCAAGTGAAGCTTCTCTGAACTGCCTCCAATGCAAATTCTTAAATATGGAGACCAAAATTGTATGTAGTACTCTAGGTGTGGTCTCACCAACGCCTTGTACAGTTGTAGCAAGACTTCCCTACTTTTATATTCCATCACCCTTGCAATACGTGCCAAAGTTCCATTTGCCTTCCTGCTGTCCTTGCTGTACCTGTTTTCTGTTTCATGTACGAAAACACTCAAATGCCTCTGTACTGCAGCATTCTGCAGTCTCTCTCCATTTAAGAAATATTTTGCTTTTCTAGTCCTCCTACCAAGTAGATAACTTCACATTTTCCCACATTATATTCAACTGCCATATTTTTGCCCACTCACTTAATCTATCTATATCCCATTTTCGAGGATAGTTAAGAGTCAACCACATTGCTGTGGGTTTATAGTCACATGTAGGCCAGACCAGATAAGGATGGCAGATTTCCTTCCCTAAAGGACAGTAATGAACCTGTTTGGTTTTTATGACACTCCGTTAGTTACATGGTCACCCTTACAGATACCAGCTTTTAAATTCCAGATTTATTTAGTTAACTGTTTGCTTTATTCCAAACATTGGAACATTGGGTTTGATACTCTGTCAAGAAAATATATCAAGGGCACCAGACGAATCCTTAACATTTCACCATACCTTCTCGTCAAAAAAAACAATCTGCCATTTACCACTGAGTTTACACCTACAAGTTAATGATGCTTAAATTTGACTCACCAAACTGTCTTCAATTATATTTGCATTTACATCACCAAATCCCACCAGGATCCACACAAACTGCTCAGTAACGAATTAACCCTTTCTTGCCAATAATTAAAAATAAACAGCCAGGCGACAAAGTAATGAACTGACAGTTGTTTATTCACCGGAGAATCATAGTTAGCAGCACTTAAACTTGAATATTGAACCGACAAATCATTAGCAGATAGGTTTAATTGATAAAATACATAACAAAGCAGTTCAGTTGTGTCACAGTAACTCAGTATTAACTTCTTGCTGATTTTAAATTTATAGCTGAGATTAGAGACTGAGATTAATTTAAATTGGGTGAAATTAATATATGGTTAGACTCCTTAGAGATTGGAGAAATTAACAGCATTGAGATAGCTAGTCTATTGAAAAAAGTCAATATGCCTGTGCCAACCAACAACCACCCATTTATACTAATCCTACATTAATCCCATATTCCCTACCACATCCCCACCATTCTCCTACCACCTACCTACACTAGGGGCAATTTATAATGGCCAATTTACCTATCAACCTGCAAGTCTTTGGCTGTAGGAGGAAACCGGAGCACCCGGCAGAAACCCACACAGACACAGGGAGAACTTGCAAACTCCACACAGGCAGTACCCAGAATTGAACCCAGGTCGCTGGAGCTGTGAGGCTGCAGTGCTAACCACTGCGCCACATAGCTGGCAGTATTTCTAGAATTTGTAGAAGGTTATTCAGAACCCAGTTTTGCACCGGACAAATAGCATTAGAGCAGTCACAGTGCTCCTGAGAACACAGCCAATGAATTATGTTACACACCCTAATTCTTGCACAAGTGGATGTTTGGGAAAACTGTCAATATCTCACAGATAACAACAACGTATATTTATATAGTGCCTTTAATGCAATGAGGTGCTTCACAGGAGCATTATAAAATAAAATATGACACCAAGCCACATAAGGAGACATTAGGTCAGATGACAAAAAACTTGGTCAAAGAGGCAGATTTTAAGGAGCGTTTTAAAGGAGGAAAGCGAGGTAGAGAGATGGGAAGGTATAGAGAGGGCTCGGCAGTTGAAGGCACGGCCACCAATGGTGGAGTGATTAAAATCAGGGATGCACAAGAGACCAGAATTGGAGGAGAGCAGAGATCTTGGAGGTTTGTAGGGCTGGAGGAGATTGCAGAGATAAGTAAGGCCGAGGCTATGGAGGGATTTGAGAATTTTAAAATCAAGCTGTTGCTTTTAACTGGGAGCTAATGTCGGTCAGCGAGCACATGGGTGAAGGGTGAACGGGACTTGGTGTGAGTTAGGAATGGGCAGCAGAGTTTCAGATGAGCACAAGTTTGCAGAGTTTAAGAGAGATTTGATCAGGTAGGAAATCGTGGCAAAGTCACTTGTGCCATTCCGTGGTACTTGATTCCTCATATTTGCAATATTCCCTTCAAGCTGCATGGGGGTGTGGCCACACAGCAATATGGAATGTACTGTGCAGTGCAATAAACAGGCCTTGCACAGCAAAGGAAAATGCAAGGAGACATTGCTTGCAAGTTGTTACATTCACGCACAACATATGTACTCCCACAGTAGAGATAATCAAAGGTTATTAGCGTGGTTTGTAATCTATGTGTCACTTTTCCAGCATAGATATTGCTGAAGATCCTCCAAAGGATCTCCATGAGGCCATTTGTAGAATGCATTTGTTCACTAAATGAGTTCTCCAGAGGTTTTGTTCCTCTGAGTTGTTTTCAACACTGGCAGCTTCAAGGCAACATGTGAGCAGAGAATTTTACAGCAGCCTACAACCGAGAGAGGGAAAACTCATTATTTTCAACCTCCAACTGTGGATCCATTGCTTTATGGTCTCTTCGAATTTCCTTATCAAAGCTTCATTCTGATGCACAGGAATATTGCAAGGCTGCATTTTTAAAAAATTCTTAGAACAGGATTTTTTTTTTTTCTCCAAACACATGCTTTGATTTCCCCATTGATGCTGTGGTCGGTCCCAGATGTCGTCTTTATCTGTTTGGAGGGAAGGGAGAGCAGGGAACAGAGAATGATCAAGGTAATGGGATTCCTTGGAGTCAGCAAGCTGCAATTAGAGATGGCCATATTTGGGAATGTGTATATTGATCACAGTTCCCTAGATCACTTGTCAACTGATTCCACTTGTCAGTAGTGGAGCTAGGAACGGTACACACGGTACACACATATAACATATTCACTGTTGTATAGCATTTGAATGGAGCATGCCAGTACTTGATTTGATTTTAATAACACACCTGGGGTTTTCCACCATTTTCAAATGTGAGCTGAGTGTGAATTCTTGGAAGAGAATTAAAAATCTGGGCGGTAGGTAGTGTTTCCACTTTGGGTGCAATCGAGAAATTGTGCCTAAAATGTGCTTGAAATCGCACCAATTACATTCTAGTTTGAGTTTGCACTAAAATTCCCCTGATGTAAAATCTTCCATGAACCAGAGCAATGGGGCTGTGTAATCGAATATAATTGTGTCTTTTCTTTCCAGTCAACAGTATTCCTCGATGCATTTCAGAGTGGCAAACGGTTGGTCACCAAAAGTAGGCATTTTTCATAAGGGAGTCCAGTCCACTGCCTGAGAGTAACCTGATTTAAAAATCACTGAAAATGACTTTAAAAAGCTATATTGAGCCATTTAATATCTTATTGGTGTACACTAGCCAGTCTCTAAGTAAATTAAATATTTTTTGGTTTGAACAGAAACTTTGAAAAACATGCCTAACTAGTTCCTGTGCAGCTACAGACTGAGCACACTTTAAAGAGCTTTCCCAAACCATTGCATTTGGAGGTATCTCCCAGATCACACATTCGTGACAATAGCCGGAATTTTACACCCCCCCAAACGAGCGGGCTGGTGATGGGGTGCGGGCGGGGGGGTGGTGCTGGTGTAAAATTGAGTGGGAGGCGGGGGGTGGTCATTCCCGCGCCCGCTGCAATTGTACGTGGGGCAGCGGCGGCAAAAAAACAGCCTGCCACCACAGTCCAATCAAGGCCCTTAAATGGCCAATTAACTGGCACGTAAGGGCCTCCTCCTGCTGCCACCGTGGGCATTTTGCCCTCGGCGGCTGGATGGCAGAAGCCTCAAAAACCCCACGTGGTAAAACCAGGAGGTCTTCTTGTGGGTTGGTGGGGGGCCCTCCCGATCAGGCACCCTGTGCCCCTCCAACGGCTGCCCCCAAAGCCCCAACCACCCCCAATGCATAACACTCCCCCACCTCCCCTAACTGGCTCCCCTTGCCTCACCGGGGCCCGACCGATAGTCCTCAGCAAAATCATAGCTGTCTTCTGGGGCCGTCCTTCATCTTGCTTGCAATGGATGGGTGTAGTCCCAGCAGCGGCCACTGCTCCCCGTGGCAGTGCTGGGACTAAGAGCTGCCGGCTGCTGATTGGCTGGCAGCTCCATTAGGCGGGACCTCCTGCCTTAAGGAGGGGTAAGTCCCCCCAAGGCCATTTAAGGGCCTGGGGAGCGAAAAATCCTGGCCTGCATCCCCAGGCCTGGCAGAGGCGGGCTCACCACTGCCTTTTCGGCCGGTGGGCGGGGCCTCCCTCCCAATGAAAATTCTGGCCTATTGTCATGAATGGGCAGAAATACTACCCAATGGTCTTTAGTCCTTCGTGATTCTTCTGTATGGGAAACAGAAAAAAATAATTATTTTAGCATCTGTACAAGAATACTGCCTCACAGTATGGGACCCTCAAATGACAGCATGTGGAGCCAGCAACAGCAACAAAAATAAAGAGCATTCTGTAACAGTAACTATACTGAATGAATAGGTTGTAATAAAGGGAAAACAGATCATCAGGCTTCCAGTGACTTACAAGCCTTGTGGTGAATCTGCAATTTTTTATTTTGCCTTTTATTGTGGAATAATTTTCAGGCATTAAATGTAGTGGTTTCTAGCATTGATTTCTGCCAGAGGAAAGGGCATGGATTTGAATTTTTTGTTAATTGGCTTCACCCAAGGTTAATACGTTGCTATGTAAATCAATCACACACTGAAGGAGTCTTTCTCAAGCCAGATTAAAAACGGTCCGTGCAGGTTTTCGACAGAGACAATATAAGGGTGGAATCCATCCTTTGCTTTCTGACAGATTGTGCGAGTGATGGATGATGAGGGCCTCATCACGGATGAAACATTATCCATAATCCACTACACAGCATATTAGCCAGTGAGGCATTTGACCAGGCAATGTTCTGTAGCCTACACGTCTGCGATTTCTCATGTGTTAGCTAAGGAAGTTTCTGTAATGCTAATAAGGGCAGAGGGGCAGCTACAGGCATTTACCAATTAAATTCAAGACTCAGATGGCATTTGGATGAAGTAAAGGAAAACTGATACATCACCCATTGTCTTCTGGTCACTTAAACCAATTACCAACATTTCCACATTCTTCCAATTATTTAATCTAGGCTGACACTCCAGCGCAGTACTGAGGGAGTGCTGGACTGTTGGAGGTGCTGTTTTTGGATGAGACATTAATTGAGGCCCCATCTGCTCTCTCAGGTGAACGTAAAAGATCCCATGGCACTATTTCAAAGAAGAGCAGGGGAATTCTCCCCAGTGTCTTGGCCAATATTTATCCCTCAAACAACATTACTAAAAATGATGATCTGGTCATTATCACATTTCTAGTTGTGGGATCTTGCTGTGTGCAAATTGGCTGCGGTGTTTCCTACATTCCAACAGTGATTACACTTCAAAAGTACTTCATTGGCTGTAAAGCACTTTGAGACGTCCTGATGTCATGAAAGGTGCTATATAAATGCAAGGAAAAAAGTGCAGGGATATGGGGAAATAGCAGGGAAGTGGGACTAATTGGATTGTTCTTCTAAAGAGCCAGTGCAGACTTGATAGGTCGAATGGCCTCTTCCTGTTCTTTACCATTCTATGATTCTAAGGCTGGAATTTTACTTTTAGCGGAGGGATTGCAAGGCGATGGTGGAAGCAGGTGGCGAAGGCTCTCCCACTATGACCTCTACTCCCATTGCAATCGCACACTGACCAGCTAATTAGCGGCCAGCAAGTGGGGTCACTGACGAATCCACAATCGGGGGCAGGAGGTAAGGTGGTGACCTCATTGTCCCATGACCCAGAAGAAGATGGCGGCATGTTTCAAGGGCCACCAGCTCCCGATGCCTGTATGCAAATATCTCAAGGAGGAAGCCTGGAGTGTCATAGAAGTGCATGTATCCATAATACATCACTGAAGAACACCCCCTCATCTTCCTGTGACCACCATGAAACCCCTTCTGCCTGACACCAGCCAAGCCAACCGGAAAGGTTGTGAACCCGCCTGAGGGCATTGTGGAAGAACGAGCCCGGTTGACCCCATAGTTCACTGATGACTACCTGCATGTCCCCCTCCAGGCTGCTCAGGCAAGGTGGGAGGTCCTCTTCCCTTGGGACTGATGGAGGAGACCTCCCCAGTGAAGCAAGCAAGCCTGGATGGAGGTAGTAGAGGAGGTCAGCAGCTGTGTGGGATCATCTGGAGAACATGGAGCCAGTGCCGCAAGCGGGTCAATGACCTTCTGCGCTCTGCCAGGGTGAATGCCAAACGTCATTTGAGGCACCAGTAAATGGGTAAGTGTGGTGTTGTGGCTGCTGGGAGGGAAAGCCTACCATATGGAAGAACTGACTGCAGCTCGGTCAGGAGGCACAAGCCTGGCACTGCCGACCCACACAACGTCACCCCTGAGTGGCTGAGTGATACATACATGCCACTGGCCACAGAAGCTGCAGCAGGCGTGAAAATCACTAAGGCCTTGTGTTTGCTGTAGTCCAGCCACTAACACCATTCTCATGTGTCTCCGCAGGAGAAGATGGCGCAGAATACAAGGGAGAGGGCAGGGACCGGTGGTGCAGTCCCACTCCTCTCCTTACTGACCCCGATAGAGGAGGAGGCACCAGAACTGGCTGAATCCCATGGTGACCACTCCATCGTGGACTGTGAGGCTGGAACACAAACTGATGGGAGTGAGTCACCTCGGAAATGGGCATGGGGCAAGTATCATGCTTACACGATGGATGGTTGTGCCTTCCAAGTCACAGACATGTGTTTGAGCTGCAGCCAATTATGTGGCTCCTGTCTGGAGGGTCGTGTGTGGATGATCATTCTGTTTGCTCAGGCAGGTCAGTTGTAGGACCAGACAGGTGCCATCTTCGGGAGACATCCTCATCCATTCCTTTGTTACCTCCAGACTTGACTATTCCAATGCACTCCTGGCCGGACTCCCACATTCTACTCTCCATAAACTTGAGATCATCCAAAACTCTGCTGCCTGTGTCTTAACTCGCGCCAAGTCCCATTCACCTTTCACCCCTGACCTACACTGTCTCCCGGTCAAGCAACACCTCGATTTTAAAATTCTTATCCTTGCTCTCAAATCCCTCTATGGCCTCACTCCTCCCTATCTCTGTAACCTCATTCAGCCCTACAACCCTCCGACATATCTGCACTCATCTAATTCTGGCCTCTTCAGTATCCCCAATTTTAATTGCTCCACCATTGGTGGCCGTGTCTTCAACTGCCGAGGCCCTAAGCTCTGGAATTCCCTCTCTAAACCTCTCTGCCTCTCTACCTCTCTCTCCTCCTTTAAAACAGCTCCTTAAAACCTACCTCTTTGACCAAGTCACCTGCCTTCATATCCCCTTCTGTGGCTTGGCACCTAATTTTGCTTTATAACGCTCCTGTGAAGTGCCTTAGGACATTTTATTACATTAAGGATGCTATATAAATGTAAGTTGTTGTTGTTGTGTTAGAACCCCTATTGCTTTGTTGATTGTTAAGCCACAGCTTTCAGATACGTTCACTGGTATATGATACTGATCTCCGATCAAGCAAAATTCAAAAGAACTTACAATCAAGTGCCACAAGTTGCCTACCCTGTCAAATTTCATTATGAAGACCTGATAATGCAGTGCGTAGCAGGATGGCATTGTTCCTTCAACAGTAGTACATATAGAACTTCACATCTCAAAAAAAAGAACCAATACACAAACTAGTCTCAAAATAATTGAAAAGTTATTCATCACTCTTCCATCCTCAATGAAAACCTATTGTGCACAAAGAACTCCACACTTGAACAAGGTCAAGTTCATAGCAATAATGTAGTCTTCTTGTTAACCACCAAAATATCGGAACATAAGAACAAGAGTGTACCATTCAGCCCCTCGAGCTTGTTCCTCCATTCAATGAGATCATAACTGATCTGTGATCTAACTCCATATCCTTCCATTGCCCCATCTCCCTTAATACCTTCGGCTAACAAAAATCGTTTAATCTCCACTTTTAAAATTAACAATTGATCCAGCATCAATGGCCATTTGCAGAAGAGAGTTCCAAACTTCTACCACCCTTTATGCGTAGAAGTGATTCCTAATCTCACACTTGGCTCTAATTTTTAATCTATGGCCCCTGGTATTTGACTCCCCAACTACAGGAAAGTGTTCTTCTCTATCTACCCTCTCTGTTCCTCTTAATATTTTGAAAACTTTGATATTTCTTTGACCTTGAAGAAATATGCTCCATAATATTATTCAAATCATCATATTACATTCAGTGCTAGCATGAGGCCAATTATAATTAAATTGTAAATACAATGTTACATAATGAAACGCTAGGATTAAAATAAAATTTAACTTGAACAAGACTTGTGTGTGGCAGGAATGGCTCTACTTTTACAGCTATTGGCTAAAAGAAATTTAGTCATGGTGAAGATTTGCTTAGAGCAAGGATTAACGGGGGATCAGAGCTGTGACATATCTGTCAATACTGAGAACTCAAAGTGATCTGTGACATTTCTAATTTGGGTTTTGTTCAGCTTCAGGTAGTCTGGTGCCTCAATTTTTAAGGATGATTTGTACTGTTCTTTGTGGTGGGACAGTGCGTAAAATAATCTCGCAATATTCAGTTTAAACTGAAAAAAAGTCATTTCACAAACAACTGGAGCAGGCTATTCATTCTCCTTGACATCATTGATCTGGCTTCAGACTCTTAGTTGCTAATGATTGGATGCTGGAGAGCTCATGCTTTTCTTTAATATTGCATGAGGTAAATTTTCATTATTGAGGGTTGACTTAATTTCAGCTGTGTGGCGTAATTGAGCAATATACATAGGAGATGGTAAGTAAGCAAGAGGTCTGATGTATGTAACTATTATGCTGCAAGATTTTATTGTGTGGGATATATTGGCACATATAGACCAGACTTTCAGGAGTGAGATTAGGAAACACTTCTACACACAAAGGATGGTAGAAGTTTGGAACTGTCTTCCGCAAATGGCAATTCATGCTGGATCAATTGTTAATTTTAAATTTGACATTGATAGATTTTTGCTAGCCAAAGGTATTAAGGGATAGGGGGCAATGGAGGGATATGAAGTTAGGTCGCAGGTCAGCCATGATCTCACTGAATGGTGAAACAGACTTGAGGGGCTGAATGGCCCATTCATGTTCCTATATTCCTGCAATGGCATGGACCTGTTGGGCTGAATGGCCTATTTCTGTGAATACTTTGTAATTGTTGAGAGCTCATTTATTTATTTAGAGATACAGTACTGAAACAGGCCCTTCGGCCCACCGAGTCTGTGCCAACCATCAACCACCCATTTATACTAATCCTACACTAATCCCATATTCCTACCACAATCTCTTTTGTTTTTTCAGTTAACCGGGGTATGGATGTGTGTGTGTGCAAGAGAGGCTAAGATAAATAAGGGGCTTTGATATTTCAATCTGTGTGTGTATGTTTTAATTCATTATTGGTTAAGACTTGGTTTGTAATAAACTGATAATTTTGTTGTTTATTTGAAAAACCTGGTTCTTGTGTTTTATTCTGGGAAAAACAAAGTATTTGGTTGACTGAATCGATAAGTGGGAAAATTTAAATATATGTTGTGACCTGTGGAGAAGTGGGACTGAATTAACAGTGCACTCCTCCTGCCTCGGTCGTAACAATCCTTTAATCTTTTTAAAAGAAAACGAAATGCAAATCCCATTATACTGTGAAAGTCATTGGTAGCTCTGAGAGATGCTCCTTCAGGCTTCAAAAATGTTATTAGACATTATTTTCTCTAAAAGCTAACATAATAATATTTACAAATCAGTAATAACAAGCCAGAGAGGAAAATAAGGCTGAATCATTATGCTAATTGGTCAAATGCTTCTTAGATTTAGTAAAAGCTGATAGAGTTACACAATAACAAATCTTATGAATAATGAATAGATTCAGAATGATTTTACTGTGAATATTGTAATTGGATAAATCAAGTTGAAAATATGCCCTCGTCTGCCTGAGACTGATATAATGCATACCAACTGCTGTAGTTTTCTCAATAAAACCTTGAAATACAAACACAGGAACAGGAGGAGGCCATTCAGCCCCTTGAACCTGTTCTGTCATTCAATTAGATCATGGCTGAGCTATATCTTAAATCCACCCACCTGGCTTGGGTCTGTAACCCTTAACACACTTCCATAACTAAAATCTATCAACCGCAGTTTTGACATTTTTAATTGACCCCCACCACCTAGCTTCAACAGCTTTTTGGAGGAGAGAGTTCCAGATTTCAACCACCATTTGTGTGAAGAAGTGCTTCCTGACATCACCCCTGAACGGCCTGGCTCTAATTTTAATGTTAATGCCCATTTGTTCTGGACTGCCCCACCAGAGGAAATAGATTTCCTCTGTCTAACCTATTAGCTCCTCTAATCTTCTAAATACTTCAAATAAATCACCCTTCGTCTTTTTGTTAATTCTTTCATGAGATGTGGGTGTTGCGGACCAGGCCAGCATTTATTGCCCTCCCTAATTGCCCTTGAGATGGTGGTGATGAGCTGCCTTCTTAGAATCATAGAAAGTTTATGGCTCAGAAAGAGGCCACTTTGCCCATCGTGTCTGCGCCGGCTGAAAAAAAGAGTCACCCAACCTAATCCCACATTCCAGCATTTGGTCCGTAGCCCTGCAGGTTATGGCGCTTCAGGTGCCCATCCAGGCACCTTTCAAATGAGTTGAGGGTTTCTGCCTCTACCACCCTTTCAGGCGGTGAGTTCCAGACCCCCACCACCCTCTAAGTGAAAAAACTATTTCCTCATCTCCCCTCTAATTCTTCTACCAATCATTTAAAGCCTATGCCCCCTAGTCACTGATCCCTCTGCTAAGGTAAATAGGCCCTTCACCTCCACTCTATCCAGGCCCCTCACAATGTTGTACATTTCAATCAGATGTCCCCCCAGCCTCCTCTGTTCCAAGGAGAACAACCCCAGCCTATCCAATCTTTCTTCATAGCTGCAATTTTCCAGTCCTGGCAATATCCTCGTAAATCTCCTCTGTACCCTCTCTAGCGCAACTACATCCTTTCCGTAATGAAGTAACCAGAACTGCAAACTCGTCAGGACTACAGCCGGGATGTTGACAGGACCCATAGCATTTGCAGTATCCAGTGCCTTCAGCTGTTTCTTGCTATCACATGGGGTGAATCAGATTAGCTGAAGTCTGGCATCTGTAATGCTGGGGACCTCAGGAGGAGGCCGAGATGGTCATCCACTCGGCACTTCTGGCTGAAGACGGTTGCGAATGTTTCAGCCTTTTCGTTTGCCTTCTCTTTCTGATGTGCTGGGCTCCCCCATCATTAAGGATGGGGATATATGTGGAGGCCCCTCCTCCTGTTAGTTGTTTAATTGTCCACCACCATTCACAACTGTATGTGGCAGGACTGCAGAGCTTTGATCTGAGCTGTTGGTTGTGGGATCGCTTAGCTCTGTTTAATGCAGGCTTCTTATGTTGTTTGGCATGCAAGTAGTCCTGTGTTGTAGCTTTACCAGGTTGACACCTCATTTTGAGATTTGCCTGGTGCTGCTCCTAGCATGCCCTCCTGCACTCTTCATTGAACCAGGGTTGATCCCCTTGCTTCATGGTAATGGTAGATTGAGGGATATGTGGGGCCATGAGGTTACAGGTTGTGTTTGAATACAATCCTGCTGCTGCTGATGGTCCACAGTGCCTCATGGATGCCCAGTTTTAAGCTGCCAGATCTGTTCTGAATCTATCCCATTTAGCATGGTGGTAGTACCACACAACATGATGGAGGGTACCCTCAGTGTGAAGATGGGACATCATTTTCACAAGGACAGTGCGGTGGTCACTCCTACCAATACTGTCATGGACAGATGCATTTGCAACAGGTAGATTGGTGAGGAAAAGGTCAAGTAGGTTTTTCCCTCTTGTTGGTTCCCTCACCACCTGCCACAAACCCAGTCTAGCAGCTATGTCCTTTAGGAGCTCGGTCAGTAGTGGTGCTACCGAGCCACTCTTGGTAATGGACATTGAAGTTCCCCACCCAGAGTACATTCTGTGCCCTTGCCTCCCTCAGTGCTTCCTCCAAGTGGTGTTCAACATAGAGGAGTACTGATTCATCAGCTGAGGGAGGGCGGTAGGTGGTAATCAGCAGGAGGATTCACTGCCCATGTTTGACCTGATGCCATGAGACTTCATGGGGTCTGGAGTCAATGTTGAGGACTCCCAGAGCAACTCCCTCCCGACTGTATACCACCGTGCCACCACCTCTGATAGCTCTGTCCTGTGGATGGGACAGGGCATACCGAGGAATGGAGATGGTGGTGTCTGGGATATTGGATGTAAGGTATATTTCCGTGAGTATGACTATGTCAGGCTGTTGCTTGACTAGTCTGTGGCACTGCTCCCCTGGTTTTGGCACAAACCCCCAGATGTTAGTAAGGAGGACTTTGCAGGGTCAACAGGGGCTGGGTTTGACATTGTCACTTCCGGTGCCTATGTCGATGCCGGGTGTTCCATTCAATTTTATTCCTTTACAATGTTTGTGTAGCGGTTTTGGTAACTGAATGGCTTATAAGGCCATTTCAGATAGTAGTTAAGAGTCAACCACATTCCTGTAGGCAGGAGTCACATGTCAGCCAGACCAGGTAAGGACAGCAGATTTCCTCCCCCAAAAGAGCATTAGTGAACCAGATGGGTTTTTACGACAATTGATGGTAGCTTCATGGCCAACATTGCTGACTAGCTTTCAATTCCAGATTTTCATTAATTAATTGAATTCATGGGAATACAAGCCTTTTCTACAACCTGTCCTCCTAATTTTACTCTTTTATTATAGAGTCATAGAGTTATACAGCGCAGAAACAGGCCCTTTGACCCATCGTGTCCATGCTGGCCATCAAGCACCTATCTATTCTAATCCCATATTCCTGCACTTGGCCCGTAGCCTTGTATGCTATGGCATTTAAAGTGCTCATCTAAATACTTCTTAAATGTTGTGAGGGTTCCTGCCTCTACCACCTCTTCAGGCAGTGTGTTCCAGATTCCAATCACCCTCTGGCTGAAAAAAGTTTTCCTCAAATCCCCTCTAAACCTCCTGCCCCTTACCTTAAATCTATGCCCCCTGGTTATTGATCCTTCCGCTAAGGAAAAAATTTTCTTCCTATCTACCCCTCATAATTTGTATACCTCAATCAGGTCCCCCCTCAGCCTATCCAGTCTTTCTTCATAGCTGAAATGCTCCAGCCCAGGCAACATCCTGGTGAATCTCCTCTGCACCCTCTCAGTGCAATCACGTCCTTCCTAAGTGTGGTGACCAGAACTGTACACAGTACTCCAGCTGTGGCCTCACTAGCATTTTATACAGCTCCATCATAACCTCCCTGCTCTTATATTCTATGCCTCGGCTAATAAAGGCAAGTATCCCATATGCCTTCCTAACCACCTTATCTACCTATGCTGCTGCCTTCAGTGATTTATGGACAAGTACACCAAGGCCCCTCTAACCCTCTGTACTTCCTAGAGTCTTACCATCCATTGTATATTCCCTTGACTTGTTAGTCCGCCCAAAATGCATCACCTCACACTTCTCAGGATTAAATTCCATTTGCCATTGCTCTGCCCATCTTACCAGCCCATTTATATCGTCCTGTAACCTAAGGCTTTCCTCCTCACTATTTACGACACCACCAATTTTCGTGTCATCTGCGAACTTACTGATCATACCTCCTATATTCTCGTCTAAATCATTAATGTACACTACAAACAGCAAGGGTTCCAGCACCGATCCCTGCAGTACACCACTGGTCACAGGCTTCCAATCGCAAAAACAACCCTCGACCATCACCCCCTGCCTCCTGCCACTCAACCAATTTTGGATCCAATTTGCCAAATTGCCCTGGATCCCATGGGCTCTTACCTTCTTGTCTAATCTCCCTTGCAGGACCTTATCAAAAGCCTTACTGAAGTCCATGCAGACTACATTAACTGCTTTACCCTCATCTACACATCTAGTCACCTCCTTGAAAAATTAAATCAAATTGGTTAGACATGATCTCCCCCTGACAAAGCTGACTGTCTTTGATTAACCCCTGTCTCTCCAATTGGAGATTAATCCTGTCCCTCAGAAATTTTTCCAATAGTTTCCCTACCACTGATGTTAGACTCACTGGCCTGTAATTACCTGGTTTTTCCCTACTACCCTTCTTGAATAAGGGTACCACATTCGCTGTCCTCCAGTCCTCTGGCACCTCTCCTGTGGCCAGAGAGGATTTGAAAGTTTGTGTCAGAGCCCCTGCAATCTCATCCCTTGCCTTACATAGCAGCTTGGGATACATCTCATCTGGGCCTGGGGATTTATCCACTTTTAAGCCCGCTAAAACCGCTAATCCCTCCTCCCTTTCAATGCTAATTTGTTCAAGTATATCAAAATCCCCCTCCCTGATCTCTACACCTTCATCGTCCTTTTCCATAGTGAACACAGATGAAAAGTAATCATTTAAAAGCTCACCTACGTCCTCCAGCTCCACACACAGATTGCCACTTTGGTCCTTAATGGGCCCTACTCTTTCCCTGGTTATCCTCTTGCCCTGTTACGACCAGGTGAGAAATGGGTCTAGGGGTCCCTCTTAGCCTTCGCCTGGTCTTACTGTAACAGGGTTTAATTTTAAACACATTATGTTTTGAGCTTCCCCTGGGTGAATCCTTGTTCACTGCTTTCCAATTATAAGGCAAAGAAACTAGTACAAACAGGCTTTCTTAGGTTTAAAGAAGAAAAGTTGAAATGTATTAAAATTAAACTTAAACTCTAATTCAGTTGGTGCCTATGGATACACCCACACTAGCATGCATACGTGATATACACATGTAGATAGAGACAGAACAGGGCAGAAGAAATAAAGTGGAAAAGTTTGTGGCAATAGCTGAAGTTATTGTTACAGTTCTTCGAGCTCACTGTAGAGTCCCAGATTGTAGGTAGGTCTTGCTTTTCATTGGGGCCCAGTATTCTTCTTAAACCTTGTTCACTGTAGGAGGCTTTTCCCTCTTGGGGTTCATGTGTCTTCAGTGGATTTGCAGTTCCGTGAGAAAGAGATGGGAGCAGACAGGAGAGGCTGTGGCGAGCCAACCAGGAGAGGTCTTTTCAATCCAGGAGCAAACAGACACTCTGAGTTCAAACTGTTTGTACAATTCAGAAAAACCCAGGTTGTCAAGCAGGTTAGTCATGTGACTAGCTGGTCTGGCCACGTTTTTTGTGGATTCTCTGGTCTTAGCCGACCCTGGAATGTCTCTTCTTACACACAATACCTGGTGCTCAAAGTCCATTGTGGGTTAAATTGGAGCAGGGAATAGCCCCTTTGTCCTTCCAAGCACTGGCTGTTAGTATGCAAATGTCTTTCCAGCCAAGGGCCTGGTGATTTCTTTTTTAAACTAGTCCTTTCTTCACTTCAGCAACAGTTTCCAAATCAATGCTCATATGACAAAATTAATGTGCCTCAGTTTTGGCAGGTGGGGGGTCTGCATGCCAAGGATCATTCTGCAGGCAGCCTCCTGGACCCCTTGTAGGGTTATGTGTTACTCTCTGAAGATCCCCTAGCTGTTGCTGCTGGCTCTGTTCCTGCACATCCTGTAGGCAGGAAAGGATAACCAACGTCACTCTCATCTTGACTATTCCAATATTCTCCAGGCTGGCTTCCCACCTCCACTGTTGCAGCCCAGTCAGTCAGCAATATGTCCTTGTCCTCTCAAATGCCTTCCAGAATTACCTTGGCTTCCTACCTCTATTCCTACCTGCAAAACACTCTCTTTGACATCACCCCCTAAATTCCTTCAGCCACTGCTCTGCATCAACCTTTCACCATTGTAAATCAGTCTAAGATGCCCTTTGACGTAAGAATTGTTTTACAAATGCAAGTCACCAATGCTATTTGCCTTCATCGGTTTCCACTGCACTCCCAGTTCCTGAAAGACAAAGACCTCAATGCTCGAAGTAGACACTTCAAGCACACAAGCTTTTTTGATGTCTTGCTTTTTTCTACACAACACCCCTGCCCCCCCACCCAAAGGCCATCCTTCTGATCAATGCAAACACACAGATGGAGCTAATGCTTTCATCAGGTTCAGCTTCGTGACATTACAAAAATGCAGCCCTTCCTAAAATAGAGCTGTTCGCTCAGCTGTATGCCTTACCAATTATTTTGTTTGGCGTTTTTTCACTCGGTAAGTAAATCACCTAATTTACCTCATGTTTTCTGCTCTTGCTGTGAGCTTTTCATCATTGTGATGTTCTCCCCCTGTCGTCACCAATCTTTTCATAGCGTGAAGTTTTAGAATTAATCTTTTCCCCCCCTCATTTTATTTAAACCAGAAGCCTTTGTGTACTTTCTGTCTAGTTCCTTTTATTCTTAAAGAGACAAATTACCGCTAGATTTAACCCTGACTGTAATTAAAAATCTAGTGCAAAACTGTGCTGTCAACTGCCCCGCATCGAGAACCAGGTTGAAACTCAACAATTCATTTCAAAGAGGGCTCATAGCTACAAGAAAGAGGATATCTTTATTTAATCCATCAGGAATGGACTATAACTCATAATCCCAGTGACGAAGGGCAGTTTGATCTGTGGGTTTATGGATTATTCAGATTATCGGATTGCGGCAGGGTCAAAGAGAAAGGAGATTGCTTCAACCATACACCTGTGATTAGGAGACTCAAGCATGGAGCTTAATAGTAAAAGAAAAGAAAGACTTGCATTTATATAGCACCTTTCATGACCTCAGGATGTCCCAAAGCACTTTACAACCAATGAACTACTATTGAGGTGTAGTCACTGTTTTAATGTAGCAAACACCACAGCCAATCTGCACACAGCAAGCCCTTATAATGTGATAATGACCAGGTAATCTGTTTTTGTGATGTTGATTAAAGGATATATATTGAAGGACATGGGGGATAACTCCCCTGCTCTTCTTTAAAATAGTGCCCTGAGATCTTCTACACCCACCCATGCAGGCAGACAGGGCCTGCGTTTAAGATCTCATCCATCTCTGACAGGATAACACTCCCCTGGAGTATCAGCCTAGATTTCTGCATTCAATTCGTTGGAGTGGGACATGAAACCACAATCGTCTGTTTCCTGAAGTAACAGTATTATCAACTGAACCACAGCTGACACTTTAGTTGCTGCAATCCTCTCAGCTCTGTGTTAATTAAGACTCACTTGATTATTACTCCATGCATTTAAGAGTGATTAAAAGAACCATCAACATCACAGCAGCCAATAAACTCCAATTGAGGAATTCTATGTCAATTAGATCGTCTATTAGAAGGTCAGGGATTAGGGCCAGGAAGTGAAAGAAGCTTGGAGAAAATTAATTCATGGGAAGTCGCAAAATGAAAGGTTGGTTGATGGTTACACAACATCATATGGGGTTGGCAGATGTAGGGAAGTACAGAACCGTTTTAGAACTAACAAATGTTAATAGGTTAATAATTAAAAATATAAAGGTTAAAAAAAATCCTCCACACTGGCAAAACAATCTCCGTTGTTTGTAGCATATTCTGCTATAAAATATACAGAGACAAAATGGAAATACCATGTCAAAAGAATCACTAAAATACAGCCTCAACAAACCTTTGAGAATGCAGGTTTAATATAAACTGTTCCACATCCATTAGTAATTAATAGACATTTAGGAATTTAAACAGCAATGCATAGGAAAGCTGCAAAATAATATTGCTGTTTTTTTTTACATATATAAAACAGAGGAACAATTTGAGTTGCCTCATTTCTATTTGTTCTGGCCAGTCAGTGTGTATGATTTATAACATTCACAAAACATGCTGCATTACTGAGCAGGTTCTACATCATTAGGATACCATGCTGAAGCAAATAATAACATGAAATACTATACTTTCCAGCTTGTCTTCCCCACTCGATTCCATTTCTTTATTTCCATTGTTATCCCAGGGGAGATGTATAACGTGCGGCTGAATCAAAATTTACACCATTATCCGAAGTCAAAATTACCCCCATTCTTTTCTGAGGCTGTGTCTCCTCTGATTTATTTGTACCTGTGATTATCAGAGGGAAAAACAATTAAAAATGATTTCAAAGAAGAAAAAAAAAGGAATGCATTTATATAGCACCTTTCACCACCTCAGGATGTCCCAAAGTGCTTTGCAGTCAATGAAGTACCTTTTGAAGTGTAGGCATTGTTGTAATGTAGGAAGTGTAACAGCAAATTTGAGCACAGCAAGATCCCACAAACACTAATTTAATTTTGGCCAGATAATCTGTTTTTGTGATACTGATTGAGAGATTAATATTGATCAGGACACCGGGGCTAACTCCTCTGTTCTTCAAACTAGTGCCATAGGATCTCTTATGTCCACCTTAGAACGCAGACAGTGCCTTAGTTTAATATCTCATCCAACATTGCAGCACTGCCTCAGTACTGCACTGGATGCCCGCCTGGATGTTTGTGCTCGAGCCAGTGGTCCGGTATAGATTAGATCACAAATTCAGTGGCACCAAGTGAACCAGGATATCCTCACTTTCTAATAGAGTTGCCTACCTTTCTGCCATGGGCAAAGCAAAAAGCTATGATAGGAATCAGGCATCAGGAAGAATCAGAGACTCGGGCAGGAAATGGGCAGAGGAGGAAAACAAAATGCCCTGTTCCTGTCAGCCAAGTCTTCCAAGTACTCCAGACACCCCACAGAAACTATGTGGGTGCCCATACCATGCAGCCTACAAAAGATAGTAATGGCCCAGATTTTGCAGTCAGCAAAGACTGATTGGCTCTAGCTATTCAATATGCCTAAACTTACCTACAGACATTCTATGGGGTTTTGCAGCAGCACTTGCAGTGATCAGCACCCTCTACAGGAGAGGTAGGACCAGCGTGAACGGGCAAGCAATGTCTCCTTAATCAATCGGATTGAAGAATCCTTACTGTGAAGCAAAGAGTCGGAGCCAGGAAGTGACAAGTTAGAATAGTTAATTCAATATCAAACCATGTACAGAAAGCAAAATAAGAGGGAAAGAAAGAGAGAAAGGGAAATAAAAGAGACCAAAAGAAAAATTTGAACAAAATACATTTGTTTTTTCCCTTTTTTTACAAATCTCCAACAATAATTAAAACCTGAAGGAATGAGACTCCACCCTTATAAAATTCCAGGGCCAGAGAGGATGTTTGGCAGTAATTAAGGAGCAGGGAATCGCAGACAACAACTTATGGATTTCTGTGCTTAACTGCTTATGTGCGGGCTCCAGAAGTTATGGTCTAATTTACACTTTAGTAACAGCGAGAGTTGATTGCCTTGCTCTTATTTTTACCACAAAATCCAGGTCCATAACATTTCAAAATGAAGTGACATAATCCTGCTAGAATTTTAATGAAAAGAGCAGTGAAGGAGGAATAGATTGAGCACCCCAGGAATATTGGCAGGATAGAGAGAATTGCTTGTCGTCCTTTCAGATCATTCTTACTCCACACTTTGAATACTAGCTTCCGAGAACACTAACATACTAGTGGGTGCTCAGAGAAGAACACATGTAACTCCAGTAAAGAGAATTCCAAACTATGAGTGGTTTGTTAAACTTATTATCATTGTTAGAGCTAAGTTCCAGGAGGGCATAGTCCAAGTCTTTAAAATGAAGGGCTTAAATAATGCAAATGTGAGCTGGTTACTGAGCTTAAATCTTGGTTGCAGAACCACATGAAGCAACAAATTATCCTGTAGTGTGACTAGAAAAGCCAGCAATATTAGTAGATGAATGCTTAAGGCATTTCTCTGTTTGCTATTCCGACAATGACATTAACCCATCTATAACAATGAATAGGAGAATGCCAACACAAATTTATAAACTGCACATCTGTTAACACCACCAACAAGTCCAGGCTGCACTGTTCACCTATCTCTAATTAATTAAATTTGCTTATTGTCATGTTTAGGTCCTCGAAGTACAGCAATCTAAATTATGCATCAATATAGCTTCAAAAACATTCTGGTTTCCATTGCACAGATAAATATGTGGAATTTACTGCCTCTGTTCCATGTACTGTTAACTAATCCCTCCAGTTACTTTGCTGTGGGTACCACGTTAGTTCTGCACTCTTGTTTTATTTTCCTAGTGAGGTTTTCCTTCTGTGTTTATCTTTATTGGGTCAGTCCATGTGAATGGGTTCAGCAAGTGCAGTCACTTGTTAAATCTACACAATTCACAGACAGTACTTCCATACCTTGATACCTAGAAACAGGCACAGACCATAAAAAGACATATGAATTTTCAACTATTGCAAATTATTTCAGGTTCAGAAAACCTGAATATTTCAGAAGAAGAACACAGCCCGCTGTACACCAGCTATACCATTTAGCCAATTCCTGACTGTTCTGCCCCATTGATGTGCCATCATTTCCATTCTGTGTACATGCAGCTAATTTCACGATGCACTTCACGTCAGAACAGATTAAAAGGTAAGGATATCTCCAACCTCTCTTTCCTCTCCAAAATCTGTGGACATGTTGTTGCCTCCCAAATCTGTGCCCACCTTAAATAAAAACAGAAAGTGCTGGAAATACTCAGCAGGTCAGGCAGCATCTGTGGAGAGAGAAGCAGAATTAACGTTTCAGGTCTGTGACCTTTCATCAAAACTGTTTCCAGCACTTTCTGTTTTTAGTTCCGACTTCCAGCATCTGCAGTACTTTGCTTTTATTTCTGTGTCCACCTTTCCTGCTAACTCCATGGTCGAATTCCTCTAAGCATGATTCCTCCCCTGTCACAGTACTGAAACAGTTACATGATATGTAACTGTGACTGTAGTAAACTTTCCCTCCTCATCCTTCTCGACCTGTCTGCAGCCTTTGACATGGTTGACCACACCATCCTCCTCCAACACCTCTCCACAGTCTTCCAGCTGGGTGAAACTGTCCTCACCTGGCTCCATTTCTATATATCCAGTTGGAGCCAGAGAATCACCTGTAATGGTCCACTACTGCACCATTACCTCTGGGGTCTCACAAGGATCTATCCTTGGCCCCCTCCTGTCTCTCCTCTACATGCTACCCCTCGGCGACATCAACTAAAAACACATCAGATTCCACATGTATGCTGATGACACCTAGATCTGCCTCACCACTCTCAATCTCTCCACTGCCTTTGATTTGTCATGCTATTTGTCCGAGATCCAGTAATGAATGAGCAGAAATTTCCTCCAACTAAATATTGGGAACATTGAAGCCATTGCCCAGAGTTTTATACCACCCCAGCAAGCCAGCATGGTAGTGTGGGGGCAGCATAAAATTGAGCGAGAGGCTCCAGGAGGCCTTCCTGACCCGCTCCCGCCTCCACCCTGCTTTATGTGGGCCGGATGGGGGTGCAGTGGGCAAGAAATAGGCCGCCCGTGCCCAGCCAATCAAGGCCCTTAAGTGGCCATTTAACAGCCACTTAAGGGACTTTGCCCGCCTCCGTGGGGATTTTACTTGTGGCAAGCGGGCATCCGGGAGACGTGAAAGGCCACCAGGTCAGTGCACCGGGGCTGGGGGGGCCCAGACAAATGGGCACAGGGTGCCCGATAGAGGGCCACCCCCCCGCTTCCCCAACCATGCCCAGGACCCGAGACGCGCCCCCCGCCCTTCCTTCCAAATGATCATCCTTGCCTCGCCGGGACGTGACCGATTAGCCCGGCGAGGCAAACCCCAACTTACCTGGACTCCTGGCTCAAAGTCCTCGGCTAGGCTGCAGTCCGAGCAGTGGCCACCACTCTCGGTGGTGCTGCTGGGACTAAGAGCTGCCAGCCCGATGATTGGTCGGCAGCTTAATGAGGCAGGACTTCCTCCCTCAAGTGGGTGAAAGTCCCGCCTCGGAACAATTAAAGCCTGGTGACCTAAAATGCGGGTCGGACCCCCGATGCGGGCGGATGCGAGTTCGCCACCGACTTTTACGTCAGTGGCCGTCTCCCGTCCGCCCGGTGTAAAATCCAGCCCATTGTGTTCAATCCCAACACAAACTCTGTTCCCTCGCCACCGACACCATCGCTCTCCATTGACTATTCCAATGCTCTCCTGGCCAGCCTCCCACACTACGTAAAGTTGGGCTCATCCAAGCCTCTGCTGCCTGTATTCCAACTTGCACCAAGTCTCGTTCACCTATCACCCTGTGCTTGCTAATCTACAATAACAACAGCAACAACTTGCATTTATATAGTGCCTTTATCTTAGCAAAACATTCCAAGGCACTTAACAAGGGTATTACCAATAGGAAATGTTGACACTGAGACACAAAAGAGGACAGAGGACCAAAAGCTTGGTCCAAGAGTTATGTTTTAAAGATCATCTTAAAGGAGAAGAGAGAAGTAAAGAGGCAGAGAGTTTTAGAGAGGGAATTCCAGAGCTTAGGGCTTTGGCAGCTGACAGCACTGCGGCCAACGGTGAAGTGATTAAAGTCAAGGGTGCACAAGAGGCCCTTGGAATTGGAGGAGTGATGCAATCTCAGAGGGTTGTAGGGCTGGAGGAGGTTACAGAGATAGGGAGGGGGTGAGGCCGTGGAGGGTTTTGAAAATATTGACGAGGATTTTAAAACTGAGGCATATTAGGATCCGGAGCCAGTGTAGATCAGCAAGCACAGGAGTGATTCGTGAACAAGACTTGGTGCTGGTTAACCTACAGGCAGTGGAGTTTTTTGATGAAAACAAGTTTATATAGGATGGGCAGGAGAGCATTGAATTAGGATCATCTACATTGGCCCCCGATTGAGTAATACCTCGATTTAAAATACTCATCCGTGTTTTCAAATCCATCCATGGCCTCGTCCCTCCCTATATCTTTGACCAAACTTTTGGTCACCTATCCTAACGTCTCTTTTATGGCTTACCATCAAAGGGTTTGATAACACTCCTGTGCGCCATCTTGGAATAATTTACAACGTTAAAGGTGCTATGTAAATGCAAGTTGTGTTTGTTGTTTTATATCCATGTTGGTTGCCCACTTCCACTTCATCTTTATTTTATTTAGAGATACAGCACTGAAACAGACCCTTCTGCCAACCGAGTCTGTGCCGACCAACAACCACCCATTTATACTAATCCTACATTAATCCCACATTCCTACCACATCCCCTTAATTCCCCTACCATCTACCTACACTAGGGGCAATTTACAATGGCCAATTTACCTATCAACCTGCAAGTCTTAGGCTGTGGGAGGAAACCGGAGCACCCGGCGGAAACTCCACACAGGCAGTACCCAGAACTGAACCCGGGTCACTGGAGCTGTGAGGCTGCAGTGCTAACCACTGTGCCACCCATTCATCTAGGAGGTGTTATTTGCATTCATCATGAAAGATAGGTCACCAGCACCTATACTTGGGAATATAAAGGGTGATTTTATGCCTTGTAGATGTTAACCTGACCATCTACTGATAAACACCTTCTATCTCCATTCATGCAGGAACACCATGCTTTCTAATAAACGGGAGCTTCACGTTACTGTTGGCTGTATATTGAAACAGCCAATTATCATTTAGCTGCAATAATTACAGTGTGGCAAATTAACAAGCAGCAAGTGAACATCTTGACTCCTGTAAGACTGGAAGTTGGTGTAATCCAGGTGTATCAGCTGGAGGAGGGGAAATTGGTGAGGAAAAAAAGCAAAACAATATAAAAAAAGCTGCAATCAAGTGTGGCAGAACACAAATGAATCACAGCTGAGGAGGTGGCCTTCCTGATGAAAAGTGACAATATTCTGCACAGGAATCAACCGCCTCCCCAGCTCCACTTGTCAAGAGGCAGGCCTGAAAGGGAATAACAAGGCAGATGAATACTAACATCAAAAGTATCACAAAGAATATAAAGAAAAAAACTACAGTTCAATCACCAAGTCTAGAAGGATCTCAGCATCGAAGTATTGTCACAAAGCAATGAGCTGTGACCCAACTGGAAGTACTGAGTTTTATACAGCAGCTTTAGAGCTTCTCTTCATCCTGCTTACCGTCAGGTACCTCCACCAAGGCTAAAGTTGAAAATGCAAAATTGGCTGAGCCACCCCTCATCATTGACATTGCTATTAGAAAGATTAGAGATACAGCACTGAAACAGGCCCTTCGGCCCACCGAGTCTGTGCCGAACATCAACCACCCATTTATACTAATCCTACACTAATCTCATATTCCTACCAAACATCCCCACCTGTCCCTATATTTCCCTACCACCTACCTATACTAGTGACAATTTATAATGGCCAATTTACCTATCAACCTGCAAGTCTTTTGGCTTGTGGGAGGAAACCGGAGCACCCGGAGAAAACCCACGCAGACACAGGGAGAACTTGCAAACTCCACACAGGCAGTAACCGGAATCGAACCCGGGTCCCTGGAGCTGTGAGGCTGCGGTGCTAACCACTGCGCCACTGTGCGTACAGAGTTTTCACAGGAAATACCCCGTACACCATAACCTAAGCACATTTAGCACCCATTCTGTGAAGGCAACAACCAATTTAAACCTACATCTTTGCCTTTGGTTACTCTGTTCCATGTATATTTTAATAGGCATAAAAGCAGCAGCAGATTCAGATAAAGGGAATGGTGACAGACAGACAGTTAGATAGATAGATGGCTAGACATACATATATAGATAGATCAAGAGAGAGGTAGATGGATAGATGGATAGACAGACAGACAGTTGGATAGATAGATAGATAGATAGATAGATAGATAGATAGATAGATAGATAGATAGATAGATACTTGGATGGATGGAAAAAATTTGCATTTATATAACATCGGTCACAAACTCAGGGAATCTCAAAATATTTCACAGCAGATGACGTGCTTTTGAAATGTAGTCATTGTTGTAATGTAGGGAAATGCGGCAGCCAATTTTGCGCACAGCAAGCTCCCACAAATAGCAATGAGATCAATCAACAGATAAGCTGTTTTAGCGATGTGAATGAGAGATGTGATAAACAGCTATAAAAAAAATTCTTTTTAATCTGTACCCTATGTCCAGTGGTACACAGATCATCTCAGTTAACATTATCGAGCAGTTTAATCTGCAACCCTTACTTCTATTTTCATTGCACTGTTGTTTAGAATGACCCCCCTCACCTGACATTTAAGCCAATCCTTCCTTTTGGAAAAAGTCCTTTATTTGCATCTCCAACTTTGTATATATCTATATGTAACTTTTCATGCACAGTTAGTGTGATAGTCAGTATATGTGACCTGGTAGAGGAAAAGCTTGTGTACAAAGCTTCTCACCTTGTCCTGGGTGGATGTCCTAACGGAAAGGCATGACAAGCAGATTGTCTCTGATCTTTTATCCTGTTGCTTCTCCACAGAGGTGACAGCTGACACAATGGGATTGGATATTATGGGGTAGATTTTCCGCTAGGTTGCGTTGATTCTTCAGTGCAATTGGCCTGAAATCCACAAAGTCAGCACAAAAGATTGCAGAATTGCAAATTATGTCCAGTGCAAGTTATGTTTCCGCAAACTTTTGCACTAGTTTGTAAAACATCGGACTGGAACTCGGCCTTGCTCACAGAATTGGGCATACCCCCCAGGGACGAATTACTCACCATGTTGCATTTCTGCTAATTGTACCCATTTGCGGACCTTCAAGGAGGCTCTTAATCTTAAACTGGTTCTTTTGGGCACAAGGACATGAATAGACAACCGTTAAAGGCTTTTGAATATGATTTCTTTTTAATTTACTAAGATGCTAACTTCTGTACCCCTGTATAACCAGCAAATGGCTCGGCATGGTTTTTTAAACTCATTTTCATTCAGTTAAAATGGGGCTTTTCCCAAGTGGTGGATTGACACTGTGACTAAAAATGCTTAATTTTGTGATAAACTCATTTTCAGCCGTATTAATCAAACTGCACCAAGTTACCACTCTTAAACATATCAAGTAATATTTTTATAAAGCAAATTTTTTTTAGAAAGAATGACATTCTAAAATGCTGCCCAATTGTGCTGGTTCAGGACAGCTTTTGCATTTAGCGATCTGCAAATGTGTTAGAGGGGAAACTCGAGGATAAAAAGCACTGCTAGTGAAATCTTGGGCGCAGTTTGCACCAGGACCATCGAATGTGCCCAAAGTGGAAACTCTGCTCCCATATTAACTGCCCTTTTGCTGGATTTTCTGCCCGAGGCGTCTGGTTTAGTCTTGATTTGAGTGCAAGCACCACATAAATGTTTGGAAAGTGGAGGGGAAAGAACAAAAATTGGATTCGCCCTGGGATTAATTGTGCTTTTCACCCACCAGTGAAAAGATGCCACTGCCTACACAACTTGGTGAATCATCAGCACATAAACACCCACTGAACATTGGCAATGTAACCTTTTCTTTCCGAAGGCATGAAATTTGACAATATCCTAAATACATGTCAGAAAATGAGAATCGGTTTTTATATAAATTAGGATGATATTTTCAGCATCAGGATTGCTAACAGATCAAAAATCTGTCCTATTGCCCCCACCCCTCATAGTGATTTCTTCTGTTGGAAAAGGTCTACCTTAATTCGCCAAAGTGAGCAAACTTGAGGTGATTCTCCCCCCCACCCCAAATATTTCATATATAGTGAAAAATAATACCTACTAGACTGAAATCAATGTGAAAATAGTGAAGCAACTTTATTTGCGCAAACCAATTTCTTCAATGCAGGTAGCTAATCCTCTGGCGGTGTTCACAAGGGGCTTCATTATTTCCATGATATCTTTTATGTTCGTGTCAGCAGCTGTACCAGCTCTTAGACAAATGTAACCATTTATTTATTTTAAAGGTAAATTTGAAGCTTCGTCGAACATAAGTGTCACAGAACAAGAGAAATAGAAGCAGTTCAGCTGTTCTTTAAAGATCTGTCCACATGAAAGTAACCATAACAACAGGCCTGTGTTATTCACATAGCCTCACTGCTAGTTACAAACAATATTTCCTCAGTCTCTGGGAGTATGTAAAAGGCAGCTGAGGATGTTAAATGCCACAACCAGTCACAAAGGTTAAAACATTGACTAGATTGTCCAGGCATTTGTAAATTCACAGTCTCTTTTCCACCAAATGAGAAGACAAATTGAGGTCCTTACCAACACCTTCAACATTCACTCCCTCCTGTACTTACGCAGCAGTGTGTACCATCTACAAGATGCACTGCAGCAACTCACCAAGGCTCCTTAGACAACACCTTCCAAATCCACGACCTCTTGCACCTAGAAGAACAAGGGCAGCAAATGCATGGGAACGCCACCACCTGCAAGTTCCCCTCCAAGCCACACACCATCCTGACTTGGAGCGATATCACCATTCCTTCACTGTCACTGGGTCAAAAACCTGGAACTCTTTCCCTAATGGCACTGTAGGTGTACCTACGCCACATGGACTGCAGTGCTACAAGAAGGCAGCTCACACCACCTTGTCAAGGACAATTAGGAATAGGCAATAATTGCTGGCCTTGCCACAACCCATGAATTAAAGAAACTACTGCCAGGTTTGGCTGGCGTTGACTAACTCATAGATGAGGATTTGATGCCAGGACTGTCTTGGTTCTCACACTGCTTTTTGGATGAGCTGTCCAAATATGAGGAAAGCTAGTCGCATATTTTCCTCGACACTGGTCCAAACACTGCTTCAACCCTTTACAACCTGGAGATTTTCATTGAGATGTTCTTAATATAATTCTTCAAGTGAACCTTGGATTGCTTATCCGTAGAATCAAAGCATGGGATGGGTGTTATCAATTAGTAGACTACAAATTCTGTGCCTATTCATTATTTTGTTCTAAAGCTCTTTCATAACAAGTCAGAGAGATGAATCATAAGACCAACACTAAGGTACAAGTTCGCCAGTTGAAAGATCCTGACATTATCTTAAGAACCATTGCAGATTAGTTTTCTTTAGATTAGAAAAATAAAGGCCGACACCCCTGACAGTGCAGCACTCCCTCAGCACTGCACTGGAGTGTCAGCCTAGCTAATGTGCTCAAGTTCCTGAAGTAGGACTGGAACTCACAACCTTCTGACTCAGTGCCAAGGCTGATACCTGCATTAGATTCATTTAGAATGCTTAATTAAATTAATGCAAGGTCGTGCTTTGTGAAATATAATGTCATTTCTCCCAAAGTAACTATCAGAGATCTTAGACTGGCTACAGAACATGAGCAAATCCATCATATTGATTGAGGAGAGTTAAGAGAAGAGTTGGATGTAAAGGTCACGAATTAATATATGAGTTGATGAATTAGTAAAACTATCTTCCAATAAAATGCCAAATGCACACTACTTATAATAAATCCTAAGCACAGTATTGGGTAAAAGCATGCACATCTCAGCATAAGTTGTATCGATTTCCCATTTGAGTGCTACCAAGACAGCACTTGTGCAGGGCACCAATAAGACCTGGCCCACGTACCATGCACCTTGTTATAAATTACAGAGCAAGAAACTACTTTGCTGACTCCTAAATAACAGGCTCTGCTGGAGACCTGTCATTATCAGCTTCACTCACATTATCTATTTCCTCCAGTTTTCTCGACAGCTGGTGATGGAACTGACTCTGGTGAAGACAGACTTCTGAGAGCTAAAGGAAATGGGCCCAGCCTGCATGAGAAAAGTAGAGCTGTCAAACCACTTCAGGTTCAGAGGAAATGGTTTGAAGCATAAAATGTATACTGGGAGAAGGGAGTAAATTTGATTTTCACTTCGAGGTGATTGCAATGTCAGATGTATTCATTTCTTCTACCCTGAGGTATCCATGCTGTGAGGTTGACTTGGCCTGAAGCAGCTGAGTAGTAGGTTCTCTCTTAAAGTAACCTTTCAAAACAGCTAAACAAAAAAAAAAATCAAACGGTTCCTCAATAATATCCAGTTTGGAATGATTACATGCCATTTTTGTCTCTTCGGTTTCTGGGCTATTTTAATAGGTTTTCAGAAATGTTTATCAGAGTCTCACTGAAATGTTAGAATCAATCAATCCTTTGGAGCAAGGGACAAGGAGTAGAGGTTTCCTAAGAGAATATCTCATGTTAGATCCTCTCCTGGCATCCATACAAAATGGGGCAAACATTTTCAAAAATAACCCAATGGATTGGAGTTAATTTGTGTTACCTTCTTTAACAATGTGTTTCTGTCTCTCTCCAGGCAATGTTCAACAATCCCAATGAGATACCAACATCAAAGGAGAATCGAGCGTAATCGGGCGTAATCAGAGTGAGCAGCTATTCTCCAAGTCGTTCGTAAAGTGAATCATATTCCTTTAGGAATCTTTCAGATACTTTCACAGTAAGTTCAGGGAGGAATCAATCTGTGAAAGGCCAGTCTGCATCACTCCGTGCCTCACATCCTTTTTAACTGAAGTAGATCTAAAAAGGATACAAACACATTGGCAGTTTTACCACACTCTGGTCAGTTGACAATATTAGTATCATACCAATTGGAACATGGAAAGTAATCACAATGACAGTATCGATTACCGTCAGTTCAAACATCCCTGCCTGGAACAATGAAAATTGCTCCCACTGGAACAAGTGTGACAACTTTCAGACCCATCCGGAAGCAGTGGGCTGTGAGGGTGAAAATGGTCTTCATCAAAAATGCGAGACAGACAATGCTGGGCACCCGTGCCCTGTTTCCTTTCCTACCATGGACAGGAAAATCAGGTGCAGTGCAAAGCAGCTGCTGACTCGCTGGGCTGAGGTTTCCTGGTACCGAGGAAGTGGGTCAGAAGATGGGACCAGGAACAAAGCTGTAAAATAGCGTGTCAGGTTGGCTACCCAACACGTTCCTGCCTCTGAGCGATCTTGCCGGAGGTGGGATCAGCACGGCAGAAGCTACCCACCCGATGGCGGTGGGTAGCTAATTAGACCCATTAATGGGCCAATTAGGGGAAAGATGATGGTGTCGCTGTGATCTTACCGACAGCCAACAAGCCCCCCACCATGCTGAGGCCAGAGCCCATAATTGAACTGGGGGCGGATTCCCAGCGGCAGGTCCAGGGGACATCATCGCCTCCTCTCCATCACCCCAGCATGGACCCACTGAGATGTGACGGCTGCAGCCGCGGTCGCTGGCCATCCTCTCCTGTAACCACCTCTCCTAGTGGGGCTGCCAGCTGGACTCGCAGTGGGCTCTCCTATTGAGTCTCCTGCTTCCCTGCTCCGCCCACCATCCCTCATTGGGCAGTGGACCGGCAAGCGGCTAAATTTGAGACCGCCTGCGGTAAAATTGCCGAGAAGTCCCTGCTGCCAGCAACTGCAGGCTCACAATCCACTTTCCACGCTGTCGTCGGGGTCCCGAGGACTTTAGCAAAATTTTGTCTGATGCTTCATTAAATGTGTCCCGCTGAAACTCAGTGACTGCTTCCCCACTTGCTTCTCCGTTGCCTCCCTTTCCAGAATCTCCATAGCCTCTCCTCATCAACATTTGCAGCATGGAGAATTCCCTACCGCCTCAATGCTCTGCCTCGAGTTATGTACAGCCTTCAGCTGACAGGTAGATGTGAAAGAAAAACAAGAATTGCTGGAAATACTCAGCAGGTCAGGCAGCATCTGTGGAGAGAGAAGCAGAGTTAACGTTTCAGGTCAGTTCTGATGGAGGGTCACTGCCTGAGCGACCCACTGCTGATCCTGGAGACTTTCTAGATGCCTGCAGTAGCTTAAGGAGCTCAGTTGGCCTTGGAAGGAATGAAATGCAGACTCACCAGCATGTTACCAGGGCACCGAGGGTTTGATTATGAGGAGAGATTCCATAAACTGGATTTGTACTCCCTGGAATAATCTCATTGAAATGTATAAAAGGGTAGATGCTGAGAGGCTGTTTCCCTGGGGTAGAAAGTCTAGAATTAGGGCTCACAGACTTAGGATAAAAGGTCAGCCATTTAAGATAAGGGGGTGAATTTTATGCCCTGCCCTGCCCCGCTGTGGGTTTGGAGCTGGGGACAGCCTAAAATTAGGGGAGATGGTGGTTGGGGGGTGGGGGGGAGTAGGGAGTGGGGGGTGGTTCCTGCCACCATCCTGCCTTTGCCAAAATTTAGTCTGGGGTGGGAAGGCCTGTGAACAACCTTCCTGTCCCACTGCCAATTGAGGCCCTTAACTGGGCAATTAATCCCCAATTATAGGCCTCAACCCACCACTGCCACAATTAGCCATGCAGCGGGTGGCCCCTTTCACCACAGGGGAAGCACAGCTTGAAAAACCATGCAAGTTGCTTCCCAGATCCTAGTGGGGGTCCTCGTTTAAAGGCACTTGGTGCCTGAACAAGGGACCCAGCATTGGGTAGGGGATCCCGCTGAGGGCCACCCCCCCCCCCACTGCCCTTGCTACGGAACCCCCCCGACACCCCACTTCCTGTGCCTCACACCCCGTAAGACCCCTCCCACCCTGACCTACCTGTGGCCTGGGCCCAGCGCGGCTCTGGAGCCTTGGGTAGGTGCTGTACTGACAGCAACCACCACCTCCACGGTGGCGCTGCTCAGTGGAAGAGCTGCCGGCTTCTGATTGGCTGGCAGCTCTCCAAGGATGGGGTTTCTGGCGATGGGGTCTTTAATTCCCCCGTCGCCGGCATAAAATCCCAGCCGAGGGGAAACTTGCTGACTCAAAGGATTATGACTCTACCCCAGAAGGCTGTGGTTGCTCAGTCCTTGTGTACGTCCACAACTGAGATCTATAGTTTTTTGGACTGTAGGGGAATCAAAGGAGATGTGGATAGAGTGGGAAAATGGAGATGATGTAGAAGATCAGTCATGCTCTTATTGAATGGTGGAGCAGGCCCGATGGGTTGGATGGCCTATTCCTGCTCCTATTTCTTATGGAATATCAAAGGTTAAAGGGTGATTTTATGGGTTTCTTTTGGATTTTTTTCACAGCTGCCGTATAAATACTGTGGCTACAAGAGCAGGTCAGAGACTGGGAATTCTCTGACAAGTAACTCACCTCCTGACTCCCCAAAGCCTGCCCACCATCTACAAGACATAAATCAGGAGTGTGATGGAATACTCTCCACTTGCCTGGACGAGTGCAGCTCCAACAACACACAAGAAGCTCGACCCCCATCCAGGACAAAGCAACCCTCTTGACTGACACCCCATCCACTCCAATGGGCCTTACCCTGAGAAATTGCCCACTGTTGAGGCAACAGGAATGGGGCAGGCAGAATTTCCACCCTGCCAAAGTTACAGCTTTATGAGATTTGGTGGGGGGGGGGGGGGGGGTGGCGGGGGAGGTTTGGGCCTAGTGTTCTTACTTAGAGCAAAGGCCTTGTTCTTCTCTGAATGGTTCAGAGTCAGAAAGATAAAACAAAATGCTCTTTTATGGTGTAAATTAAGTGGCCTTATACTGGCTGCTTTTTAATATCACCAAGATAAATCCACATTTATATCCTCAGCTAGATCTTCAAATCTTTGCCTTGAATTACACGACTGACTGGAACATGATTCGACAAATTTATGGTGAGAAAGTAAACTTCACGAGAGGTTGGCCCAGAACCGCAATGAAATGAGTGCCAGTAAAGGAGCTTTTAGCAGTGATCTTTCCCAAATCTATCTTGCGGTTGTCGTAGAGATAACAAGAGATTTGGGAACAAAGCAGATTATTGAAATTCAATATTAGATCCTATAATGGTTTCGTAAACATTTGCGAGCATCAAACTGAGAGATAATTACAGGCTTATTCAGCAAGCCAGCTTCTCTACCCAATAATTGTGCACTTTAATGTGTTTGTAACGCTTTAAGTTGGAGACCTTTTGCAGTGCTGAAGTACTCAAAGGATCGGCTTTGAGCACCAGACTGAACATCTCGAGAGATCTGAATTAAATAGATTTGTATTAATTTGCTTTTATCTCATTTTAATCTGATTTCAGCCCCCATCACAATAAAGGCAAGAAGATAAGTATCTCTCAACATGCTGGTGTTGCAATTCTCATTCTTGTTTAGCATTAATTTCAGCATTAATGCACAGTGGTGCCTGGACAAGTACTACAATCACCATACTAAGAAGAAATGTTGAGTGCAATTCTCTTTACTATAATGGTTTCGTGTGGGATGTCCAATCTTTTGTATTTAACTCACAGTATGTCTCCATTGCCCATCAGTAGGGTGATGGAGTGTGTTTTCTTAAAACATTCTCCACTACAACACTGATAGGTGTTGGGTATACACTCTGCTAAGGTATGTGTTTGACGGGGGGTGGGGGGGGGGGTGTCCCCAATCTCATGTGGGAGGATTCCTTGAAGCAATGGTGCTAGCACAATATGAATTCAATCCCTGGTAGTCTTAACAATGCACATGGGATTAATCCTCAGAGTCATTATTATTGTGCAATCCCGAGAGACATGATGAAAACATGTTCAATGTTGCTGACACTTTAATAACGCACAAGGGTTCAATCAATTCTGATGTTCCACTGATGTGGGCTCAATCCCATGTGTGCTCTAGCTGCATGTAGGCCCAGTCTCTGATGCTATAGCGGTTCGCGTGTCAAATCTCTTGTGCTGTTTTTGTTTGTAGGTTTAGTCCCTGGCCCTCCCGTGATGGCATGGAATCAAATGCTCATGTTCCAACAATGGCTGTAACAATGGCATCTACACAATGATACCTCAGATGGGTCTAAATCCAGGGGCAAGACCATTATTTAGATATTCTGATTAGACCTCTGCTTTTTTGTAAGCACATTCGGAATAACTATAAGTCACTCATTCCTAGGATGAGAGGGTTGTCCTATGCGGAGAGACTGAGTAGAATGAGCCTGTGTTCTCTGGCATTGAGAGGAATGAGAGGTGATCTCATTGAACATATAAAATTCTTAGAGGCTTTGACAGGGTAGATGCTGAGAAGCTGCTCCGCCTGGCTGGAGAATCTAAAACAAGGGGTCTGCCATTTCGGTCTGAGATGAGGAGAAATTTCTTCACTCAGAGGGTTGTGAATCTTTGGAATTCTCTACACCAGAGAGCTGTGGATGCTCAGTCATTGAGTACATTCAAGACTGAAATCGATAGATTTTGGGACACCAAAGGAATTGAGGGATATGGGAATAGGGCAGGAAAGTGGAGTTGAGGTAGAAGATCAGCCATGATTGTATTGAATGGAGGAGCAGGCTCGAGGGGCCAAATGGCCTACTCCTGCTCCAGTTTTTATGTCCACCCAATCCAATATTGCAGCCACCTAACATGACTGCATGGAAGCTTTTCTGTCAGACTTTCTTGCATATACTTGAGGCAGATGTTTGGCATGTGGAGCAGTATAGTTAGCTTATCTTAGCAGACATTTGAGATTTCAGGCTTCATTTTTTTTTTACTTCTTTCAATCCCTCATTTGACCCTTGCTCCCACCTCCTCCGAATCCGGCTACACCAGGCACTTCCAGAAGAGGATTGGGTCGAATGTCCATAAAGTTTCTCCTTTCTCTGTCTTACTTCCCCCGGTATGACTTCCAGTGCTTGCTCAATAAACCTGGTTTTTCTCACACTCCAGCGCACCATTCTTCAGCAGTGTTGTTCATTAAACAGCTTCCTGGCCTCCTCAGAAGTAATCAGTGGTTATATAAGCTCCTAATTGCAGTTTTCACAGCTGATTGTCAGGATTAGGGTTTCTGTTCCTTCACATGATGACACTCCATGCAGGGGCTCAAGTGCATGTTTTTGAACAGCTCCAAGAAACATATGGACAGGGTGGGGTAGGGCTCGGAAGAGGCTAACCAGTATAACTCCCAGCAACCTCAGTTAACTCCTCGTTAATACACCAACATTAAGCTGGAAGATGTAACTTTTAGGAAAGGCCATTCAGGACATATTTGCTCCAGCAAAGTGGCAGCTCAGATCTGATATACTGAATGGCCTCCTTCTTTGCAGTTGACGCCTTAACTCTTTTGTATTGCTAATTAGGCTGACAATTGTCGTCAACATGTTATCGCGTACTCCCTTTTGAAAGGGGTATAAACAATAAACGGTAAAATATAATTAAATTAAAGGAAACTTAGCAAATTCAATCAAAATGTGATTGGCCATATAGACTGTGCGCTCCAGTGTCCATTGGCCACAGAAGGCCTCAGGCCTACCGGTGAGCCTCATGTGCCCCCTTTCCAGGGACACCTGGGTGTAGACATTATTGTAGAAGAGAGGCAGGCAGTCGGGCCAAACAATCCCCCTTGCAGTTACCTTCTATTGTTTATGACTTTACCCATCCACCATTGTTGGTTGTGCCTACAGTTGCCTAGGCCTTAGGCTCTGGAACTCGCTCCCTACACCTCTCCACCTCCCTACCTGTCTATCTATCCTCCTTTACGATGCTCCTTAAAACCTACATCTTTGTCCAAGCTTTTGGTCATCTGACTGAATATCTCCTTATGTGACTCGGAGCCAGCAGATGTGGTCTCTTCAGACTACTAGAAAAGATTGGATGTCCACCAAAGCTACTAAGTATCATCACCTCCTTCCATGACAATATGAAAGGCACAATTCAACATAGCAGTGCCTCATCAGACCCTTTTCCTATCCTGAGTGGCGTGAAACAGGGCTGTGTTCTCGCACCTACACGGTTTGGGATCTTCTCCCTGCTGCTCTCACATGCGTTCAAGTCTTCAGAAGAAGGAATTTTCCTCCACACAAGATCAGGTGGCAGGTTATTCAACCTTGCCCGTCTAAGAGTGAAGACCAAAGTACGGAAAGTCCTCATCAGGGAACTCCTCTTTGCTGACGATGCTGCACTAGCATCTCACACTGAAGAGTGTCTTCAGAGACTCATCGACAGGTTTGCGGCTGCCTGCAACAAATTTGGCCTAACCATCAGCCTCAAGAAAACGAACATCATGGTACAGAACGTCAGAAATGCTCCATCCATCAATATCGGCGACCACGCTCTGGAAGTGGTTCAAGAGTTCACCTACCTAGGCTCAACTATCACCAGTAACCTGTTTCTCGATGCAGAAATCAACAAGCGCATGGGAAAGGCTTCCACTGCTATGTCCAGACTGGCCAAGAGAGTGTGGGAAAATGACGCACTGACACGGAACACAAAAGTCCGAGTGTATCAAGCCTAGGTCCTCAGTACCTTGCTGTACACAGCGAGGCCTGGACAACGTATGTCAGCCAAGAGCGACGTCTCAATTCATTCCATCTTCGCTGCCTCCGAAGAATCCTTGGCATCAGGTGACAGGACCGTATCTCCAACACAGAAGTCCTTGAGGTGGCCAACATCCCCAGTATATACGCCCTACTGAGCCAGCGGCGCTTGAGATGGCTTGGCCATGTGAGCCGCATGGAAGATGGCAGGATCCCCAACGACGCATTGTACAGCGAGCTCGTCACTGGTATCAGACCCACCGGCCATCCATGTCTCTGTTTTAAAAACGTCTGCAAACGCGACATGAAATCCTGTGACATTGACCACAAGTCGTGGGAGGGTCAGTTGTCAGTGATCGCCAGAGCTGGCGGGCAGCCATAAAGGTGGGGCTAAAGTGTGGCGAGTAGAAGAGACTTAGCAGTTGGCAGGAAAAAAGACAGAAGCGCAAGGGGAGAGCCAACTGTGTAACAGACCCGACAAACAAATTTTATCTGCAGCACCTGTGGAAAAGTCTGTCACTCTAGAATTGGCCTTTATAGCCACTCCAGGCACTGCCTCACAAACCACTGACCACCTCCAGGCGCTTACCCATTGCCTCTCGAGACAAGGAGGCCAAAGAAGAAGACTCGGAGTCATATTTTCTTCCATAACACTCCTGTGAAGTGTCTTGAGACATTTTATTACATCAAAGGTGCTATATAAATATAAGTTGTTGTTCTTGGTTTTGTTCAATGGAAACGTTTTACTATTTACCCAAGGTTGTTTCTCACCATTTCCCTCAATCCACCTTGCTCCAGAAATGCACTTAAATCTAGAATGTGTTTTTTTGCGATGTATACCTGCTTTACCCATTTGTATAACATTACTTCAAATTAAAGCCTGGTTCGGGTATAAAATGAAAACCTGACCTGAGCCCGACTCGGGCCCGACCCGATCACAGCCAATCCGAACCTAACCTGAGCCCAAACCCTTTAATTTTTTTTCACGCCCAACCCGACACGAATCTCCTTCATCTGATCCGCCAGCAGGCTGTTCCTGCAGTTGGATTTGTGGGGCATCATGGGTAAGCCTGATCCCATGACTTCCCGGAAGCAGTGTCCAGCCCGACCTGACGCGAGCCCGAATGCTGCACTCGGAATTTCAATCCAACCCGACCCAACCCGAACCCGACACATGTAGTCGGGTCTAGTCGGGTTCGGAGCGGGTAGCCAGGCTTTACCTCAAACGGATTTTTCAAAATTGTAGGCAAATGGGTTAATACCTCCATTAAGATAAAAGGCAGAGAACACCTTATCAATGAGTTAAAAGAAATGAGTCAAACAATAATATCATAAACAGTGATATCTACATTCAAATTATTTCTTGAATTCCATTGACACTGCCTGCTTCAAGCACCTCCCCTGCTAACTTGCTTTACAAATCTGTAAAAACTTTTAATCTGACTTCCCTTCAAAGGCTTAGCTTCCTTGTTCTTAACTTGGGTACCTGTTCTTTAAAGTTTGAAGAGCTGGATAAATTAGATAATTAGATTGCGCAATAATTTTAATCCAAAAACGTCTAGGTTAATGCACACTGGCACCGGTAAGATGGACAGAGTTTGTGTGTGATTGCCCATCATTCATTGAAAGTATCCAATCAATGAGACTGTTGGCAAGAAGATTAATCAAGTATGAGAATGGAGCTCAAGGATATTTGATGAAATGTCCAGATTATTATAACCTTGCTTAACACATTGGTAAGGTCTCACTGGAATATTACGTGCAATTTGGCACCGTCAAAAACTCATTGAGACTTAAAATTCAAAGATATCAAGGCTGTGGGCTGACACACTGCAGCAGAGGAGAGATACAACACCTGTAACGACTCCACCTGAGTGACCATCAAGCAGGCCATTGGGCTGCTGAGGTTGAGATTCCGTTGCCTGGATCTATCCGGTGGAGCCCTACAGTATGCCCCAGCGAGGGTCCCACGTATTGATGTGTTTTGCTGTGCTCTGCACACCCTAGCACCGCAGAGGGGCTAGGCCTTGTATGAAGAGGACATGATTGTTTGCCAGTCCTCATCTGATGAGGAGGATGCGGGGGTGGTTGCTGAGCAGGCAGCACTGAATATTGAAGGCCTTGCACCAGAGGCCCAGGTAGATTGAACGACAAGCCATGGACTCCTCCATCATCCGCTCATTGCTGCGCATGGCCTCTGGCATCTCCGCCAGATGTTGCCTTACCTCTCTCTGCAACTCCAGCATGCTCTGTGCTGTCGACACCAGAGGCTCGTCATCAGCCTGGAGCTCAGCATAGGCCTGGCCACCCACAGTCCTTCGGCTGTCTCAGCCTCAGCCAGCTGCTCGAGTGCGTGTGCGGTGCTTTCACCAGCTTGTGACCTTGATTCTACAACTGAGCAGAGATCCACCAGGATGAAAGTATCTGCATAGGTGGAGGATGTAGGGGAGTCAGAAGGGAGCTTCCCCTGACTGTGGTTCCTCCTCAGAGGTGGACAGCTGTCCTCCTTTTGCTGGAGTCTCCTGCAAATGTCAACCTGCACAAGACAAGACAAACATGTGGGTTAGGCTGTGCAGACCTTGTCATGTCAACCATGCCAACAGAAGTGAACTGTATGTAGATGGAAGACAATCTTTACTCTCTTGCACGGAAACCTCAGTCTCTCTGTCAGATGTGGAGCAGCTGCCCTCGGTCCCCACTAATTCACGTGCCTACTCATCAGCTGTTGGGAGAGGCCGAAGATCTGGTATTCTTCCACCAGTCCAGGATGTCTCTCTGCTGTTATGGGCCCTCTTGTCCTGCAAGTGGAAAGAGGGTGATAGTCGTACCTCGCAGAGAGATCAACATGACAATTCTGCTTGTGGCAGCCCCACTGGGGTATCCTATATAGCTCATGTTCCCGCCTGCTTTCGGGAGTTAATGGGGGTGAGCTGTGAAAGAGGGTGACCTGTGGCCGAGATGCAGCCAGGTATCTGAACCCCCTCTGTCAGCGCCAGTGTAGTGCCTCCCTCCCCATGCCCCTCTTCCTCCTGTGTAACCACTTGCAATCCCTAAAAACGAGAGAGGCATGGAGCAGTTAGCTTGGCAGAACGAAGGAGGTCATTGGCCCTCTTGCGAGACTGTACGCATGTCCGGGCGGGGGGGGGGTCGGGTGATTCCACAGCTGCTGATCTCCTCAGCGATCTCCAGACAGGCTTGCTTGATTAGGCGGGAGGACCTCTTCCTACCATCACTGGAGAAGAGGACCTCCCACCTTTCCCTTCCAGCCTGGAGGAGAATCTCCGGGAGGCATCGCTAACCCATGGGTCCACCCTGTGTCATGCCTCTGCCGTCCTGCAGCATCTGTCTCCAGGGTGGGGGTGGGGAGGGGGAGCAGGGTGGGTGAGGTGTCCAGGGGTCACTCCAACACCAGTCTCAACAGTGAGCAGCAAATCAGTCCAAGGCAGCAATGCTAGTAGTGCTTCAAATATGGCACCGGCATCTGCCCCAGAGTCATCTGACGCTGTATTCAGCATCTCGCATCCCGCCCCCACTGCCTGATTGGCCAGGCCCTGTGCCTCCATTATGTAGAGTGACCACCTGCCAGGTGATCATGGTGGGCTGGTTGCCACATGACTAGTGGGAACAGTGCAAGTTTCCGGGTCCGCTACCAGGGGCAGCACAGTGGCGCAGTGGTTAGCACCGCAGCCTCACAGCTCCAGCGACCCTGGTTCTGTTCTGGGTACTGCCTGTGCGGAGTTTGCAAGTTCTCCCTGTGACTACGTGGGTTTCTGTCGGGTGCGCTGGTTTTCTCCCACAGCCAAAGACTTGCAGGTTGATAGGTAAATTGGCCATTGTAAATTGCCCCTAATGGTGGTAGGTAGTAGGAGAATTGAGGAAAGGTGGGGAATTAGTAGGGGACATGGGATTAACGTAGGATTAATATAAATGGGTGGTTGATGGTCAGCACAGACTCGGTGGGCCGAAGGGCCCGTTTCAGTGCTGTATCTCTCTATGACCTGCGACGAGCTCACTAAATTCAGCCCTGTGTGTGCAACATAGTCATGCTGAGCAACAGCTTTCTAAGACTGAGGGCCATAGAGTGGGGATTGATGCAGGTTCCATTTCCATGCACATAAGTTGATCCAAGGATTACCCAACATTGGGCCACGTAACCATGGAAATTCCAGGCACCACAATTTAGGAAGGACATGAATGTTCTGGAGACGGTGCAGAAGAGATTTATTAGAATGGTTCCAGGGATGAGGGATTACAGTTACATGGATAGACTGCAGAAGCTGGGATTGTTCTCCTTAGAGCACAGAAGGCTAAGAGGAAATTTGATGGAGTTGTTTAAATAAAGAGAAACTGTTTCCGGTGGCTGAAGGGTTGATAACCAGAGGGCTCAGATTTAAGGTCATTGGCAAAAGAACTGAAGGAAACATGAGGAAAAACTTTATTAGTCAATGTGTGGTTAGGATTCGGAATACACTGCCTGATAGGGTGGTGGATACAAATTCAATAGTAGCCTGCAAAAGGGAATTGGATAAATACTTGAAGAAAATCAATTGCAGAGACATGAGGAAAGAGCAGGGGAGTGGGACTAACTGGGTTGTTCTTCGAAAGAGCTGGTGCAGACTTGATGGACCGAATGGCCTCCTTCTGTGCTATCCTGTTGCATGATTCTATGAAGATGGTGAGCTGCGGGTGCCAAATGCTGGTCACTGGTCTGGCACACTGCAAGGTTTACCAGCTCAGATGGCTGAAGCGTCCCTCTGGTCAGTCCTGGAAGAATGGCCAAGGGAGACAAACAGGGGGTGGGTGAGGGTGAGCCAGCTGCCTAGCAATTCCTCTAACTCCACATTAAGATAGGTGAACAAAAGGTTTACTTCCCTTGTCTTCAGCAGCTCTTTAATGACGACTGGTTAGGCCATTGTAGAGCAGGAAAAACTGATCAGAGCTTGTGCAGCGTAATCTGTTCGACCCCTCCCCCACTCCCCGCCAGTTTATGACCAATTTTAGAATGGGATCCTTGACACGGCATCAGGCCCCTCATTGACATATACAAGGGGACTAATGCTTGTTTAAGATAGATACCATGGGCTGTCTGAGATCAACCAGGTCAATATGGCATCAGTTTCAGGCATCCTTGTGGCAAGGGATATAGCCCCAACTTCAACCCCATGTCTCAGAACTGGAGATTACACTAAAACTGGCAGAATCCAAGCTAACGAGAAACACTGGAAGACATTGGGATAAATGTAACCCGAATTCAGCCAGGATAAGTCTGGAAATAGATGATCACATTGTCTAAAGAATGTTGTGATTCTACTATTAGTGACAGGGATGGTCATCTGTGGTATGTAACAGTCAAGGTTGAACCATGCAGATCATTATCCTAGTATATTCATTGAGTTTCTTTTGAAGAGGTCTGAAAACGGCTTCAAGAAATATTACTTTTTACGTAGTCAGATTTAAGACACACTTTCTCTACACATGGGGCCATCCTAACAGACACACACTATTACCATCTCAATGACATCAATCACGAGGAGTATGAGAGACTGTATTTTTTAGGAAATGATATATCTAGTGCAGATGGGTGATGTCATGCAAGTGTTTAGCAAACAAAAGAAGATTTTCCAAGCGACTTTTGATGGATTCAGTTGTTTTATATATATATAATATATATATTCATGCAAGTTTGACAATTTCAAGGCTCAAATTTATGTCCCTAGATGTTGTGAGGATTAATTTTATGTCTTGCTCCTTGGTGCACTACAGATTAACTGAGCTTGCAACAAGCAAAACCTTGCTTATTTCAACCAATCAAACTGGGATTAGTTCCAGTCTAAATCACCACTCATCCCTCCTGGCAACCTTATGTGTAGGCAAGGATTAGGGGAGCAGCAATGAAGGTAACGCCAAGTCTACTGCTAAAGCCCCCTGGTTACCTGCACCTTCTATAAAAGGTGCTGTAGTAACCCAATGAGAGCCAATGGAGTCAAACTTAGCCAGATAATCAGGATCTCACCATAGAGAATGCTGTTGTATATTGCATTCAACGTTTTCAAGATATTAAGGGGAACTGGTAGGGCAGATAGAAAGAAAATATTTCCGCTGGTTGTGGAGTCTCGGACTAGGGGACATAGCCTAAAAAATTAGAGCCAGACGTTTCAGGAGTAAAATTAGGAAACACTTCTACATGCAAAGGGTGGTTGAAGTTTGGAACTCTCTTCTGCAAATAGCAATTGATGTGAGATCAAATGTTAATTTTAAACCTGAGATTGATAGATTTTTTTATTAACCAAAGGTATGAAGGGATAGGGGGCAAAGGCAGTATGTGGCGCTACATCACAGATCAGCCCTGATCTTATTGAATGGCAGAACAGACACGAGGGGCTGAATGGCCTCCTCCGACTCCTACATTCCTATAATACCACTGGAATAATAATAACCAAACTTGGCAGAAGTGTGTCTACCAACAGCATCCTTCAAAATGTCCTCTAACTTGTACATTAATGCGCTTCTTGTTAGACTGTTCATGTCATTGTCTATTATTTCTGCATAGAACTTTTATGAATATACTGAGGACCAGGAATATTCAATCTTCAAAGGAGACTTTTCTCACAGATGGTTGCATTGTATTCTAATAGTTTGTCAAAATTTTACAATAACAGATATCTATTCATCTTCCTGTCCCTCATATGAAAGAAAATGTGTATTTGATTAAATTCATAGGTGTTCCAATCTGGTGTCCAGGAAGGTAAGGAAAATGTTTAAACTTGCAAGGGTCTAAATAAGGAAGAAAACAGGTCCGAGAAACTGACCGGGTGAATGACCTGACTCCAGTTACCATGTCAGGATTGTCTATGTTGTCTAGGGGGTAAGATGAGGATTGTTAGACGTGGTACAGAGTGAGAATGTGCAGAATGAGCCAGGGTATGCGGGGTGGAATGTTTGTGACGAGCCTTTCAGGCAGAGGACACTGTATCTTTCAAGATTAAGGAAAAAAGACAAGAGTTTGCCCTTGTAAAGAATTTTATACAATCTCCGGACATCCCATGTGATTCATAAACCAATGAAGCATTTTTTGAAATGTTGCAATGTAGGAAAATGCAGCAGCTATTTTGGGCATAGCAAGATCCCACAAACAGCAATGAGAGAAATAACCAGATCACCTGTTCTGGTGATGTAGGTTGCGTGATAAATGTTGCAGAACATTGGAAGAATTCCCCTGATATTTATACAGTGCCATGAGATCTTTTACATCACCTGAGAGGCAGAGAGGACCTCGGTTTAATGGCGTGATCTTAATGATGTAGATTGAGATGGATAAATATTTGAAGAGGAGGAAGATATGGACAGCAAACAGGGCACTGGGATTTATTTGGTCTGGTCTAGCAAAGAGCTCAAAGGGCTGAATGGCCTCCTTTTGTGTTGCAAATGTCTATGGTTCTCAGATAAGGAAACTAGAGATAATAACATTCTGTTAGAAGCAGGGAAGATTCACCTGGGCTAGGAAGCTAAATGCAGCACAAACACTGAGTAGGGAAGGCCAGAGGGAACAAATCAAAGTAAAGGCCCAACTGGAGAAAAGCTTAAAAGTAAATTGAAGAACTCAGCTCGTGAGATTGTAAGCCCTGAGGAGCGACAATAGTAGGATAAAATGGTCACAAAATAATAAACTCAATCACAAAGGGAAGAAAATCGGCTACTATATAAAAATTGATAAACTCCATAAACCTGAGTTCTTCCAAAACTCTGCTGCTCTTCTCTAATTCATCAAGTCACATTTACCTATTATGCTCACTGACCTACATTGGCTCCTGGTCTGGCAACACCTCAATTATAAAATTTGCATCCTTGTTTTCAAATCCCTCCATGGCCTCACCCCTCTGTGTCCCTGTAATCGCCTCCAGACCCACAACCCTCCAAGATCTCTGTGTTGCTCCATTTCTGGCCTCCTGAATATCCCAGAATTTAATCGCTCCACCATTGGCGGCCGTGCCTTCAGCAGCCAAGGCCCTAAGCTCGGGAATTCCCTCCATAAACCTCTCCGTCTCGTGACCCCTCTCTCCTCCTTTCAGAAGATCCTTAAAACCTACCTCTTTGACCAAGCTTTTAGCCATCTGACCTCAAATCTCCTTTTGTGGTTTGGTGTCAAATTTTGTTTGATAATCACACCTGTGAAGCATCTTGGGATGTTTTATTATGTTATAGGCGCTATATAAATGCAATTGTTGTCGTTGATGAATCAAAATTAGGGGTAAAAATAGGTTAATTATACCACTTGAAATTAAAGGCACCGACAGCTGTATTACCAAAGGCTGAAGATAGCCAAAACGATAGGAAGCATTTCAATGTGATTAATAAGGGAATTCATGAAAGAAATTGACTAACAAGCAAAAGATTAAACATATCAGTCAGGACTATGAGACACTAAAGCAGCTTGAAAGAAAGAATGCCTGCGAGCAGAGTCATCTGACGGGAAAGTTGTGTGTTTTACAAAAATAAAAAGGTTATCTTGATTTACGTTATTGACTGGATTAAACCAACACCCGGCTCCCCAAGGCAGGAAATCTGCTGTCACACTAACAAAATGGGAAATGTTTCTGCCGCAATGAAAAAAAAAAATGACTTATTTTAACCCAGATTTGTTCGAATCAGGGAGACAATTGATTCTGTCGATCTTCTGGTCCCAGGCTGAGGTAGCTAGTTTGATGCACTAATATTTGTAAATATCAAACATGACCCATGTCCCTTTTTTCATGCTTCTGGAGGGACAATAGTGCTCTAAGTGCTCTTCAGAACAAAGAAGCCCCCTTGATTGGCACCCCATTCACTACCTTCAACACTCACTCCCTCCATCACCAGCACACATGGGCAGCAGTGTGTACCATATACAAGATGCACTGCAGCAACTCACCAAGGCTTCTTTGACGGCACCTTCCAAACCTGCAGTTTCTACCACCTAGAAGGACAAGGGTGGCATGGGAACACCACCACCTGCAAGTTCCCCTCCAAGTCTCACACATTCCTGACTTGGAACTATATCGCCGTTCCTTCACTGTCACTGGGTCAAAACCTTCAAACTCCCTTCCTAACAGCACTGTGGGTGTACCTACCCCTCATGGACTGCAGCGGTTCATGAAGGCGGCTCACCATCACCTTCTCAAAGGCAATTAGGGATGGGCAACAAATGCTGACCTTGCCAGTGACGCTCACAATCATGAAAGAATAGAAAAACCCAATATCCTAAAGCTACTTCATAGCTCAAGGAACAATGCAGCAGGCAAGAGCTGGCAGAAAACCTAAAGCATAATGAAAGCCCAGGAATTTTCTTTCCTTAAATACATGTGATCAGTACACACTGGAAATCCAGTTGCTTCTGATTATATTAGTACTGCAGCAGAACCAGGTCAAAGGGCTCCTCCCCAAGCTTTGGACCGTAATGTTCTCTTACTGCCTTCCTGTCTCTACCTCGTCATTCACTCAACCGCACTCTCCTGTTACACAAGGACAAAACCATGAGACACAGTCTCACAGCCAGCCATCCAACAGAGGTCCTTCTGTTTCTTTACAGCTCTCCAGTAATCCAGACAGAACTTCCATTTCTCAGAGCAATCCAGCAATTAACAGAATCCAGCATAGTTCACAACAACAATTGGGGCGGCACAGTGGCGCAGTGGTTAGCACCGCAGCCTCACAGCTCCAGCGACCCGGGTTCAATTCTGGGTACTGCCTGTGTGGAGTTTGTAAGTTCTCCCTGTGTCAGCGTGGGTTTCCTCCGGGTGCTCCGGTTTCCTCCCACATGCCAAAGACTTGCAGGTTGATAGGTTAATTGGCCATTATAAATTGCCCCTAGTATAGGTAGATGGTAGGGAAATATAGGGACAGGTGGGGATGTGGTAGGAATATGGAATTAGTGTAGGATTAGTATAAATGGGTGGTTGATGGTCAGCACAGACTCGGTGGGCCGAAGGGCCTGTTTCAGTGCTGTATAACTAAACAACTTGTGTTTATATAGCACACTTTTTTATTCGTTCGTGGGATGTGGGCATCGCTGGCAAGGCCAACATCTGTTGCCCATCCCGAATTGCCCTTGAGAAGGTGGTGGTGAGCTGCCTTCTTGAACCGCTGCAGTCCTTGGTGTGTAGGTACACCCACTGTTAGGAAGGGAGTTCCAGGATTTTGACCCAGCGACAGTGAAGGAACGACGATACAGTGCCAAGTCAGAATGGTGTGTGGCTTGGCATGGAGTTTGCAGGTGGTGGTGTTGCCATGCATCTGCTGCCCTTGTCCTTCTGGGTGGTAGAGGTCGCGAGTTTGGAAGGTGCTGTCGAAGGAGTCTTGGTAAGTTTCTGCAGTGCATCTTGTACGTGGTACACACTGCTGCCACTGTGCATTGGTGGTGAAGGGAGTGAGTGGTGAAGGTGGTGGACGAGGTGCCAATCAAGCAAGTTGCTTTGTCCTGAATGGTGTTGAGCTTCTTGAGTGTTGTTGGAGCTGCACTTATCTTGTCAAGTGGAGAATATTCCATCACACTCCTGACTTGTGCCTTGCAGAATTCCTAGCCTCTGACCTACTCTTGTAGCCACTGTATTTATTGGCTGGTCCAGTTCAGTTTCTGGTCAAGGGTAACCCCCATGATGTTGACAGTGGGAGAATTTAGTGATGGTAATGTCATTGAATGTCAAAGGGTGATGTTTGGATTCTCTCTTGTTGGATATGGTCATTGCCTGGTACTTGTGTGGGGTGAATGTAACTTGCTACTTATCAGCCCAAACCTGAATGTTGTCCAGGTCTTGCTGCATATGGATATGGGCTGCTTCAGTATCTGAGGAGTCGCGAATGGTGCTGAACATTGTGCAATCATCAGCCAACATCCCCACTTCTGACCTTATGATGGAGGGAAGGTCATTGATGAAGCAGCTGAAGATGGTTGGGCCTAGGACACTACCCTGAGGAACTCCTGCACTGATGTCCTGGGGCTGCACTGATGTCCTGGGGCTGAGCTGATTGACTTCCAACAACCACAACCATCTTCCTTTGTGCTAGGTATGACTCCAACCAGTGGAAAGTTTTCCCCTGATTCCCATTGACTCCAGTTTTGCTAGGGCTCCTTGATGCCACACTCGGTCAAATGCTGCCTTGATGTCAAGGGCAGTCACTCTCACCTCCCTTCTTGAGTTCAGCTGTTTTGTCCATGTTTGGACCAAGGGTGTAATGAGGTCAGGAGCTGAGTGGTAAAATGTCCCAAGGCACTTCACAGGAGCAATTATCAAACAAAACTTTGACACAGAGCCACATAAGATGATAAGAGGACAGATGAGCAAAAGGTTGGCTCAAAGAGTTGTAAGGAGCGTCTTAAAGGAGGAAAGAGAGGTGGAAAGGTTTAGGGAGGAAATTCCAGAGATTAGTTTTCGGCAGCTGAAGGCAGGGATGCTAATGGTGGAGCAATTAAAATTGGGGATGCTCACGGAACCAGAATTGGAAGAACACAACGATCTCAGATGGTTGTAGGGCTGGAAGACATTACAGAGATACAGAGAAGGGGTGTGGGAGACATTGGAGGAATTTGAAAACAAGGATAGTAATTTTAAAATCGAGGCGTTGCTTAACTGGTAGCCATTGTAGGTCAGCGAGTACAGGGGTGATGGGTGAACGGGATTTGGCGGGAGCTAGGACACAAGCAGCAGAGTTTTGGATGGCCTCAAGTTTATGAGGTTAGAATGTGGGGAGGCCTGTTGGAATAGTCAGGTCTAGAGGTTGTTACGACCAGGTGAGAAAGGGGTCTAGGGGTTCCCTCTCAGCCTTTGCCTGGTTTGACCATAACAGGGTTTAATTTTTAAAACATCGTGTTTTTAGCTCCCCCTCAGTGAATCCTTGTTCACTGCTCTCCAACTGTAAGGCAAAGAAATCAACCAGACAGGTTTTCTTAGATTTAAACAAGAAAGGTGGAAGTTTATTAACCTTAAAACTCTAATTCGGTCAACGACTATGAGTATGCAACGCAACCATGCTAGCATGCATACGCGATACACATGCAGATAGAGACAGAAAAGGTAGAAAGAATAAAGGGAAAAAGTTTGAGGCAATAGCTGGGATTTATGTACGGTCCTTTGAGCTCGATGTAGAGTCTTTGAATGCCAGTAGTCTTGCCGTTTCGTTGGGGCCCAGTGCACGCTTTAAAACTTGTTTCGATGTCGGAGTCTTTTCTCTCTTGAAGTTTAAGTGACTTCAGTAGATCCGGAGATTCATGAGAGAGAGAGAGAGACCTAGCTAGGAGAGAGGCTCTTTTCTTCCAAGTTCAGTTGCAATCTAGACTGTGCTGTGAGCAGTTCAAACAAAAACCTGGGCCAGCAGGTTAGTCATGTGACTGGCTGTTTTAACAAAGTCCTGCGTTTGTGGATTCTCCATTTTAGCAGACACTCTGGAATGCTGGCTTTCTTACACATTCAATGTCTGGTGATCAAAATCCATTTGGGTTAATTGGATCAGGGAGCCATTCTGTTGTCTCCAGGCACTGTCTCTTAGTATGCAAATGTTTTCCAGCCACTGCTGATCTCTTTAAACAAGTCATCTCTTCCTTCCAGCAACAGTTTAAAATTAATGTTCATATGATGAAATTTATATGCCTCATTCGTGGCAGGTGGGGTCTTCATGACAAGATAATGAAGGCATAAGATCAGGGTTTCAGCATCAGATGAGCTGAGCCAGGGCCAAGTCATGCAATGTTAGGGTAGGGGAAATCGACAGTCTTAATGATGTCATAGAGTCATATAGTCATAGATCAGAATTTTATCAAAGCCAGGACCGAAAGCGAAACCTGAGCCCATGTGGACAAATGGCGGGACCCTGGGCGGCACATTACCAGAAGCGGCCTCTTAATTGTTTGCCACCGGCACTGCCGTCCAATTGAGGATGCAGCCTGCCTCCCAGAACTGGTGGCCCAATCAGAGGGCCAGCAGCCTCAGCAGCCTCAGTAGCACCGCCAATAGAGGTGGCCGCTGCTGAGGCTGCAGGAAGATGAAGAGGGCACTTCCATGTTGAGGCGTCCTCAAAGCCCAGAAAAGTTTTTTAACTTAATGTGCCAGGGCAAGGCAGGCAGCCCGGGTGATCAGAGGGGTGTGCCCTCCAGCAGCAGTCCCGTAGCCGATGGCGGCAGCCATTCAGCTGGGAGGACCCTCCGTGGGCTATGGGGCAGCCATAAAGTAGGGCCTTCCATCCTGGAATCCGCTGAGAGGCCACCACAGATTAACCTGGCAGTCTCCCCACATGGCAGAGACCCCTGCTGATACCGGTAAAATGCCAGCGGGGGCAGGAAGTGGCCGATAATTGGCCAGTTTAATTTGTTGCACGCCTCCAGTTGGCAGAGGCTGCGCCAATGAGGTTCCCGCCTGGAGAATATCCTGTGGCAACAGGATGATGTCAGGCTCTCCTCCCGACACCTTCTGCCACCATTTTATGAGGCAGCCCATAGAGTCATTACAGCACAGAAGGAGTCCATTCGGCCCACCGAGTCCATGCCGACTCTCTGTAGGGCAATCATGCCAGTCCCATTCCCCTGCTTTAGCCCCGTAGTCCTGCAAGTTTATTTCCCTCAGGTGCCCATCCAATTTCCTTTTGAAATCATTCATCATCTCCTCTTCCACCACCCTTGTAGGCAGCGAATTCCAGGTCTTTACCACTCGCTGCGTAAAAAAGTTCTTCCTTACATCCTCCCTGCGTCTCTTGCCCAAAACCTTAAATCTGTGTCCCCTAGTCCTTGTACCATCAGCTAATGGGAGCAGCATTTTTTTCGTCCACCTTACCAAATCTGTCATAATCTTGTACACCTCTATCAAATCTCCCTTCAATCTCCACTGCCCCAAGGAGAACAACCCCAGCTTCCCCAACCTAACTTTGTAGCTAAACTCCCTCATCCCTGGGTTCATTCTGGTAAATCTTCCCTGCACTCTCTCAAGGACACTCACATCCTTCCTAAAGTGTGGTCAGAAGCTCATCTCTGGGTCAAATGTGGCAACAAGATTGTGAACAGTCTGGTTCGGCCTCAGACCATTACCAAGGAGAGGGATGGATTCCCTCCATATGTTGCAAGCACCTGTTTAGATACATGTGAGCTGGAGTATTTAGACAGTCAGTGGAGGGAGCGTCAGATCCTGCTGGCTGTGTATATCTGTATTCTTGACTATTACAAGAGTGTGATGAGCCTTCTGGAGCCCATCCTTCCTGAATGCTTTCTCCTTTATACAACACAACCCCAACATATGGAATCCTTGGCTTTATTACAAAATGCTTAGAAGTCAAAAGTTAAAAGCAAAGAAGTCATGCTTAACATTTCCGAAACACAGGTTTGGCCTCAACTGGAGTATTGTGTTCAATTCTAGGTGCCGCAGTTTAGGAAGGATGTCAAGGCTTTAGAGAGGATGCAGAAGAGATTTACTAGAATGGTATTTGGGAAGCAGTTACATGAAGGGACTGGAGAAGCCGGAGTTGTTCTCCTTCGAGCAGTGAAGGTTAAGTGGAGGTTTAATAGAAGTGTTCAAAATCATGAAGGGTTTTAATAAGAAAAAGAGAAACTGTTTCCCCTGGCGGAAGGAGATTGTCAAAAGAACCAAAGGCAACATGAGGAAAAAAATATTGCACACCGAGTTGTTTATTTGGAATGCACTGTCTGAAAGGGCAGGGGAAACAACCTCAATAATAACTTACAAAAGTGATTTAAATAAATGCTTGAAAAGGTAAAATTTTGTAGAGATACGAGAAAGAACAGGGGAATGGGACTAATTGGATAGCTCTTAAAAAGCCAGATGAAAGATGACGTATTACACCGTTTGAGTGGGGGATCTACCAATATGGATTTCCACCCAATTCCCTGGCACCTGCTTGCCCCTTTTTGTGTCAACACCAATTGTCCTGCTGGTCTGAGAACTTTCCCCCATTTGAAAGAAAAACAGACTTATCAAAGGAGACTTAACAGAAGGAAACAAAGGCTCATTTTCTTTCCTGTAAGATTAGTTGGATGTGGGCTCAAGATCTTTCTCCCGGAATCATTACAAAAAATTTAAATGTTTCCCCTCAATGCTGGCTGGACAGAAAATTATTATTAAAGAACCAATGTCCAATTCTGTACTTTCGGAGGGAGCCTTGCCTGCAAAAACATGTATCCGGAAATTCCGGAGTAATTTTGACCACAAGTGCAAAGTCAAAAAGAATTACCCATTTTCATTAAACGTTGAAAGACCTGAAGGAATTCTGCAATGTCGGATGATTCCTGGGGAGAGGAATAAGTTCCAACTGCCCTTGGTAAAAACAGTCATTTGAAACAATTCGTCATCATTGACTGAATTGATTCCTTGGATGAAAAATAAATCTCGACTAAGACCTATTTCAGAAGCTGCTAGGCAGAAATTTTAAAAAAATTGTTCTGTCAGGGCTCTTGTGATGAAGGAGAAAAAATATTAATGTGGGGACCTTTACAGCCTATCTTGTAGACAACGCATACAGTGCTTGTCCCCATAACAACAGAGAAAAATGCAGACCCAGATTTTTTTAAGTAGGTTGCTGATGATTTACTAAACCCTCCCAGCTCAGGTTGACTGTATATTCAATACCTTGCCAACACATTCAGAATGCAACTTTTATTTCCACTGCCTGCTGACTGAGTTTCATTTGTGCTGTGACCTTTTATTAGGAGAACTCCAGATAGCTGGAGGGCTGTTGGGACCCTGTTAACCTTTGCCCCTCAAGGTACAGAAATGAGTGATCATGATTGATATTTCCCTGGCTCATTTCAGACTCCACATTGCACAGATATTTCTTTTTTGTGTAGAATATTCAGATGTTACTGAGGCTGTTTGCACAGCAGCCAATCTTCGGAGCCATGGCAAAGCTAATAGAAGTGCATTTGTCGCTGTTTTTCTGAACAGATTGTTTTTAAGTTTCAGAAGCAGCAGATGGGGGAATTGCAACAATTTCATGAGCTTTCCCGTTGACTGTAATTTTTTTTCACAACAATCATTAAGCCTCATGAGGTGTTCACAAGACATCATTTTTCTTCTTATTCATTCATGGGATGTGGGCCTCACTGGCAAGGCCAACATTTATTACCCGTTCCTAATTGCCCTTGAGAAGGTGGTGGTGAGCTGCCTTCATGAACGACTGCAGTGCACGTGGTGTTAGGCAGGGAGTTCAAAGATTTTGATCCAGCGACGATGATGGAACAGCGATGTATGTCCAAGTCTACATGGCTTGTGATTCGGAGAGAACTTAGAAGTTATGGTGTTCATATGCGCCTGTTTCCTTTGTTCTTCTAGGTTGTGGAGGTCGCAGGTTTGGGAGGTGCTGTCAAAGGAGCCTTGGCGAATTGCTGCAGTGTATCCTCTATATGGAGCACACTGCTGCCACTGTGCACTGGTGGTGGAGGGAGTGAATGTTGAAGGTTGTGGGTGGGGTATTGATCAAACGGGTTGCTTTGTTGATGATGTCGAGCTTCTTGAGTGTTGTTGGAGCTGCACCCATCCAGGCATGTGGAGAGTATTCCATCACACTCCTGACTTAGGCCTTGTAGATGATGGATAGGCTTTGGGGAGTCAGGAGGTGAGTTACTCGCCACAGAATTCCCAGCCTCTGACCTGCTCTTGTAGCCACTGCATTTATGTGGCTGGTCCAGTTGAGTTTCTGGTTAATGGTGGGGGATTCAGCAATGGTAATGTCAAGGGGAAGTTATTTGGAAATTTCTATATTTTGGAACTTTTTTTTCTGCCTTGCATATCTTTAATTATTTTCTTCCGGCTAGCAGATCACTATGGCATTCCTCACACATTCACACTTGCATGTGGAGGGAGTACTGAGAGATAGTAGTGAACTTGTTTTTTTTTACTACATCTATCATTGTCGTTGTCATTTTTCTGATGTTACCTCACAGATTAGCAGATTTATAAAGGTTTGTTTCACAACTTACAATGTCAGGACCTGAACTCAAAACTTCTGGTTGTCATGGTGGGTTTCAGACTTATAGTTTATTTGTCTTGTCCCCTAACAAGTACAATATTGACTGTAAGGAAACAGTTAGAATCTTTATCTTAAAATAGCTTTTAAGTGAGTTTCTGTTAGCAATGTTCAGATCGTAAAAGGGATTCCAGTCAGACAGTGTTTTATCCAGTAAGGAGAGGCCACAAAACTGTTCCCATTAGCACTCAGCTCAAAATGTCACCTGCCATGGAATTGGAAAATTAGGGACTGTGTCAAGTATTGAGGAGTTATTCTTGTTAAGACTGACACTTTGGCACCTAATTGGATGAGCTAATACTTAAAAATAATTAGCTTCCCATGTAGACAGAGTGAGAGAAAGGTATAAGAGGGGGTTAGAACGTACATCTCCAAATCCGACAAGGCCTGTCCAAATGATCCAGTCGAGCTCAAAACCTGTGACATGGTGAAATCTACAATGCATTACAACAGTGACTTCACTTCCAAGGTATTTCATTGGCTGTAAAGCACTTTGGGACATACTGAGGTTGTGAAAAGCACTATGTAAATGCAAGTCTGCCTTTTTTTTGTCTCATAGGTGTGACCCTGAGCATATGTGGAATTATTATTAGTAATGCTAGTTGGATATCTTGGGAGAGTTAAGGGTTAGTAATCAAACTGAGCTGTGTAGAACTGGTTATGAAGCAATGGGTTTTCCAGAATGAACAGGAGAACAGTGGGCGGCACAGTGGCGCAGTGGTTAGCACTGTAGCCTCATAGCTCCAGCGACCCGGGTTCAATTCTGGGTACTGCCTGTGTGGAGTTTGCAAGTTCTCCCTGTGTCTGCGTGGGTTTCCTCCGGGTGCTCCGGTTTCCGCCCACAAGCCAAAAGACTTGCAGGTTGGTAGGTAAATTGGCCATTATAAATTGCCCCTAGTATAGGTAGGTGGTAGGGAAATATCGGGACAGGTGGGGATGTGGTAGGAATATGGGATTAGTGTAGGATTAGTATAAATGGGTGGTTGATGGTCGGCACAGACTCGGTGGGCCGAAGGGCCTGTTTCAGTGCTGTATCTCTAAACATAAACAACAGCGGGATGCCGCAGCATGGAAATAAGAATCGGGGCGATATTGACCACGAGTGATTAAAGTGTATCTTTAGTGATTAGCATTATAAACATAGACAAAGGGGTCCATTAACTTATTGAAGAATGTTTAGGAAAATAAGCTATTAATAAAACGACTCCTCAATGGATTCGAGAACAGTCCGGTCGGGAGGAGTTGTTTGAGTGAAGCATCTTTGAATTAAGCTAGTATGACTGTTTATGTAAATAGACTATTTTCAAAGGATTAAGGAACAGATATATCATGAGGTTTTATCTGTGACGTGTACCTTTGATGTAGGCTAGCTAAGGTGTGTAAAGGAGCACGGATTCCAACAGTTAGTTGGAAAGCACAAAAGATGTAGAAACTGAAAAGCTACTCTCTGTATTCAGTTCGATTGATCAACTATGCTGTATATGAATTAAAGTTTTTCCCATGTACGCCACTATCAAGTGTCTCGTGCTTACTCAAAGTGTGTTGTTGTGAACTATAGAAGGAAGGAGGTGGATTAACAGTTGATCCTAACAATGGTCATCACTATATATGTGTGATTATTGAGAATAAAAGTTATCAACATCTGCTTAATTTCAATGAAAGCTAATGAATGTCTATTGCCTTGTGGAATAACTTCTACGCAAGTACATCCAACAGTGTTGTGGTTTTCTGAAGTTAAAGTGATAGTGTAGATGCCACGGCTATGTTGTAAAATTTGATGGTCAAATTGTTTTAACACTATTTATACAGGTGCACTGTAGTTTGGCACATTTCCTTTCTCTTGCCCAATCTCCACTGCCCTCAGAACGGGAAAATGAAAGGAGAAACATTTTAAAAAGTTAATGACTTACCTTTCTTTGGTTCTGATGAAAGGTCACAGACCTGAAATGTTAACTCTTTCTTTCCCCACAGATGCTGCCTGAACTGTTGAATGATTCCAGCATTTTCTGGTTTTATTTCAGATTTCCAGCATCTGCAGTATTTTGCTTTTGTACACCTTCCCTTGCTTTGTAATATTTTGTAGAAATAAAAGCCAATTCCAATTCCTTTCACTATCCCCAAAAAATTGTTTTCCACTGGCGGCGTTTTCAATTTTAAGGAACTTTCCGTTCATACACCACACTGGTAGAGAGGTGGGGCTTACAGACAGCAAGTCTTGACAAGGGAGTGGTTAGAAGCTGAAGTGTTGCCGTAAGGAGTGGTTGAGGTGAATTTAAGGGGCAATTAGAAAAGCACGAGGAGAGGAAATAATAGGATATGTCAATGGGCTTAGATAAACAGGAGTGTGAGGAAGCTCATGTGGAGTATAAACACACCAGTATGGTCCTGTTAGGCTGAATGACTTGTTTCTGTGCTGTAGAATTGATGTAACTGGATGTAATCATGAATATTCTAGAGGTTGTACAAAGTGCATGTGGGGATATGATGCCTGCTAACTTGGATCTGTTCACTTAACAGCAATGGCTCTGAGAATGTGCATGCACTCAAAGCTCAGGATTCTCATCAACATCACAAAAAAATTATCTAGTCATTATCACATTGCTGTTTGTGGGATCTTGCTGGGCATAAATTGGCTGCTGCATTTCCTACATTATAACAGTGACTGCACTTCAAAAAGTACTTCATTGGTTGTCAAGCACTTTGCGATGTCCATTGGTTGTGAAAGGCGCTATATAAATGCAAATCTTTCTTTCTAATTATCTTAAATCTGTAAGACAAAAGCAAAATACTGCAGATGCTGGAAATCTGAAATAAAAACAGAAAATACTAGAAATATTCAGTAGGTCTGGTGGTATCAGTGATGAAAGGTCATCAATATGAAAGGTTAACTCTATTTCCCCCTCCACTGATGCTGCCAGACCTGCTGAGTATTCCCAGTCTTTCTGTTCTTATTAACAGTGTTAATATAATCATTGCACCTGATAGCGTGAAAATCCTAAACTGGATTAAGGGAAGGATTTTCCCTGCGGGCTTCAGGATCCTGGAATCAGGGTCAAATGGGGGTCAGAAGTCCGCACTGTGTGGGGAACAGTCACCTGACTGTGATTTTCCATGAATTAGCCAAATAATGCCCAGAGGGTGGGCTTGCCGTCCAATTGAGAATGGCGGGTGGGCTCTCGAAGCTGGAGGACCAATAGGAGGCCCTCCAGCACTGAAGAAGCAGCAGGCTGCCTTTTCAGTTAAGTTAGAGAGAAGGTGTCCCAAGTTGGAGGTGTCCCCTCTCCAGCTTCTTAAAATTTAGAATAAAAAATGCCCTTTGCGGCCGGGCCACCATTGTGCAGGGGAGACTCCTTCAGAGGGCGGCCTGCGGCTACAGCATGCAGGCAGGCAGGCAGGCAGGGAGGACCTCAAAGCCTGTCTGGACCAGGAGGCCACCTCCAGGCAGCTGGGCTGTTTCCCAATGCCTCCGTGGGCCTGGAGGCCGACTGGAAAATTCCGGTCTGATCCAGTCGTCCTCTGACAATAGGCCTTTAACTGGCTCAACCTGTCCCTTGCGAATGGGTAGCCCTGCCATCCCTCCATGCCACCTTAGGAAAAATGGCTGGAGGGCAGGGTAGTGCCAGGAAACTGGCACGCTGGCCTGCGGCACAAAATTCCACACCTACACGCCTCCATGCCCACCCCAATTGGGAGCCTAAATATCAGCCCTGTAAAACGCTGTCAGCTCCCCCAGTGGTTCTTGTTAAGGTAGTGAGGAAAACCCCAGGATTAGACCCCAGTCTATTTTGAGTCCACTACTTCCAGTTAGAGTGGCAGTACAGGTGCGACAGTCAGTCGCAGTAATTCTGATTTAGAGAGGGGAAAATCAGCCACCAGAGTTCCCACTCCTGATCACCAATCAGCAATCACTGTTGGACAAATGAGTGTAACGGTTGTCAGGTACAGGCATGTCAATCTGTTAAGAACAGGGGTACGGCACATAGTGGTTACATTGCTGGACTAGTAATCCAGAGGCCTGGGCTAATGATCAGTAGACATGGTTCAACTTCAGATGGAAGGTCACTGACCTGAAACATTAACGCTGTTTCTCTCTCCACAGACCTGCTGAGTAGTTCCAGCAAATTCTGCTTTTATTATTGAAGCATCTTCTAGTTGTGGAGGTCGAGACGCTGCACTGGAAAGGGCACTTGGACTATGCACTCTACCCAGAGGAGGAACGGGGAAATACCATTTTACTTCTCTGTAAATCTCTGCTTAGATACTGAAATATCTTAATATTCACTTCTGTTTGGAATAAAGACTGTTGTACACAATTTGGTGTCACCTTGGAATCTATAATCCTTTGTCTTATCATTACCTCTGTCCTTGTATCTCCTTATGTGGCTCGGTGTCAAATTTTGTTTTATAACATTCCTGTGAAACATCTTGGGACATTTTATTATGCGATAGATGCTATATAAATGTAAGTTGTTGTTGTTGTGTTGTGCATACAAGCCATTCATCAGGCAGTGTTGGAGACAGTCATTAAACAGGTTTGAAACAAAGACATTTGGAATTTGTGTATCAAATGTGCTAAGCATTCACCAGTATTACTTATTCCTGCAGTGTGTAAGTGACTCACAGAATAACAGATGAACAGAACATAAAAACTTCAGGAGGTAACCAGTCTTCAAAGTATGAAAAATTTCAAGACAAGAGACATCCTTTTCAGCCGTGTTCATTTTACCTGACGTTTTAATTCAAAAACTCTCGTCCAAAACAAGCACGCTTAGGAACATTTGAGGTTACGCTGCAAACATTTGAAAACTCTCAAATGTGGTAATTTATTTAGACGTTCCAAGATGGAGTAAAAAAAAGAACTGCTCGACTGACGTTAAAACAGTTCTTTTAATAATCTGCCTCTGCCCTTTGAACGAACGTCAGCCTGCAGCTCATCCCCTAACAACGCTGGATCTGATTTGTAGCTGACGTTGTACTGACATAAAGTCCGCAAAGAGACATGGGAGGTGTTATGAAGTCACACTTGCATCATTTGAATATTACCATGACACCCCAGCTTGCAGCCAACAGGAGTTTCCTGAGCGTTTCCTCAGGCTGAGTCAAAATGTGCATCGTGCAACAACAAAATCAGCAATTTGCATTTGTATAGCACCTCTAATGGAGTAAAACAACCCAAGATGCTTCACAGGAGTGCCGTCAAACAAAATTTGACACTGAGCCACATAAGGCAATATTAGGGCAGATGACCAAAAGCTTGGCCAAAGAGTTTTTAGAGTTTTGGATGACCTTTAGTTTACGGAGGGCAGAATGTGGGAGGCTGACCAGGAGTACATTAGAAAAGTCATATCTAGAGGACGTGTCGCCAGAACTTTCTCCAGCTCAGTGCTGCCTGATCAGTTGAGTATATATATATTTATACATATATAAAGAGCAAGAGGGTAACCAGGGAAAGGGTTGGCCCACTCAAGGACAGAGATGGGAATCTATGCGTGGAGCCAGAGGAAATGGGCGAGGTACTAAATGAATACTTTGCATCAGTATTCACCAAGGAGAAGGACTTTGTGGATGGTGAGCCTAGGGAAGGGAGTGTAGATAGTCTCAGTCATCTCATTATCAAAAAGGAGGAGGTGTTGGGTGTCTTGCAAAGCATTAAGGTAAATGTCCCCAGGGCCTGATGGGATCTACCCTAGAATACTGAGGGAGGTAAGGGAAGAAATTGCTGGGGCCTTGACAGAAATCTTTGCATCCTCATTGGCGACAGGTGAGGTCCCAGAGGACTGGAGAATAGCCAATGTTGTGCCTTTGTTTAAGAAGGGTGGCAAGGATAATCCAGGAAATTATAGGCCGGTGAGCCTTACGTCAGTGGTAGGGAAACTATTAGAGAGGATTATTCGGGACAGGATTTACTCCCATTTGGAAACAAACAAACTTATTAGCAAGAGACAGCATGGTTTTGTGAAGGGGAGGTCGTGTCTTACTAATTTGATTGAGATTTTTGAGGAAGTGACGAAGATGATTGATGAAGGAAGGGCAGTGGATGTTAGCTATATGGACTTTAGTAAAGCCTTTGACAAGGTCCCGCATGGCAGACTGGGAAAAAAGGTGAAGTCACACGGGATCAGAGGTGAGCTGGCAAGATGGATACAGAACTGGCTCGGTCACAGAAGACAGAGGGTATTAGTGGATGGGTACTTTTCTGAATGGAGGGATGTGACTAGTGGTGTTCTGCAGGGATCAGTGCTGCGACCTTTGCTGTTTGTAGTATATATAAATGATTTGGAGGAAAATGTAGCTGATCTGATTAGTAAGTTTGCGGACGACACAAAGGTTGGTGGTGTTGCGGATAATGATGAAGATTGTCAGAGGATACAGCAGGATATAGATCGGTTGGAGACTTGGGCGGAGAAATGGCAGATGGAGTTTAATCCGGACAAATGTGAGGTAATGCATTTTGGAAGGTCTAATGCAGGTGGGAGGTATACAGTAAATGGCAGAACCCTTAGGAGTATTGACAGGCAGAGAGATCTGGGCGTACAGGTCCACAGGTCACTGAAAGTGGCAACGCAGGTGGATAAGGTAGTCAAGAACGCATACGGCATGCTTGCCTTCATCAGTCGGGGCATAGAGTATAAAAATTGGCAAGTCATGTTGCAGCTGTACAGAATCTTAGTTAGGCCACACTTAGAATATTGCATGCAATTCTGGTCAACACACTACCAGAAGGACGTGGAGGCTTTGGAGAGGGTACAAAGGAGGTTTACCAGGATGTTGCCTGGTCTGGAGGGCATTAGCTATGAGGAGAGGTTGGAAAAACTCGGATTGTTTTCACTGGAACGACGGAGGTGGAGGGGCGACATGATAGAGGTTTACAAAGTTATGAGCGGCATGGACAGAGTGGATAGTCAGAAGCTTTTTCCCAGTGTGGAAGAGTCAGTTACTAGGGGACATAGATTTAAGGTGAGGGGGCAAAGTTTAGAGGGGATGTGCGAGGCAAGTTTTTTACACAGAGGGTGGTGAGTGCCTGGAACTTGCTGCCAGGGGAGGTGGTGGAAGCAGATACGATAGCGACGTTTAAGAGACATCTTGACAAATACATGAATAGGAAGGGAATAGAGGGATATGGGCCCCGGAAGTGCAGAAGGTGTTCGTTTAGGCAGGCATCAAGATCGGCGCAGGCTTGGAGGGCCGAATGGCCTGTTCCTGTGCTGTACTGTTCTTTGTTCTTTGTTCTTATATCCGGCATTTTCTGCTTTCATTTTATGCAAACAGTCCAACAAAGCTTATAACTCAAGGACATTTCCCCCAATGACAACTGTGCCTTCAGCTGCAGAGGCCCTAAGTTCCAGAATTCCCTCGCTAAGCCTCTCCTCCTTGAAGACAATCCTTAAAATCTACCTCTTTGACCAAGTTTTTGGTCACCTGCCCTATAAGTGGCTCGGTGACTAATTTTGCTTTATAATGCTCCTTTGAAGTGCCTTAGGTGTTGTTATGTCTCGAGCTCCAAAATAACCACACTTTTTAACACAGATACTGGAGTTTACATCTCTTATATTTTACACATCTCTACATATTAGGTGGCATAATACAAGGTGTGTTTGGTACTCAGACTATAATGCAGTAGTGGTGGATGTGATACTATTGATATGCATGTATACATACGCATGTACAACGTAGATCCTAAATCATTTTGAGGTGATGTAACAATATAACCAGTGTTTTATTATGTTAAAGGTGCTATATAAATATAATTTGTTGTTGTTGTTGTCAACAACCTGAAATGTTAACTCGGTTTCTCTCTCTACAGATGCTGCCTAACCCGCTGAGTATTTCCAGCATCCTCAGTTTTTTATTTCAGATTTCCAGCATCTGCAGTATTTTTGCTCTTGGGTTATCATTTTTACGGAAGTTTATATGTACAACTTGCAATCGTGCTTCATCTATCAGCCAACGCTATATAAAAATAAAAGGAAATAACATAAGAAATAGGAGCAAGAGTAGGCCATTCAGCCCCTCGAGCCTGCTCCACCATTCAATAAGATCATGGCAGATCTGATTGTGGCCTTAACTCCACTTTCCTGCCTTCCCCCATAACCCTTGATTCCCTTGTAGATCATCAATCTGTCTAACTCAGCCTTGAATATTCAATGGCCCAGCCTCCACTGCTGTCTGGGGAAGAGAAATCCAAATATTAACAACCCTCTGAGAGAAGAAATTCCTCCTCATCTCTGACTTTAAAGGGAAACCCCTTATTCTGAAACTGCCTTAGTTCTAGACTCCCCCATGAGGGGAAATATCCTCTCAGCATCTACCCTGTCAAGTCCCCTCAGAATCTTATATGTTTCAATAAGATCAACTCTTATTCTTCTAAACTCCAGTAAGCCCAACCTGCTCAACCTTTCCTCATAAGACAACCCCTTCATCCCAGGAGTCAACCTAGTGAACCTTCTCTGAACTGCTTCCAATGCAAGTGTGTCCTTCCTGACATAAGGAGACCAAAACTGTACACAGTACACATCTCACCAATGCCTGTACAGTTGTAGCAAGACTTCCCTACTTTTATGCTCCACCCCCTTTGCAATAAATGCCAACATTCCATTTGTCTTCCTAATTACTTGCTGTACCTGCATGCTAACTTTTTGTGATTCATGTACAAGGACACCCAGATCCCTGCATTCTGCAGTCTCTCTCCATGTAAATAATATTCTGTTTTTCTATTCTTCCTACCAAAGTGGACAACCTCACATTTTCCCCATTCTACTCCATCTGCCAATTTTTTGCCCACTCACTTAACCTATCTATATCCCTTTGCAGACACTTTGTGTCCTCCTCACAACTTGCTTTCATACTTATCTTTGTATTGTCCTCAAATTTGACTACAATACACTCGGTCCTTTCATCCAAGCATTAATATAGATTGTAAATAGTTAAGGCCCCAGCACTGATCCCTGTGGCACTCCACTAGTTACAGTTTGCCAACCTGAAAATGCTTGAGTGAACAGGAATCAGTTTACTCCTTAAATGACTCATTTTGTCTGGTACTGCACTCCAGGAGGGCAACCTTTCTTCTCTTTTGAAAAATGTTGCTACTTAACACAAGTCCAAAGAATAACTCGCGCTGAATCCCAGTTACTAGTATAGTTTCTGAAATAAAACATCAAACCAAACAAGCAGATGGTGCCATATTCCCTGAAGAAAATAATATGTTTGTTGGGAAGCATTCCAAAACATCTTTGTGTTCAATAAAGTGCATGTAAACATGGAAGTAGGATTAAGTTCCTCTCTCACATTAGGACACAGTCCTAATGCAGCCTTGATCGAAATAAAGCTTTGTTGTGAAAGTGCATACATGTTCCTTGATTACCTGCAACCTTACCTCAATTTTTCATACCAGTTCGTAGTTCATTTAGAGCCTCAGAATCAATCCCAGGATTAATTTTTCCCTGTGGATTTTACAGTCCTTTCATATCACAGATAAAAACAGAATTCAGACTGAAACTGTCGTAATTCATGGGCACAGCTTAGAAGCAGAATTTGGTGAGGAGAGTAGCTTAAAGTTGGTTTATTTTCTTGCAATATTAATGAAGGCTTACATGCGTCATGCAGCAATTTAATTTTTGGTTACTCTTTGATAAATGATATCACTGCAAAAATATTTTTTTAAGTAATTAAAAAGTAATGTTTAATTACTTTAAAATGGCAGTATTTTAAAATTCTTGTTTTCAATTCACTCCACGGCCTCGCCACTCTGACATCCTTCAATCCTACAACACTCTGAGGTCGCTGGACTCCTCCAATTCTGGCCTCTTGGTAGGTTTGCATTCAGCTGCCTCAGTCCTCGGCTCTGGAGTTCCTTCTCCAAACCTCTTTGTCTCTCCACCTCTCTCTATTCCTTTAAGACACTTCCTTATGCCTACCTCTTTGATCAGGCATCTGATCATCAGCCCTAATAACTCCTTATGTGGCTCAGTGTCGAATTTTGTTTGATAACATTCCTGTGAAGCATTGTGGCACATTTCACTAGGTTAAAGGTGATCTATAAATACAAATTTTGACTGAAGGGACACTCTCTCAGCCTGATTATTGCATATTGTAAGACTAATGGTCCAGAGTTATCGTCAAATTTACTCCCACCAACTATGTTTAGTACCATATATGATACTTTTCATTGAACCTTCTTAATGCTGTTATGGACAGAATTGAGAGAAAACTGAAATCCCAGTTATTTTTTTTTAAATTTGTTTGGGGGATGTGGGTGTCACTGGCTAGACCAGCATTTATTGCCCATCCTTAATTGCCCTTGAGAAGGTGGTGGTGAGCTGCCTTCTTGAGCTATTGCAGTCCGTGGGGCGTAGGTAAAGCCACAGTGCTGTTAGGAAGGGAGTTCCAGGATTTTAACCCAGTGACAGTGAAGAAACGGCGATACAGTTCCAAGTCAGGATGGTGTGTGGCTTGGAGGGGAACTTGCAGGTGGTGGTGTTCCCATGCATCTGTTGCCCTTGTCCTTCTAGGTGGTAGAGGTCACGGGTTTGGAAGGTGCTGTCGAAGGAGCCTTGGTGCGTTGCAGCAGTACATCTTGTATATAGTACACACTGCTGCCACTGTGCGTTGGTGGTGGAGGGAGTGAATGTTGAAGAATGGGATACAAATCAAGTGGGCTGCTTTGTCCTGGATGGTGTCGAGCTTCTTCAGTATTGCTACAGCTGCACCCATCCAGGCCAGTGGAGAATATTCCATCACATTCCTGACTTGTGCCTTGCAGGTGGTGGACAGGCATTGGGGAGACAGGAATTGAGTTACTTGCCACAAAATTCCTAGCCTCTGATCTGCTCTTGTAGCCACAGCATTTATGTGGCTGGTCCAGTTCAGTTTCTGGTCAATGGTGACCCCCAGGATGTTGATAGTGGGGGATTCAGCAGTGGTAATGTCATTGAACATTAAGGAAGATGATTAGATTCCTTCTTGTTTGAGATGGTCACAGCCTGGCACTGGTGTGGTGCAAATGTTACTTGCCACTTATCAGCCCAAGCCTGAATGTTGTCCAGGTCTTGCTGCATATGGACATGGACTGCTCCTATATCTGAGGAGTCACAAATGGTGCTGAACATTGTGCAATCATCAGTGAACAGCCCCAGTTCTGACCTTATGTTGGAAGGAAGGTCATTGATGAAGCAGCTGAAGATGGTTGGGTCTAGGACACTACCCTGAGGAACTCCTGCAGTGATGTCCTGAGACTGAGATGATCGACCTCCAACAACCACAACCATCTGCCTTTGTTCTAGGTATGACTCCAACCAGTGGAGAGTTTTCCCCCTGATTCCCATTGACTTCAGTTTTGCTAGGGCTCCTTGATACCGTTCTTAGTCAAATGCTGCCTTGGTTGTCAAGGGCAGTCACACTCACCTCACCTCTTGAGTTCAGCTCTTTTGTCCATGTTTGAACCAAGGCTGTAATGAGGTCAGGAGCTGAGTGGCCCTGGCGGAACCCAAACTGAGCATCACTGAGCAGGTTATTGCTGAGCAAGTGCTGCTTGATGGCACTGTTGATGACACCTTCCATCACTTTACTGATGATTGAGAGTAGACTGATGGGGCAGTAATTGGCTGGATTGGATTTGTCCTGCATTTTGTGCAAACAACATACCTGGGAAATTTTTCACATTGCTGGGTAGATGCCAGTGTTGGAGCTATAGTTATTTCCCCTTTTCTATACGTAATCAGTGTGTTTCAGTGTGTGTCTTTCTTAACCCCTGAGTGTACGGCCAATTTGCGTAACGAGCAACACGCTTTTCATGGATTTAAATAAATTCATGGGTTCACCCCGAAAATCTAACGCTGTGTTACTCACCAGTCACACACACTTGAGAAAGAACGCCATTAAAAGTGTACTTTTGCAAATTACAAGCATAGTTCATAGTTACGCGATTTTGGCTCAAGTTGGGGAAAAGGCATGCATTGCGAGCCCGGTGAAGATGGCATTTTCACTCCTGAAGTGTAGTTAGGTGGATTCGATAGCTGGAGTCGTATATAAAAGTCGTTGTAGGATTCTCTCGAAGAGGTGGATTTTCAGCAGGTCATACAGTTAGTTTCTTGTAGTCTCATTACCAGGAGGTCGATTTTCTGTCCTGGTGGGCTTGAAAAGGAACAGGCTTGGAGACCTTAAGATGTTACAGTCTCAAATTCTTTTCAGGCATGTTGGTACTGCCTTGACTGCTGCTGCTTTTTCTTGCAATGTGTATTTTAAAGATTTTTTTAAAAGGAGCCCCACCTTCTCACAGTTCCTTTTCCAAATATCGTGGGGGTCTAGGTTAATTAGCCTCATTCTGTTTATTTTTCGAAGACATTCACCCTGAGGAGGGTTAAGACAATCACTTTCTTTGTATCAGAAGAAAACCATTCAATTCAGGAATATCTCCCTATGTTTTCAGAATGGGTATTGATGACACCTCCTAGTCTGGAAAGTATTCTTTGGTCGTTTCAGACAGTGAGTCAGTTCTCGAATACACAAGCCAAAAGTCAGCTGATCTTCGGTGCCCATCTTTGCAACCCATGTCCGCTTTTAATGTCCATTGTGGTTCATTTAAAACAAAAGAAAAAATCTGTTCCAGAAGATGCTAGTCTGAAGATAGTCTATGTTTAAAGTTAAGAATAGGACATGCCTGTACTGGGCATGGCAGTGCATAAGGCGAGAAATTCCACTAATGTTCCAATTAGAAATTTGAAATTCCACTAATTTTTCCACTTGTGGGGAAGAGCAAAACTGGGGGCCATCAATATAAGATAGTCACCAAGAAATCACACAGGGAATCCGGAAGAAACCTCTTTACCCAGAGAGTGATGAGAATGGGGAACATGCCACCACAGGGAGTAGTTGAAGTGAATAGTGTAGGGAAGGCTAGATAAGTGCATGAGGGATAAGGGAATAGAGGGTTGTGCTGATAATTAGATAAGGAAGGATGGAAGGAGGTTCAAGTGGAGCATTAACACCAGCATGGGCTGGTTGGGCCGAATGGCCTGTTTCTGTGCCCTTTTTCCTCTATAGAAATGTTGATCCTTCCATGATTATAGCTGTAACGTCACTAGCCACCTCCAGTGATTTACTTAATTGTCCATTCCTCATGGATGGCAGTGAGTGACTAAAGGAACATCAGATGGGCTTCGTATCATGCCATCACCTCACGCCCATGCATGTACACATTGTGGCAGACATCGCTGGCTGATTGTTTTTTTCCACTCTCCAGTATTGTGGCCAATTGCAACACTCCAACTGTAAGATTAAGATCTGCTAATTCGTCACAGAATGAGGATCAAACAGTGGGAAAATGTTAATAATTAATTTTGAGCAGATACAAATACCTCCTGCTGTTCCTGTTGCATTATACACAGGAGATGCAGTGTTCTCCATTGACAGGCAGTGTACTCTATCACATGGTATGATAGCACTCTGATAGCAGCCAAGAAACAGACAGACGTTCTGCCATGACACTCCCCACAAGCAATGACACAAATAAGTTAAATGATAAACTCAACACAAAGTAAAGCTGAGAATTCACTGACTTTCTATATTCTGTACTTGTCCACTGACAGACGTGGCTAGGCAGATCAAAATAAGCTCCCGCTCCTCATCACTTGCATCACTTGGTAGAAGTTACACCATGTAGGTGCCAGGTTGCTCTCCACTGCCAACACTGACTCATAAATGAGTAACAGTGTTGGGCAGATCACCACATGAGGCAACAGAATTTGGGGCGGAACCTGGATCCAGGAGAATGCCACCTTGTGTAGCCAATGTTAGAACTTCCAGTGGGCAGTAGCAGGCAAGTCTACTGCCTGGCTCCCCTCCAACCTACCCCACACTTTGGGGCATGTTTGGGGAATTCGGAGCTACCTGGCAACTGCCAATTATGTTCCCTTAAAGACCAATGAAACGCCAGCTGGATGAGAGTTGGTATGAGTTTTGCTGTGGTCTTGCAAAGGCACAATGGGTGCACAAGAGAAGAGGCAATAGATTCCATAGCAGAGGATTACCTCTCCAAATATCTGCTGCTGTTCCCTTGGAAAGATTCCGAAACAACAACACCAACATGCATTTTTATAGTGCCTTTAACGTAATAAAACATCCCAATTAGCGTTATCAAGCAAAATTTGACACGGAGCCACAGAAGAAGATATTAGAGCAGATGATCAAAAGCTTGGACAAAGGGATAGGTTTTAAGGAGTGTCTTAAAGGAGGAGACAGAGTCAGAGAGGCTTAGGGAGGAAATTCCAGGGCTTAGAATCTTGGCAGCTGAAGGTAGGGCTTAAAACTAAAAGTGGGGTTGTGCAAGAGGCTAGAATTGGAAGAACGCAGTTTGCATATAGATGTCCCCCTTTTGGTCTTCCTAGGCTTCAAGTCTACCCTTAGAGCTCCACTCCAATTTTCTTCTTGGTACAAACCCTTACTGGTGCAGGCCACCCACCCCACAGTATGTGCACCACTGGTATTTGGGACAGGGTCTACCTCCATGAACCTGAGCCATCAGGAGACCCACTCTGCACTTCAAACAGCAGAGTGGGACTCTGAGAGCTTTGAGGCATGTATGTGAATCTTATGCAGGATATTCCCAGTCCTGAGAAGCAGGCTGGGTCACTCTCACCACATGGAATTGTGCAGCACAGAAGGAGCCCATTTGGCCCATCGAGTCTGTGCTGGCCCTTTCAAAGAGCAATCCAGTTAGTCCCATTTGCCCCGCTCTTTCGCCATTCCCTGTAATTGTTTCCCCTTCAAGTATTTATCCAATTCCCTTTTTGAAGACTACTATAGAATCTGTATCCACCAGCCCGAGCAGACAGTTGATTCTGAATCCTAACCGCTCGTTGTGGAAAAAAGATTTTCCTCCTGTGACTTGAACAGAATTCTCCAACCTGCCAGAATTAGATTTGTTACTTTGAGATGTGCTGACATGCATCGCATATTAATGATTGCAGCCATTTTTCTCATCCTTGCAATAATCTTCAAATTATCACTGTCAACATTCACAACCCTATGAATTTTATTTAATACTCATTTTCATGTAGGAATTCAAGATGGATAATCTGCTGCCCTGATGGCTGTGTGCCGACCATAGAAAATCCCAGGTTTTATCCCCATTTGGTCAAGATTTTACAGTCAGCAATGAAGGAATGTTCATCAAGATTACAGTCACCTACAGATTTTCTGTGCACTTTTGACTGGCAACTTATGGTATTTAGAGGCCCTTGTCAGTGCAGCACCCCTTGCAGAGAATCTATGTGTGAGCAGAACAAGCAATAGCATAGCTCTTCAACAAATCAGATTGTAGAATCCCCAGTGAGACATGCAGGGCTTATTTTTAACTCTGTGTAAATGAAGGTGTTTTGAGTCAGTTAGAGTCGGGCTAACAGAGTCTAAACCAGGAAGTATAAATTAAAATATTTAAATCATGTGAATAAAGCAAAATAAAGACAGGGAAAGAATGATGGGATTAAAAGCGAGATAAGAGTCAGAAAGAAAAAGTGAAAAATAGTAATTGTTAACGTCTCCAACAATAATTAAATTCTGAAGGAATGAGACTCCACACTTGTAAATTTTCAATGCCAAAGAGGTTTATTGGCAGTACTTCCAAATTAACATGTTGTTAAAAAATCACTTATAACTGCACGCACCAACCCTAGATGTGTTTAGTGGGTTGCCAGTAGGTAGATAATGCAACTGCAGGCCCTTGACAGGGTACTGGAGTAGCAAAGCTTGTGATGGAGCGGGTTCCGCGTTTAACTGCGCACATACGAATTCTGGAAGTTGCTGCCTGATTTACTCCATAATAACAGTGAGTATTGATAGCTTCGCCATTATTCCTAATGCAAAATCTGGGCCTATGTTTGTTTTATAATGGTGCTTCCTTTCCTGGAGTAATTAAATTAAACACTTTGCTCACCGCCAAGGTATACTAATTTACTGCCTTCTGTCTTTTATATAACCTTAAAAGAAACAAATATAATTCTGGTGAGTTACCTAAGTGTTGCGACAGTTTCCATTGCACTGTGTCAAGTCTTAATTAGAATGCTTTGTTGGGCTGATTCACATTGCTTTGTCCTTCTGTGCACTTAGTTTATTAAAGCACACGATCAATGTTTTTGCTAATTGTAAAGCAGAGCAAAATAAATGCGATAAAGCACAATGCAAGCAGCACTCTTAGACTATTGAGTAAATTACCTGTTGAGTTGAATGCTTATAAGAACTTTAGTTCACAAGTGCATTGAAAGTCATGATAATCAACCTCAATTCAATTTAATAAAAGCTGTTAAATTATATTCATATAAAATAAAACAGCTATAAAATGTGCCACGCTTTTCCTTTTAATTGTAGCTACTCATTAAACGTTTAAGCAGCGCAGTGCACTTGTGACATCACTAAATGAAACACTAATTTTTTTTTGAGAAGTGCTAGCATAAGCTTCCCTACAGAAAATTAACTCTGAAGATATGCATAACATATAATGTGGTACATTGCAGACATAAATACAGCCATTCCTAGATTCATATAATGGGCTGAATTTTCGGCGCCCATTGGAGACAGGTTGCGAGACTGGAGGGCTGGCAATATGGCGGGGGAAGGTGTTGGGAGGGGAATCCTGCGTCTTCCCACTGCCATGGCATATTGCCAGTGACGGGATCATTAGTGGCATGGCTGCCTGCCAGGCGGGCATTTTGCTACGTAGGGAGTCCACCAGGTAAACTCTGGAGGCCTCTTAGTGGGTTCCTGAGGGGGGCCCTCCATGATGGGTGCTCCGTGGCCCACAGAGGGTCCCTCAGCCGCAGTGAACGCCCCCGTGCCCAAGACGCTACCCCCATAGCAACCTCCCCTCCATCGAGTCCATGCCGGATCTCTGGAGAGCAATCCAGTCAGTCCCACTCCCCCACTCGATCCCCATCGCCCTGCAAGTTTATTTCCCTCAAGTGCACGTCCAATTTCCTTTTGAAATCATTAATTGTCTCTGCTTCCACCACCCCCATAGGCAGTGACTTCCAGGTCATTACCATTCGCTGCGTAAAAAATGTTCTTCCTCAAATCCCCCCTGTATCTCTTGTCTGAAACCTTAAATCTGGGTCCCCTAATCCTCGCTATAATTTACTAATATAATTTCCTTTTGTTTGCTAGAACTTTTTTATACAAACAAATTATGAGGCTTACAAAAGATTCAGTGTACTGTAACTATATAAAAATATTCAGTGTACTGTAACTATATAAAAAGATTCAGTGTACTGTAACTATATAAAAATATTCAGTGTACTGTAACTATATAAAAAGAGTCAGTGAACTGTTTGGGTTTCACTCCATTAAAGTTACATTAGATATTATAACTTGGATGAACTCGCCTTTAATTTGGACACGACCTTGAAGGATTTAGACTTTGCTACTATTGGGATTCAGTTCACTCAAAAGGATTTAATAAATGAAGAGACGGGCATGAGTTATGCAGTGAGTAGCTGAACCATAAAAAATATGAATTCCCAGATTTGATCTCGGGTGAGTTAACTCCACTCAGCTGTTGATGATGAGGGTGCTAATAATAATTAGTGTCAGTGATCTTGGCTGAGAGAGAAATGAATTGTCCAGGGTTCCCGCTCCTGATCCCTGTCAGGAAACACAAACATTGGACTTGGTTCTGCCTGCCATCTCATCGCCAATTCCCACTTATCAAAATGGGCCCTGAGGCAGGTACCAGAGGATGACCACCACCAGTATACTGGGCATAGCTCTTTCAAAGAGCTGGCACAGGCGCGATGGGCCGAATGGGCTCCTTCTCTGCTGTATGGTTCGATGTATCCCGGCTGAGGCTGTTGCCTTCAGGAGAAAAGAAGGTGGAAAAAAATGACAGACAAAATTAGCAAGGAAAATAAATTAGTGTAAGAAGGCAACCTGTGCTCGCAGCTTTCTTCCTGCAGGAAAATGGCAGGAGTTTAGAATCGACCGGCAAGACTAACTTGATACTGATCTCTCGTCTTGTCTCCCGAGGTGAACTCTTACTTTAAAAGGAGCAGTTTCACAGTAAACTGTGATCAGAGGATTGCATTCAGTACCATCCAATTTTAATTTGTTTTTATAATTCACTTGAGAAGGCAGAACATGTGGAACATTACAACTGTAATGTAACAGAGCTTTAAAATGAAGTTGCAGTCATGTATATTTAAAGCAATGCGGTGTACTTTCATTCTGTTGGAGCTTGAGGGAAACTTGCTTGGAGATTTAGCACCTGAGACGTGAAGGAAATGCATAACACGGAAACCTATTTTGGAATTGACATTTCTGCAACTCAACTTTTATGGGTTTTATTCATTTGCTGTAGTAAACTGCATTCCTGCTTTAACTTAAAGTCCCAATGTTTCTAACTGAAGACATTAGTGTCATAATTGTATTATTCGGTATGTTGTTGTTGGACAGGATGGGCATGAGGTACATCATAAGAAAACTGCTATCCAGGTGACATCAATGAAATGTGTCCTTATTGTTTTGCGAATATATCCATCTGACGAGTCGAAGCTGGTCATATTGGGTGCTTGAGAGAAGCTACCAGGTGTCCTGTACTGGAAGATCTGAAAAAAAGCTTATAAACCCAAAACTGCCTTTGTGAAGTGGGGTGGTGGGGGGGGGGGGGGGGTCACAGTAGTTTGGAGTTGTCAAATACACGGACACATTTCACTTTTCCAGATCAGATTGCAATAACACCTAAAACTCGTTGAATGGCATAAATACATTTAAGGAGAAACTAGATATGCACATGAGGGAGAAAGGAATAGAAGGATATGCTGATGAGGTGAGATGAAGAGGGGTGGGAGGAGGCTCATGCAAAGTACAAATGACAGCATGGTCTAGTTGGGCTGAATGGCCTGTTTCTGCGCTGTGGACTCAATGTTACACCTGAATTTTCCACATTGGAAGAATCAGTCAGATTCGCTGCTGATTGGGCGCAATATTGGTAACTTGTCTGCAGGCCCAGCCTGGTCTGGCAGTCAGGAGGCCCAAACAATTTAAAAGCAAAATACTGCGGATGCTGGAAATCTGAAACAAAAACAAGAAATGCTGGAATCACTCAGCAGGTCTGGCAGCATCTGTGGAAAGAGAAGCAGAGTTAACGTTTCGGGTCAGTTTCGGAACTCCGAAGAAGGGTCGCTGACCCGAAACGTTAACTCTGCTTCTCTTTCCACAGATGCTGCCAGACCTGCTGAGTGATTCCAGCATTTCTTGTTTTTGGCCCAAACAATTTCCCTGGTTAACATTGTCTCGGCGTGCTGCAGACCCAAGGTGCCCTGTTTATTTCTCCCGGAATCCCCCACGACCCCAACTCATTACAGCTCGCCTGTCTAGTGAAGAGGAAAATCCACTACAGGCAGACGCCCAGTAAACAAGGCCTTTTGGCAGGAGGAGGTCGATCGGGGGCAGGGGGAGGAAGGTGAGAATGGGCTGGCAGCAGGCTGGAAGATTTCTGTAGGGTCTGGAGAAAAGGTCCTTCCCTTCATCACCCAACAAAAACCTTTTGCTAAAAATAACTAAAAATTTACCTTTTCAGCGAGGTTTCTAGGGGTGACTTCTTTTTTATTCTTTCATGGGATGTGAGCATCACTGGCAAGGCCAGCATTTATTGCCCATTCCTAATTGCCCTTGAGCAGGTGGTGGTGAGCTGCCTTCTTGAACTGCTGCAGTCCATGTGGTGTGGGTGCACCCACAGTGCTGTTAGGTCTTTGACCCAGTGACATTGAAGGAATGGCGATATAGTTTCAAGTCAAGATGATGTGTAGCTTGGACACGAACTTACAGTTGGTGATGTTCCCATGCATCTGCTGCCCTTGTCCTTCTAGGTGGTAGAGGTTGCGGGTTTGGAAGGTGCTGTCAAAGGAGCCTTGGCAAGTTGCTGCAGTGCATCTTATAAATGGTACATACTGCTGCCACAGTGTGTCAGTGGTGGAGGGAGTGAATGTTGAAGGTGGTGGATGGGATGCCAATCAAGCAGGCTGCTTTGTCCTGGATGGTGTCAAGCTTCTTGAGTGTTGTTGGAGCTGCACCCATCCAGGCAAGTGGAGCGTACTCCATCACACTCCTGACTTGCACCTTGTAGATGGTGGACAGGCATTAGGGAGTCAGGAGGTGACTTACTCGCCACAGAATTCCCAGCCTGTGACCTGCTCTTGTAGCCACAGTATTTATATGGCTGGTCCAGTTCAGTTTCTGGGGGTTAAGTCCTAGAGAAATTGGGACAAATATGCTGCACCCAATTCTCCTTAAGCTTACAATTGTTGTACTACAACAGGTGTAGGATCCTGTCTGGTATATTTAGACAGCCTCCTGCCTGTTTTGGAAAAATTGCCCCAATTAAAGGCCTGTTTGAAAGTTGATTCAAGTGGCAAATGGATGCCCAACAACAACTGCTTGCATTTATATAGCACCTTTAACGTAGTAAAATGTTAAGGCCCAATTCTTCATTCATTCTTCAGTAACTTGGAGGTGACTGCATCTTGTAATATGATTACATTTACTGAGTATTCCTACCTATGTGAAAATGTTACAAGTTAAGCAGATGGAATGGAAATTGGCAGATGGATTTAAATGCAAATAAATGTAAAGTAAAACATATTGGAAGCAAACAGAACCAAAATGTGCCTGCGAGCAAAAGGAAAGGATTTGAGCGAAATTATTAATCATTTACCAAAGGTTTACAGTCAAAGGTTTGCAGTTATCAACAAAACTAATCAAATACTGGAATCCATTTCAAAGGCGTTTGCAGGTTGAAATAAAGAACATGATTTATACAGTTCCTTATTACATCTCTCAGGATATTCTCAAGGATTTTGCATGCAATGCATTACATTTTCTACTGCAGTCACTGTTTTTACACGGGAAATACAATCAACAATTTTGTTTTTGTGACTGGAAGGCTGCTTCCAGTAGGGTTCTGCAGGGCTCAATACTGGCTTTGCATATATGTATCAATGATTTTGACTTAAATGTAAGGGGTATGATTAAGAAGCTTGCGGATGATGCAAAAATTGATCATGTGGTTGATAGTGACGAAGAAGGCTGTAGCTGTTTCAATGAGCTGGTCAAGTGGGTGCAACAGTGGCAAATGGAATTCAATCCAGAGAAGTGTGAGGTAATGCATTTGGGAGGAAAAACAAGGCAAAGAAATACACAATAAATGGTAGGTTACTGAGAAGTACAGAGGAATAGAGGGAGCTTGGAGTGCATGTCCACAGACCCCTGAAGCTAGCAGGACAGATAGATAAGGTGGTTAAGAATGCATATAGGATGCTTTCCTTTATTAGTCAAGGCGTAGAATGTAAGAGCAGGGAGGTTATGCTAGAACTGTTAAAACACCAGTTAGGTTACAGTGTACAGTCTGGTCACTGCATTATAGGAAGAATGTGATCACAATAGAGAGAGATGTTGTTTTTAATTCTTTTATGGGATGTGATTGTCATTTGTTGCCCATCCCTAATTGCCCTTGAACAACTGAGTGTCTTGCTAGACCATTTCAGAGGGAAGTTAAGGGTCAACCACATTGCTGTGGGTTTGGTGTCACATATAGTCCAGATCAGATTTCCTTCCCTAAAGGACATTAAGTTAACTAGATGGGTTTTTATGACAAAAAAAAAATTATAGTTTCATGGCACCACTATTTATACTATCTGTCAAGTCCAGATTTCTTTTATTAATTAGTTGAATTTAAAATACACCAGCTGCTACGGTGGAATTTGAACCCATGGCCCCCGGACATTAGTGTGGGTCTCTGGATTTCTAGTCTAATGACCTCACCGCTACACCACTGTCTGTCCCATTTACAAGGCTATTTCCGGGACTGGAGAATTTTAGCTATGAGGAAAGATTGGACAAGCTGGGGTTGTTTTCTTTGGAACAGAGGAAGCTGAGAGGAGATGTAATTAAGGTAAATAAAATTATGAGGGGCTTAGATAGAGTGCATAGGAAGGGCTATTGCCTTTAGAGAGAGATTAATAATCATCGAGCATGGATCTAAAGTAATTGGTGGAAGGAATCAGAGGGGAGTTGAGGAACTTTTTCACCCAGAGGGTGCTGGGGGTCTGGAACTCACTACCTGAAAGGCTGGTAGAGGCAGAAACCCTCATAACATTTAAAGAGTACTTGGATATGCACTTGAAGTGCTGTAACCTACAGGCTACGAATCTTGAGCTGGAAAGTGGGATTAGGCTGGATAACTGGTTTCTTTAGTGGTCTTAGTGTGGAAGGAATTTTGGTCAGCATCCTTCTGCCTTTATGCAAATAGTGTCGTGGGAACTTGTATGTCCACCTGAACCAGGCAACAGGGTCTTGGTTTAAGTGAAGGTCAGCACCTCCAGTCTAATACTAATGATCTGTTCAAATTATGAGCATAGCAGGGATGTAGCTAAACCAAGCTGGTTTATTATTCTGAGCTTGTCTAGATTATAGATGAGGACACATTTGAATTCTACACAGTTTTGGCCACCTTACCTTCAAATGGGAATGGATCCATTGGGACTCGGGACTGCAAGTTGTGAGGACAGACTTGTCGAGCTGAACATGCTCCCATTGTAGTAAAGAAGGTTGAAAAGAGACCTGAGCCAGGTCTGAGACTTGCAACTAATATAGATGTGGAGAGCCTGATCAATGTGAGAGTGCAGAATTAAAAGACAACCTCAAAATTGGCCAATTCCCAGCAAAAGTAGGAATAATCTGCCACAGAGTAGTAAAACAGACATCTGGCAAAATGTGTTTAAATCAACTCCTTCAAAAAGACTTAAATTAGTAACTAACTCAAAACTGAATTGGAAGTTTAAGAACAATACGGGATTCTTGGCTTGATAACTAGAGACGTACAGCTCAAAAGCGAGCAAAAGTTGTGCCAAACCTCTATAAATTACTGGTAAGGCCTCAGCTGGAGTATTGCATCCAATTCAGGGCAGCACACATTAGGAAGGATGTCAAGGGCTTGGAGAGGATGCAGAAGGAGATTTACTTGAATGGTACCATGACTGAGGGACATTATGTGGAAAGACTACAGAAACTGGGATTATTCTCCTTACAGCAGGGAAGGTTAAGGGGAGATTTAATACAGATACTCAAAATGGTTTTGATAGTGTAGTAAGGGAGAAACTGTTTCCACCGGCAACGGAGTCAGTAACCAGAGAACACAGATTTAAGGTAAGTGGCAAAAGAACCAGAGGCAAGAAGAGGAGACGTTTTTAACATAGCGAGTTGTCATAATCTGGAACGAACTTCCTCAAAGGTTAATGAGAGCAGATTCAATAGTAACTGTCAAAAGAAAATTGGATTTATACTTGAAAATGCAGGGCTATGGGGAAAGAGCTGGGGTGGGGGAGAGGGAAAAATTGGATAGTTCTTTCAAAGAGCTAGCACAGGCACAATGGGCCAAATGGCCTTCCTCTATGTTGTATGATTCTATGATTTGAGGGAATATGTATTGGACAGGAGAATCAAATATTCCATGCAATTTTGTCGTTCCTGTCCTGGAGGGAAGGATGGAATGGACGGCACCTGTAGGCAGTAACAGGCCAGGGTGGAAATAGCAAAGAACTGGAATTTTGTTTCATTATCTTTGGGGATCAAGGCGTTTTTATTTACGTAAAACTGACCCTCAGGCAATTAAATATGAGATGCTAGGTTATATGTAATCTTTAGAAGGAATGGACTCGATGGTGATTCCTCCTTCTAGCTTTTTCCTCTTGTTCATGAGATCTTAAGTAGTTTTATCAATCTTCAGAAAGTCTTCAAAATTCATCGGGTATTTCAGTCAGGATAAAATTCTGTGAAGTGGGGGGCGGGGGGGAGTGGCATGCATAGAGCTGGGGTGCAAATCCAGCTGTGCACAGCAATTTGGAGAGGATCTGCTGGGTTTCTGCCCCATTGAATTTCCAGTAATGAATTGTGCTCTGAGAGGGTAGTGAGTGGCTGGCACTTGTTCAGAATGCTCCCATAATATTGTTGAGGAAATGTTTGGGGGGGGGGGACGCGTATCTGGAGCAGTTTACAGGCAACCCAGGGAGCTCTGCACAGCTCACCCATGATAGGTCTGGCGTGAAATATACCTGTTGAGAGTGGGACTAGTGAATCTCCCAATACATCAATTGATCGCCAAAGAAAGACTTGCATTTATATAGCGTCTTTCACGACCACCGGACATCTCAAATCAGTTTGTAGCCAGTGAAGTACTTTTGAAGTGTAGTCACTGTTGTAATGTAACAGCAAGCGCCACAAACAGCATTGTGATAACAACCAAATAGTCTGTTTTCGTGATGTAGAGTGAAGGATAAATATTGGTCAGGACACTCCCTGCTCTTCTTCAAAATAGTGCCATGGGATTTTTTACATTCACTCAAGCAGACAGATGGGTCCTCAGTTTAACATTTCATCCAGGAGACGGCACCTCCAACAGTGCAGCACTCCCTCAGTACTGCACTGGAGTGTCAGCCTTGATTGTTGGGTTCAAGCCTTGAACCCAGAACCTTGTGACTCAGAGGTGAGACTGCTACCAACTGAGCCACAGCCTACTTACCCAAGGGCCCAGCAAGTTAGCCCTCCGAATCTAAATTAGGCACCCATTTTCTTTCGGCCTGAGTCAGCCGATATGTGCCCTCTCTCGGAGTGGCAGGATGACACTTGATATTGCACCTCCTCAGTGGGGCTGACACGCAATAATTTAGCAGAACGGGACATGGGATGGGGCCTGTCAGGCAGCCGAAAATGGCAAGCGAAGGTTTTTTCTGCCTCACCCCTACACCCTCAAAAGGGCTCCGTAGAATTTCCGGTGTATATTCTTGAACACTTGTTCTACCTGAAACACATTTCAGAACAAGTTAGAGAGTTCTAAACCATACAAAAGCACGGAAGTACTCCACTACAGGCAGGCAATCTGTAGAAATATGTCTTCTGCTGCAGATCACAAGCTTAGGTCCACTCTTATCGATAATAGCAATCCAAAAGGAGTGATGACATTTCAGCTCCTGTGATGCTGTTCAAGATATAGACTAATCTCATTCTTTGAAAGGTCAGACTGTAATGCTGGTATTTAAATATCATTGTCCTCCCTGCCGTTTGATTAAAACCTTTAGTACAAAGCTTAGACTATTAATGCAGGATAGACTTGAAGTGCATAGAAATACATCGGTTCTTAAAACATTCAATGTACTATTGCATCTCATGGATAGCAGATTGTAAGATTCTTATCTGTGGGTCACAAAGTTCACTCTCAGTTACATCAACAAAGGAAGGCTAAGAGCGAGGATTGAGTGACAGCAAGGATCAATATATTGAAGGCAGGAACTGGAGCTTCAGCTTAAATGCTAACTCTGTGATCTGTAAACAAAGGTGCAGTGATTGATCTGGTCAGCTTTTTTTTCACCAGTTCTTATTTGGAAAATGAATGCAAATGACAAAGGTAACGACAGCAATAGGGAGAAGGGAAATTCCTAACAACAAACTGGAAGACGGAATTATGCTAAAATGTGATGCCAAGATTAAATCAATAATACGTACAATTCCAAAAGTTACTAAAGATCTTAAGGAGCTTTTGAAAGCCGCAATAGTGCAAAATGATCACAGGTTTGAGTCCGTGATCATATAATGTCCCAGTATTCTCTTCCCTCCACCTGCTTCTGAGGAGCCTGCACCTAGAATTAGAGGTGAAAATCCCCTGTCCGAAAACAGCAACCAGGAGCCCCCTAGCCCCCAGAATCTATTAAAAAAGTTGTTACTGACCTTTTTTAGGTAGTCTTGGCCTTGCTACCTGCTCAGATCATCCAATCTAACAGGGACCAAACACAAGGCCTAACGTCAGTACGTTCTGGTGCCTCTGTGTTTGGGCCCTGACCCAACATGACTGCTGGAAATTGAGGGTGAAGGTCCCTTTCGGGCCCTCTCACCCTGTTTCCTCCGAGACAGGAGGTCCCACCTCCAAGAGCTGCAGCCCGCCCGCCCCAGGCCAATTAAGGTCGTTAAGTAGCCACTTAATTGCCACATAGGGGCCTCCTCCCTCCGTTGCTGGTATCTTACCAATAGCGGGCGGGCACTTGAGCACCTGAGGAGGCTGCTAAGTAATATCTGGCGGCCTCCTTGAGGGTGGAAATAACCCTCCTGATCAGGCACCCTGTGCCCCACAAAGGGCCCCACCCCAGCAGCATGGGCCACCCACACTAAAACCTGCCCTAGACTCTAATCCCCACCTCCCTCACCGGGGCCCAGCCAATTGTCCCCGGCGAGGCCCAAACCTCACTTACCTTCCTGGAGGCTGGCGTTCATTATCCTCTTCTTTCTGGGTGCAGGGCCAGCAGTAGCCACAACTCCCAGTGGCGCTCTGATTGGCCAGCAGCTCTTGGAAGCAGGGCTTCCTGCCTCAGAGGGACAGAAGTCCCAACCAAGGTCAATTAAGAGCCTGGGCCACACAAAAATAGCAGCGTAGCTTCCAGGCCCAATGCAGGTAGGCTCTCCCCCAACTTTTTAGCCTGTGGGTGGGGCCACTGCCTCAATGTCAAATTCGGGCCTCTTTTTCAGAGATGAGAGTGCTACCAACTGAGCCACAGCTGACCAATGTAAAGCACTAGTTGCCAGTACATCAATCAGTCCTGGGGACACAGTAAAATAATAGAAGCCAGCCCATAAGAGCAGGCATAGTACAATAATTAAGCAACAAACTGCAAATTCTGTGAATAAGAGCAATGTTTTAACAGCAGTATTTGCAGCATACACAGTGAAATGGAGAGTATTGTAATCCATATTGTCAATATTCAGGCCACTGTTCGGATGAGAAGCTTTAAATAGATTCAGCACCAGTTACAAAATGAGGAAACACTCAAATAAACCTATAAAATTAGCAGCTGCTGCATGAACTATAATCAGAAATGCATTAACTACCTCTGTAGGGTCAACATCTATTTGCTCTTTTACGTACTTATATAGTGTATAGACTAACTTGGGTCTAGCTTAATACTGTTTCTTTCATAGGCATGGGTCTAATGACATATAACTGAAGTGGTAAAATGAGATATGATAGGGTAGATACAGAGAAACTATTTGCTCTGGTGGGGAAATCCAGAACAAGGTGGCATAACCTCAAGGTTGGAGCTCGTCCAGTCAGTGGGTGATATCATGAAGAAATTTTTCACACAAAGGGTAGTCGAAATCTGGAACTCACTCCCCCAAAAAGCTTTTGGATATTGGGTCAATTGACAATTTCAAAATGGATATTGACATACTTTTATTAGATAAGGTGATTCAGGGTTACGGAACCAAGCCGGATAGATGGCATTAAGATACAAAACAAGCATGATCTCATTGAATGGGAGAGCAGGCTCGAGGGGCTGAATGGCCTCCTCCTGTTCCTATTGTCCCAAGGCCCACCTGTTGGTACTTGAAATTTGCATCAGGGCATAGGGTCCTGTATTACATATTTAAATAAACCTCATTTCAGCTCGCGACAGGAGTCATGAGGGCAGGGCCCAAAATAAGTGATGCCCCTTTGTGCCGATGTTACAGTTACAGCATAACTGTACTCTTAGGCATTGATATTCACCTTCTCATGATGGGCAGGAGAGGGTTGGGTGGGGAGTGGAGGCAGAAAACATGTTAAATCTGAAGAAGCAGGAAATAAGTTCCAAACACGCCACATATTACCGTTACCGTTCTCTCCGTCCAGTCGATCGTGGCTGACCTCTCACAAATCACCATGGAACATCCCCAAAGGTCCCTGGCTGTGCCCTACTGCCACTTGCTTACCCGTCCAACAGTTGATCAGTCTGTCAGTTTGGCCGACTGCCAGGCAGGAAACGGAGGAAAGCAAAATGATAATGAGGTCCTTGCTGTTAAGTTGGGCAGGACCCTTAGCCGCCTCGATCGTGCCAAGTTCCTCAGCCGTTGTCTGTCCCCATCCACCCCCATTGAACACTCCCCGGGAAACATTGCAGCCTTAGTTTCTCAATATTATGGCTATCATGTAAATTCAGCCTGATTCCAAAACCATCAGGCCAACTAGACCTCGGAATGAGAAGAAGTGATGTGCCCAGGAACAAGCAGTCTCACTCCATGTCACTTCAGAGCCATTTTGGGTTTCGACACCTGATTTACAATTTGCACCAAGGCTACTGGGGGAAGTAGTGGCCGTACCATTGGGACGGTCTACACCTGAACCGTGCTGGGGCCAGTGTTCTAGCGAGCTGTATAACTGGGGAAGTAGAGAGGGTTTTAAACTGAATAGTGGGGGCAAGGGATCAAATTTGGGAAGCTATGATAAATCAAGGAGTAGAGACAAGGCAAGAGAGAAAGGTATTGATATAGGAAATGATAAACAGACTGTGACAGGAAGGGACAGAGTAAATCAACAGATAAGGCTAGTGGTTACAAAAATAATAAAAGGACAAAACTAGAGGCTCTGTATCTGAATGCACGTAGCATTCGAAACAAAACAGATGAACTGAAAGCGCAAATAGAAATAAATATGTACTGTCTGATAGCCATTACAGAGACATGGCTGCAGGATGACATAGATTGGGACCTGAATATTGAAGGGTACATGGCATTGAGAAAGGACAGGAAGCTGGGAAAAGATGGAGGCGTAGCTCTGTTACTTAATGATGGTATTAGGTCAATAGAGAGGGATGACCTAAGTTCAGGAAACCAGGATGTAGAAGCAGTTTGGGTAGAGATGAGAAATCATAAAGGCAAGAAGTCACTTGTGGGAGTGGTGTACAGGCCACCTAACATTAACCACACTGTAGGACGGGGTATAAAGGAAGAAATAATGGCAGCCTGTCAGAAAGGTATGGCGATAATCATGGGGGTTTTAATCTACATATAGACTGGAAAAATCAGATGGGCAGAGGTAGCCTAGATGAGGAGTACATAGAATATTTTTGGGATAATTTCTTGGGACAGTACGTTCTGGAGCCAACCAGAGAGCAGGCTATACTAGACCAGGTATTGTGCAATGAGATAGGATTAATTAATGACCTGATAGTTAAGGCGCACCTAGGTATCAACAATTATAATGTGATTGAATTTTACATTCAGTTTGAGGGAGAGAGGAGTGGGTCCAGGACTAGTATTTTAAACTTAAATAAGGGCAATTATGAGGGCATGAAAGCAGAGCTAGCTAAAGTGAACTGGCAAATTAGGTTAAGGGATAGGTCAATAGAGATGCAGTGGAAAACATTTAAGGAGATATTTCAGAATACACAGAATAGATATATTTCAACGAGAAAGAAAAATTCCAAGGGTGGGACCTGACATCTGTGGTTAATGAAAACAGTTAAAGATAGTTTCAAACTTAAAAGCGTATAATTGTGCAAAGATGGGAGGCAGGTCAGAAGATTGGACAGAATCTAAAAAACAGTAAAGAATGACTAAATGACTAAGGAAGGTAAAATGAGAGTATGAGAGAAAGTTAGCTAGAAATATAAAGACAGATAGTAAGAGTTTTTATAGATTTTTAAAACGAAAAGAGTTAACAAAGTGAGCGTTGGTCCTATAGAAAGTGAGTTTGGGGAATTAATAATGGATAGTAAGGAGATGGCAGATAAATTGAACAGGTTATTTGCATCGGTCTTCACCATTGAGGATACAAGTAACATCCCAGTATTAGCTATAAGTCAGGAAATGGAAGGGAGGGAGGAACTCAAGAAAATTACAATCACCAGGGAAGTGGTACTGAACAAATTGATGGAGCTGCGGGCTGACAAGTCCCCGGGTCCTGATGGACTTCTTCCTAGGGTGTTAAATGAAGTGGCTAGTGAGATAGATGATGCGTTAGTTTTAATTTTCCAAAATTCCCTAGATTCAGGGAAGGTTCCATTAGATTAGAAAATAGCGAATGTAACTCCTTTATTCAAAAAAGGAGGGAGACAGAAAGCAGGAAACTACAGGCCAGTTAGCTTAACATCTAAGGGAAAATGTTAGAAGCTATTACTAAAGATGTTATAGCAGGGCATTTAGAAAAATTCAAGGTAATCAGGCAGAGTCAACATGGTTATTTGAAAGGGAAATCATGTTTAACCAATTTATTGGAGTTCTTTGAGGGGGTTACATGTGCTGTGGATAAAGGGGGACCGGTGGACATATTGCACTTAGATTTCCAGAAGGCATTTGATAAGGTGCCACATCAAAGGTTATTACAGAAAATAAAAGCTCATGGTGTAGGGGGTAACATATTGGCATGGATATAAGATTAGCTAGCTAACAGGAAACAGAGAGGAGACATAAATGGGTCATTTTCTGGTTTGCAAGATGTAACGAGTGGTGTGCCACAGTGATCTGTGCTGGGGCCTCAACTTTTTACAATTTATATAAATGACTTAGATGAAGGGACCAAAGGTATGGTTGCTAAATTTGCTGATGACACAAAGATAGGTAGGAAAGTAACTTATGAAGAGGACATAAGGGGGCTACAAGGGGATATAGATGGGTTAAGTGAGTGGGCAAAGACCTGGTAAATGGAGTATAATGTGGGAAAGTGTGAAATTGGCCACTTTGGCAGGAAGAATAAAAAAGAAGCATATTATCAACATGATGAGAGATTGCAGAGCTCTGAAGAGAATGAATTGCAAAATGTTAGTATGCAGGTACAGCACGTAATTAGGAAAGCTAATAGAATGTTATCATTCATCATGAGGGGAATTGAATACAAAAGTAGGGAGGTTATGCTTCAGTTATACAGTGCATTGGTGAGACCACATCTGGAGTACTGTGTACAATACTGGTCTCCTTATTTAAGAAAGGATGTAAATGCATTGGAGGCAGTACAGAGAAGGTTTACTAGATTAATACCTGGAATGGGCAGCTGTCTTATGGGAAAGGTTGGACAGGCTAGACTTGTATCCGCTGGAATTTAGAAGAGTAAGAGGCGATTTGATTGAAACATATAAGATCCTGAGGGGTCTTGACAGAGTGGATGTGGAAAGGATGTTTCCCTTTGTGGGAGAATCTAGAACTAGGGGTCACTGTTTAAAAATAAGGGGTCTCCCATTTAAGGCAGAGATGAGGAGAAATTTTATCTCTCAGAGGGTCGGAAGTCTTTGGAATTCTCTTCCTCAATAGGTGGTGGAAGCAGAGTTTTTGAATATTTTTAAGGCAGAGGTAGATAGATTCTTGATAAGCAAGAGGGTGTAAGGTTATCGGGAGTAGGTGGAAATGTAAAACTGGGGTCAATGGGAATCAGGGGGAAAACTCTCCACTGGTTGGAGTCATACCTAACGCAAAGGAAGATGGTTATGGTTGTTGGAGGTCAATCATCTCAGTCCCAGGGCATCATGGCTGGAGTTCCTCAAAGTAGTGTCCTTGGCCCAACCATCTTCAGCTGCTTCATCAATGACCTTCCTTCAATCATAAGGTCAGAAGTGGGGATGTTCGCTGACGATTGCACAATGTTCAGCACCATTTGTGACTCCTCAGATACTGAAGCAGTCCGTGCAGAAATGCAGCAAGACCTGGACAATATCCAGGCTTGGGCTGATAAGTGGCAAGTAACATTCGCACCACACAAGTGCCAGGCAATGACCATCTCAAACAAGAGAGAATCCAAGCATCTCCTCTTGACATTCAATGGCATTACCATCGCTGAATCCCCCACTATCAACATCCTAAGGGCTACCATCGACCAGAAACTGAACTGGAGTAGTCATATAAATACTGTGGCTACAAGAGCAGGTCAGAGGCTAGGAATCCTGCGATGAGTAACTCATCTCCTGACTCCCCAAAGCCTGTCCACCATTTACAAGGCACAAGTCAGGAGTGTGATGGAATACTCCCCACTTGCCTGGATGGGTGCAGATCCAACAACACTCAAGACGCTCGACACCATCCAGGACAAAGCAGCCCACTTGATTGGCACCCCATCTACAAACATTCACTCCCTCCACCACAGTGGCAGCAGTGTGTACCATCTACAAGATGCACTGCAGCAATGCACCAAGGCTCCTTAGACAGCACCTTCCAAACCCGCAACCTCAACCAACTAGAAGGACAAGGGCTGCAGATGCATGGGAACACCATCACCTGCAAGTTCCACTCCAAGCCACACACCATCCTGACTTGGAACTATATCGCCGTTCCTTCACTGTCGCTGGGCCAAAATCCTGGATCTCCCTTCCTAACAACACTGTGGGTCTACCTACCCCACAAGGACTGCAGCAGTTCAAGAAGGCAGCTCACCACCACCTTCTCAAGGGCAATTAGGGATGGGCAATAAATGCTGACCTAGCCAGCGACACGCACATCCCATGAATGAATTTAAAAAGAGTGAGAGAAGACCTAATAGACGCCTGAAATGTTATGAATGGGTTGGACAGGGTAGGTGTGGAGAGAATGTTTCCGTTTGTGGGAGAATCAAAAACTAGGGTTCATAAATACAAGATAGTTACTAATAAATCCAATAGGAAAATAAAGAGAAATTTCTTTACTCAGAGAATGGTTAGAATGTGGAACTCATTACGACAGGGAGTGGTTGAGACAAATAGCTTGAATACTTTCAAAAGGAAACGAGATGAGTACGAGAGAAAAGGGGAATAGGAAGATATGCTGAAAAGCTGACATGAGGTAGGTGGATTGGAAGAAGACCGATATGGAGTGTAAAGCACAGCACAGATGAGTTGGACCGAATGGCCTGATTCTGTGCTAGCTTGATGTAATTCTAGGTAATGTGTAAATTGAATGGCCAGTGAGCTGCTGGTTTTCACCCAAGAGGGCCATAACATCTAATAAATATGGTAGTGAGGGTCACATCAGCATGCATTAGAATCTGATTTCAGCATTCAATGTTAATTTTGTACCTAAATCCCAGTTGACTATCTCTGTTTCTGAATACCAGCGCAAATTCTTAACAGAAGTTCAGCAGCTTAAGTGAAGACAGATATGATATGGAATTAATTTTGTTCTCTACATCACTTTTTAAGAAGCAGATATTTCCAATTTAAAAAAAAAATCAAAGCTCCTGTTCTTTCGAATTACAAAGGAAGTAATACTTGTTTTGGGCATTTTTTATTCTTTATTTAAACATGATTTTTCTTTAACAGGGATCCTGGAATATGTCTTCTGCAAAATGTGGGAAGAAAAATATGCATTGAATTATAGATCAGTATTTCATATAGTACTTTATCCCAGGGAACAGAACATACAGTGGATTCAAATGGAAATAAGCCATCAGTAGTCTTGGCATGCATTGCTTGTTCTCCCAAGTTGGAATGGTGGAATGTGAGGGACCTGTATGCAATTTCACCCAATGAATATGTAAATTCTCATCTTGCTCTTGTAACCCTTTTTTTGGCTCGAGCTTTGTATATCTATCATTTTGTTCTTGTTTGAACAGAAAGGGAGTGAAACAACTCCCAATGGATGTGACACAGACAGTACATCCATTTATCCCCAACGCAATAAACGTTCTCAAAGGTTGAATGCGCACATGAATTATTTTTGACTGTCGTACAGAAGTACAGTCGCCATAACTGTCCAGGGGGAAACAGACAAATTGCAATCTCTGGCGAAGTTCAATAAATTGGATTTATAGTCATAATGATTGTTCTGCGTATATGCTTAAACCAGCATTTCATAACAGGCTTCGCTTGTGATAAAGACCTTCTACTTTTCACCTTGAAATGTTTCACAGGGTGATTGGGGTCATGACAGTCCTGCAGCACACAATACCAGTTGCTCCAGAGGTACTCCTGATGCAGCCTTGGGACCAGCTGTGGTCCATCTCCGCCCCACCATTGACCCTGCATGTGCTTCTGATCCCCCAGTTGCCTCATTTGGTGGATACAAATCAGCTTTCTGATTTTCAAATTGAAGCAATGAAGCAAATAATCATCCCCAAACAAAACACTTGGGCTGGTGGGAGAAGGGCGGGGGAGTAATTTCGAGTTTCAGTGATAGTGTAAAATGGGAGATGGCAAATCGGTTTATATTTCTCCTGAAATTTATCCTGGTTTTTATTTCCCATGTGGGAATAAATCTCAGGAGTGATGTAAAACAAGCGGCTGATTCGTTATCACCAGGTCTGCACAATCATAGAAACTCAAAATCTACCCTCTTCGAAATTAATGCTTACATGTCAACATTGAAAAACACCTAAAAAGCATTCTTCAAAAGTAGATTTTTACATATTAATTTGTATAATGGCACATTTCCTCTGTGTTATTTTATGAGCTTCTTCCAAAATGAAAGAAAATTACAGTGCATGATCCTTAGTTAGATCAGATTGGACAGCTGCTGGCTCATGCAGCCGAGTAAACTGAGAAATTTTAAAATAGTTGCTCTAATTTTTACATTATGAAAAGCATCAAAGGAAAACCAAAATATCACACTTAAATTTTTTTTTAATTCATTCATGGAATGTGGACGTCATTGATGAGGCCAATATTTATTGTCCATCCCCAACTGCCCTTGAGAAGGTGGTGGTGAGCTGCTTTCTTGAACCTCTGCAGTTCATGTGGAGTAGGTACACCCACAGTGCTGTTAGGGAGGGATTTATGGGATTCTGACCCAGCGACAGTGAGGGAACGACGATATAGTTCCGAGTCAGGATGGTGTGTGACCCAGAGGGGGACTTGCAGGTGATGGTGTTCCCATGCATCTGCAGCCCTTGTCCTTCTAGATGATAGAGATCGCGGGTTTGGAAGGTGCTGTCAAAGGAACCTTGGCAAGTTGCTGCAGTACAACTTATAGATGGTGCATACTACTGCCACTGTGTGCCAATGGTGGAGGGAGTGACTTTTTATGGTAGAAAGGTAAAGTATTAAGGTAAATAGACAGATATGTCCAAGGATCTTGCTAGTATTTTGAGACAACTCCCTGTACTTTAAGGAAGTTCCAAAAATCAAGTATATTTCCACAATAGCAAAAGAACAGGCCTTACATTTACAGGAACTAACTTTGAGGCAGGGAGCAGGATCATCAACATTTTCAGGGATAGATCTTAACTGCAAGTTTGCTCTTCTAATCTGGATCAGCGTGAGGAGCCTCAAACACAAAAGAATCAACTGAAAATCAGTTATCGCTAGACAGAATGCTCAATTCTGTCAGATATGTTGAGCTCCATGGGTGGTATGATTGCTTTTAGCAGCAGCAATAGAACTGATACTCAGCAATATTAATTTGAACTCAGGCAGATTCATAACACGAGCAACACAACAAATTGGGATGTTTTGAAAAATGAAGTTGGGGGAGTGTGATGGTGGGATTTTAACCCTTACTTGCTTGATGGAAACCAGGTGATGGGCAGTTCAAATGGCCTGGGTTAATTATCAGACGGAAAGCAGCCCAAATCCCAGCTGCTGGGCTGAAGATAAGCCATTCCACAATTCTCACATGTAATTAGGATGACATCATTGGGCCTGAACCCCAATTTTAACCCTGGATGGAACAGGAGAAGCAGCTTTACCATCCCATCTGATGTAGACCAGCTTGAAGAACGTCAGGAAGCTGAAGGGTCCCTCCAGGTAAGTTCTTAATTGCCCTTGGAGGGGCCAGAAGGTGCAGGAGTTCTGCTCCGGGCCTTTGCAAGGGCGGTTTAGGCTGCCCCCACCCGCACCACTTCTGCTTCAGACTCCTCTACCCTGACCTTCCCTACAATGTGAACCCCAAAACCCACTACCCCACACTTACCGGAGCCTAGACTGTCCCCAATTCCAGGAGGCTGCGTTCTGCCATGGTCTGCCCATTCTGGTTCATGTTGTGCGGCAGTCATAACGCGGGAAGGTGAGAAACTACCTACACCACACGGACTGCAGCAGCTCACGAAAGCAGCTCCCCACTACCTTCTCGGGCAATTAGGGATGGGCAATAAATGCTGGCCTTGCCAGCGATGTCCACATCCCGAGAATGAATGAAAAAGACCTGAAACCAGCAGTTGCCAACTGGCACACAAAGTCCAGTCACACAAGAGGAAGCTATTTGTACTCTGAAGGTATTTACACTGGTTGGGTTTGAGCAAATCAATGAAATCAGTTCAGAAAAACTATACACAGAACAAATAGGCTTTTTACAGAAGGGAACAGGAGAGAATATTAATTTGAAATGAACTTCTTTCACTTATAGGAATACTTAAGCAGGCTGTATTACGGTTACTAAGTGCCTTTTTAGCTTATTGATGTAGGTCAATATACATGAGTAGAAAAGCTTGAGACAGAATACTAGATACCAATATAACTAGAAAGGACCTCCTCCAGTCACCAGTAGCCACAGACTTTACACAATTCTTGTTCAACAAACAACATGGAGCAAGCTGAAGGGTGTGTGTATCTCCTTTTCCCATCAGAATATTTCACTCCAGTTTAGAGAGCATAAACAGAAGATATTCACCAATAAATCCAGTAGGGAATTTAGGAGAAGCATTACTACCCAGAGAGTGGTTATAATGTGGAACTCGCTACCACAGAGAGTGGCTGAGGCAAACAGCAAAGATGCATAAGGGGAAGCTAGATAAACACATGAGGGAGAAAGGAATAGAAGGTTATGCTGATTGGGGTTAGATGAAAAGAAGTGTGAGGAGGTTCACGTGGAGCATAAACACCAGCATAGACCAGTTGGGCTGAATGGCCTGTTTCTGTGCTGAAAATACTATGTAATTCTAAGTTGGGAAACTCACTTCGAAATATCAGGAGAATGGCCACTGTGGAAAGCCATATCTGACTCTGGATTGACAGTGCTTTTCCAAAGCTGGATTATGGCATGTTATTGGGGCAGGGCACAGGGAATTTAAGTCTACTTCTATCTGAGTATTTGTATTTGACATCACTAGGTTTAAAAAGTGGACGATTGTGAGCACAGCAATCCTTCATCTTGAATGCACTGTCTGATGGAACCGTGGATATAGATTCAATAGTAACTTTCAGAAGGGAACTGGATAAATACTTAAAGGAGAAAAGATGTGTAGTGATATGGGGAATGCAGTGGGACTAACTGGTTTGATCTTCGAAACAGCCAGCATAGACTCGATGGGCCAAATGGCCTCTTCTACGCTGCAATATACTATGATTCAATGATGTGCACAAAAGTCACAACAAGACATTTTGTGCCATTCAGGTAAAATTATTATAAATTCATGTGGCTTTAGCACATAAATTACCAAGTGGTTTAAATGCTTCTTTGATAACCAGATTTTCCCAAAGTGAAGAAGAATTAAAGATTAGGAAGCTTCCTGTTTGGACACTGCCAAAAAAGCAAAGTGACATCTGACAACGCAGTGGCCCTCCGACATCATCAGACCCCTCTAAGCTGCACATATGTGCAGCCTACGTCTTGCCAGGACTAAGTGGCGCATGCGCGGGGGTGACATCATCGCGTAGCGTCAACTTCGTCGCATATTTGCGCCTGGTCGGTCTTCGCGCATGCCATAAACATTCTCTGTTATAAATTGAGCATCGCCATCTTTAATCCTGGCAGCTGCCTGAACGTCGCAGACAATGACTTTTCAGTGCAAGAGGCCTCATTTGCGCTTGTGCTAGTACTGCGCCACCTAGTGGTTGCGTTGTCAGCAAACGCAGCCAGAAATAAATTGCAAGTTATAATCTCATTAAGTTTTCTGACGTGGCACTCTATGTTGCTGTTTCTCATAGGCCCAAGTCAATCCTTCGAGACAGCGGGTGTTTTTTTTTTCTTTGTATAGGCCATTTTAACACCAGGCAAAAGCTTAAGCTGTGAAGAGAGAGAATAGCAAAGAGAGTCATATCACAGAAAATAAATTGAGATAGTTGAGGACCAACACAAGATGAATTCAGAAGCGACTGAAAGGTGAAAAAGACTGGAGAGGAAGAGCAGCCAATTGGCTTTTAGAATATTCTCTTGTTCTTAGTGTAAAATGCCAACAGTTTGAAGAGCAGACAGCTAAATCAGTTTGAATATACTTTGTCACTGGGACCTCAAAAGAATAGCTAGCTCTTTAAAATAGCTCAGAACATGATGAGTGAAATGTCAGATGAAGTGACTGCAGATGGGGAAAAAAACAAGTTCTTCTAAAGATTTAGTTTTCCAACAAGAAAATCCATTTTATGTAGGTCGTACATCATATGAGGAATTTTTTTTTCTCTCATAATATATTGCATAGTAAGCTATTCATTACTAGTACAAAGTCGATGCAATATAGTTTCCATTTAGCGCAGTATTAAGAACGTGCATGTTCACCTAGGGAGTATTGTGCCAGGGTTCTGTGGGAAGGCAATGCACAGTTCGAGAGTTCTTAATCATGGCATGATCATGTAAGGAAGCATCAGGTAACATTAAAATGCTTCCTCAGGGGATGAAGGGTAACATGGGATCACTAGTCAACCAGCAGAATGCTTGTGTAACTCCCAGGAATGATTCAAGAAGATCAATGGCAGAAAACTGGTATAGGTCGTGTGAATCGTCAACGACACACGAGTAGTAATAATGTCGCAGAAAAATAATTTATAGTATATAGGAATATAGTTTCTTCCCTACTCCTATTCTCAGTGCTGTGTATATTCTGTGATGAAGAGAGGCATAACCCAACACATCATTCATCAGCATACCAAGGGAGTATGTGTCTGTCTCTGTGCGCATGTCTGCATGTTTGTGTGCATACATGCTTGTGTATGTGTGCATGCAAGTGCCTGTTGTGACGACCAAGGTGGAAGTAATGCACTGTTAATTCAGTCCCACTACTCCACAGGTCACAGCATATTGGTAAAGTTTCCCACCTACCGGAAAATAGCCAAATTAAACACTATTTATCCCCCAGAGTAAAGCACGCCAAACCAGGTTTCTTTGACCAATACCAAAATTAACTATTTATTAATAAACCAGGTTTTAAATGATAATGAGATAAATCTATATGTATGAAAAGATTTTATAACTTCTTATTCTTCCTAACCCTCATGCACACACACACATACATTCAAAAATTGGTTAACCAGAGAAAAAGGGTATTTTGAGTTGCAACTGTGTCTTAGGAATAACAAAATATTTGGTTGTCACAGTCTGGTAGGATATTTCCGGGTTGGTGAGATGTCTCAGTGTCGAATAGTTGAACGCCACTCGACGTCTCTCCAGATGAGATTGATGAACAATCGGTGATGGGTAGGTGTTCAAGGCAATTCATCTGCAGCAGGCATCACACAAGGTCTTCCATCAGGTGTGCAGCAACAGATCTACTTGGATTTAAAGTAGCAGTCTAGCAATAGAAGCTTACTTGAGATCTCAGAATCTCCCAAAACACAAATAACAGGAATCGCTCCTGAGGCAGAGATTTTCCAGAGACTGGAAGCAATAGGAATTTGCTACCTTTAACTACGCAGGGCTTCCTCTCAGCAAATAGAGCCTTTCTCCACATACAGCAGCAACTCCTCTTTCTCTGGGTCTTTTCTCTCTCTTCAGGCAGGTCAAAACTACACCTTAAATGTAGAACTTCTTTCTAAGATGTAAGGCTTCTTTTGCAGAGAGCGGTAACACTTTTTCTGGGTTTTCCTCTCCTTCCAGGCAAAGCAAAACAAAGATTTCAAAGCCTGCTCCTTTTAGAGTTCACTGTTCTTTCAATCCCAAAACGAAACTAACTTTTCAACAAGCAAGTCACAAGACAGTCATAAATCTTCCAGTTGCTTGGATACAAGGTTTACAGCCCGCACACTTCAAACACCAAGGGCTGCATTGTAAAAGCCCGCTGCCAAAATAGGCGGCAGACGGAAAAATTTGCCGCCCACACACACGGGGGCCATGTCACGGAGCCGCCGCGATTCCAAGCACGGTGGCTTATTAGCATGGAAGGAGCAGGTGAGCTATCCCTGGTAACGGTGTCCAGCACCAATGCACAGGCACCAGTGCCATTTTTAAAGGACTTACAGCCCTCAATGAGCATTTAAATTTTAAAGGAACAGTGACTTTAAAGTTTGTAAAAATGAATAAAATAAGCTTTCCATGCCCTCTCCCACCCCCCCCCCCGCAATGTTATTATACATCATTCCTGCCCTTCCTCCTGCCCCCCTCCCCCTACCACGCCCAGAATATTTACTGTGAAAATTTGACCCACCCCCCACCAAAGTTTGGAACCTTTGTCCTTTACCCCTTCCCATTACCCCCAACCAAGCGTTTTAACCCCGCTCCTCCCCCTCCCGCCGCACAGAGAAAATCACCTCCTCCCCCCTCCCCACAGGTGTCGTGCCTCAGTTCCCCAAATGGGGATTCAAAGGCGTGGCATTGCTGGCTGCCGGAATGAAGATCTCAATGTGCTGGCAGAATCGCTGCAGCCTGTATATTAATTAAAGGTAAGTACTCATTTGCATATTATAATGCGGGTCCTATCATCGAGTGGCAGAGCAGCCACCCCAAGGCCTCGCGAACGCCAAGATCGGGACGGGGTCTGCCGGTGTCAGGGTCGGTGGCAGGCCTCATCCGGTGATATCTTCATTCCCTCCCCGTCACCGTTCCCAGCGTCGGAGAGCCTTTTAATCCAGCCCCAAGTGTCAACATTCAGTGTGCACAGAAAATCCCCGTTTCCCAGCTTTTAAAGGCACACAGACCTCTTAGTTTTTTTTTTAAAAACTCTCGTAACTCTGTGTGTGCCCATGTCTTTGTGCATGTATGTACATGTGTAAAATGGAATGTGCAGAAGTGACAAAATTTAAAGGGGTAATTTTCCTACTTTACTCTTCGATGAGGAGCTCAGAAACTCAGGTATGTAAAAATTGTGCAAAAGTGCGCTTGATCTTGTGCTCTGCATACACAACCACTAAGGTTCCCCACTGAGAGCACAAATTCAAAATTACATCCTTTAAGCTTGTAGAAGAGAAAACTTCAATTTTCATAATTGTTTCATTTCATAAAAATAGAATAAACACAAAAGTAGTCACCTCAGGTGTTTTACATTCTGTAACCTTTTAAAGCATTTATTTGAGATAATGATATATGATTGCCTTTAAGAGGTCATGCTGCAGCTGTACAAGACTCTGGTAAGACCGCACCTGGAGTATTGCGTGCAGTTCTGGTCACCGCATTATAGAAAGGATGTGGAAGCTATGGAAAGGGTGCAGAGGAGATTTACTAGGATGTTGCCTGGTATGGAGGGAAGGTCTTACGAGGAAAGGCTGAGGGACTTGAGGTTGTTTTCGTTGGAGAGAAGGAGGAGGAGAGGTGACTTAATAGAGACATATAAGATAATCAGAGGGTTAGATAGGGTGGATAGTGAGCGTCTTTTTCCTCGGATGCTGATGGCAAACACGAGGGGACATAGCTTCAAGTTGAGGGGTGATAGATATAGGACAGATGTGAGAGGTAGTTTCTTTACTCAGAGAGTAGTAAGGGCGTGGAATGCCCTGCCTGCAGCAGTAGTAGATTCGCCAACTTTAAGGGCATTTAAGTGGACATTGGATAGACACATGGATGAAAATGGAATAGTGTAGGTCAGATGGTTTCACAGCTCGGCGCAACATCGAGGGCCGAAGGGCCTGTACTGCGCTGTAATATTCTAATTCTAATCTAATCTAAAGAGTGATGTCCCTTTAAGATTTAGTGTGCTAATGAGCTAAGTACCAGGCTGTAGTCATGTGACTTGGTGCCAGAGTCATTCTGCAACTGTAACACCCAGAGTAAGTTTCGTAAATAGTTTGCTCTGTACTGTATATACTCTTCTTTTGGGCCTCCTTGTCTCGAGAGACAATGGATACGCGCCTGGAGGTGGCCAGTGTATATACTAGTTAGCTGTTAATAAACCTTTCAGAGATCTTCAGCAAACTGGACTCCACGCATCTCATTTATGTTGCATCAGACAACATAAAGAACTCATTACAAATAATGCAATCTCCAGTTTGAATTCCTTCACCCTCTACTGATCAGATTTAAATAGTGCCGTGTATATACCTATTTCAATAGAAATATTTTCTATTGTTTATAGACGCGTTACAATGGAACAGACTTTCACACAGATATCATGGAAAATGTGCCCAGCAAACAAAAGGGACATGTTAACTGACTTCATTACTGAAAACTTCATTATCGTGAGTGACATGTTACTTTTTGTCAAAACATATTAGGAAGTAAATTAATTTTTTCAATGGATTGATGCACACTTGAGGTCCGATGGAGATTTATATGTACGTTTTCCATCAAGATCATGGTAGTATTCTATTGCATGTTCATTTGCTTTGCATTTCTGTTTTTTTCTATTTTGATGGGTTCGATTTGCATTTTGTGTTCGGGGAGATGGTCAGTGGCGTAGTGGTGATGTCATTGGGCTAATAATCTAGAGGCCCAGGCTAATGCCCTGGGGACTCACTTTAAATCCCACCATGGCAGCTGGTGGAATTTAAATTCAATTAATTAATTTTTAAAATCTGGAATTAAAAGCTAGTGTCAGTCATGGTGTGATGAAACTATCATCGATTGTGGTAAAAACCCAGCTGTATCACTAATGCCCTTTAGGGAAGGAAATCTGCCATCCTTACCTGGTCTGGCCTACAGGTGACTCCAGACCCAGAGCAATGTGGTTGATTCTTGATTGCCCTCTGAAATGACCCAGCAAGACACTCGGTTGTCAAGGTTTGCTCTTGCCAGTGATGCCTACGTCCCCATGTAAGAATTAAATGAAGTCAGGCACAGCAAGAAGTGAAAAGTGCGATCCTGGGGCTAAGATTCCAAAGCACAGAAAATTAAAGAAAGGTTGTAGAAGACATCTGCACAGTGAGGCAGGAACTTCAGGGAAGAGGAACGTCCAGCCAGTGGGACTCAGAGCTCCTCACAGCTAAAGAAGCTAGACCAAATTGTTTTGAGCTGATGGACGAAAGCTTTCTGAGAAACGTGGACAGTTTTTTTTATATAAACTGTTAGGAGGATAAGGAATAAGGGCACAAGGAAATGATCTGAGGTGGCGGGTAAGTCAGAACTCAACCAAACAGAAACAATGCCGATTTATACCTATTAGTGTCAAGAAGCATCCCAAGGGATTCCACAAAGCAAGGATGGAATTGATACCAAGGGAACGGTTTTCATGGAGCAGCCAAAATGGGTGCCATGTTTTTTTTACAGATGACGCTAAATTGAGGCATATAGTTAATACTGAGAAAGACCGAGACAAAATACAAGAAGGAGAGAACAGCAGCAACAGCAAATTGGTGGGCGGCAAAGTGGTGCAGTGGTTAGCACCGCAGCCTCACAGCTCTAGCAACCTGGGTTCAGTTCTGGGTACTGTCAGTGTGGAGTTTGCAAGTTCTCCCTGTGACCGCGTGGGTTTCTGCTGGGTGCTCTGGTTTCCTCCCACTGCCAAAAACTTGCAGGTTGATAGGTAAATTGGCCATTGTAAATTGCCCTTAGTGTAGGTAGGAGAATGGTAGGGAATATGGGATTAATGTAGGATTAGTATAAATGGGTGATTGATGGTTGGCACAGACTCGGTGGGCCGAAGGGCCTGTTTCAGTGTTGTATCTCTCTTTCTCTATATAAATTACATTTATATAGTGCCTTTAAATGGTAAAACATCCCAAGGCATTTCACAGGAGCATTCAAACATAATTTGACACCAAGTCGCATAAAGCAATAATTAGACAGATGACCAAAGGTTCTGTTAAAGATGTAGGTTTTAAAGGAGAAGAGAGAGAGTTAGAAGTGGAGAGATGTAGGGAGGGAATTCCCCAATTAGCTTGCAGAATGGATGTGTTAATGGCAAATGAATTTCAATATAGATAAGTGTGGTGTTGCAAGGTAGCACTTTCCCATTTCTTGAGAATAACTTTACCATGAAAACATGCTCCCATCAAAAGCAAAGGGGTGAAGTCAGAAAATAAACATTGCAGAATCATTACAAATTAACAGTGAAGATTTCTTTCTGTTACAAACACTTATTTCAAACAATGTGTGATGTTGGTTGACACCAGGAAATAATTAACAAAGACTTTTCTTTCTAGCGAGCATTTTCCAAGGCACTAATTGATTCCCAGTCCATTTAAATCAATACAGACAGGTTCTGCTTCATAGCGATGACTTGATTTTCACCAGGCTGACAGACTTCTATTTTATTTCGACGAAATCTTTTCTGCATATTCAAGATGAAATCTCATCCAGTCCTCAGGCGTGAGACAGCTCTTAAAATCTTGTTCTCATTTAGACACTCGGGTGAGCTTTGTCAATCAACTTTTCTTCAAAAAGTGAGAATGGGAAGGTGAGCAATACATGGTGAATGGTAATAGGCCAGGTGCTGGAAAATGGGATGGGAATAGATAGGTGCTTGATGGTCAGCACTTACACGATGGGCCGAAGGGTCTGTTTCTGTGCTGCAAAACTATATAACTCAAATATTTAACTTTCACAATACAAGTAGCCTACCTCATCACCGTAAACAATAAAAAATCTTTAAATAATAACAAAGTGCCTTTGCAATTTTTAATCTTTGCTGTAACCTTCTGTTTATCTATAGGATCACAGTTGTTTTATTTAGGTGTTTTGTCTGACATCAGTGCAGCTAAAAACAGAAAATGCTGGAAACACTCAGCAGATCAGTCAGCATCTGTGGACTCTGGTCAGAACTGAAAGGTAGTAAGGCTGTAAAGGAAACAAAGTGATTATTGACAACGCATCCGGCAGCTGACTTCATCAGACTGCGCCAGATTAGCTCCTACCCTCTGCGCATGCACTGCTTTCTGCATGCCAAGACTGGTTGGCGCAGGCGCAGATTACGTCATCGAGTAACGCGTGCAGAGAGCCGGGTTGGGGCAAGCGGGGAGAGAGCCGGGGTGGGGGAAGCGGCGAGAGTGCAGCCGAAGACCTTGGTAGTGGTGGCGGGTACGCTCTCCTCCTCCACCCCCCCCAGGCCCGCCCACTCGCTCTCACCCCCCCACCCCCCCAGGCCTGCCCACCCACTCACTCGCTCCCCCCACCCCCGGCCCGCCTGCTCGCTCACCCGTTCCCTCCTGCCATTGTGTGCTGCCGTATGTTTAGGTTGTCTTTGTGTGATTATTTGAGCAGCGCCATCTTTAGTCTTGGCAGCTGCCGACGTCGCACACTTTGACGTTTTAGTGGCACAGGCTACATTTGCGCATGTGCCACTGCAGCACCACCTCGTGGTAGCGTTGTCAGCAAACGCAGCCTAACGGAAAAGTGTCAAATCTTATGGATTCAACATTGAGTTCAACAATTTCAGATCATAACTGCTGCTCCTGTTATTCAGATGCTGGTAATGTTCTGCTGTTGCCATTCACACCTCCTCCAGACCTATCTTTTGTTTCCTTACTTGTCCCATTACCATCCCCTTTGCCTTGCACCATCATCCCTTTAGCCATTTAATCTCTTCTGCCCTCCACCCTATCACAGACCTTTTCCCTTTTTCTCCTTCCCTCCCACACTTTCACTGTCTCTGTACTTGTTTCAAAGCTATTACATCTCTAACATTCTCCAGTTCTGACAAAAGTCCATTGACCTGAAACGTTAGCTCTGTTTCTCTCACCACAGATGCTGCCAGACCTGCTGAGTATATCCAGCATTTTCAGCTTGGTAAGGCTGCCATAAAAAAAGTTAATGGAATTCTAGTTTATATCACAAGAGATAAAAATAAACCTCTATGAAACATTAATAAGAGTGCAGTGTTGTGTGCTACATTGGAGTCCTTATTATAGGAAGAATATTGAGACTTTAGAGAGTGTACGATGTAGTTTCATTAAGATGAAGTCTGATTTGAGGAAATACTAACACAAATTTGGAAAATTGTGTCTTTTTCATTGGAACGCTGCAGATTATGAAGTGATATGATAGATGTGTTTAAAATTATGAAAGGATGGGACAGATTGAAGCAGATTGTTTCTAGTAGTTGAAGGGTCTACCACAAGGGTCCATAGTTTCAAGACTGGATACAAGAGGTTTAAAACAGAGCGCAGGAGAAACTCCTTCACACAGAGAGTTGGCTGCTATGGAATTCACTTCCAGATAGCTGACATAGGAAATATATTAACCTTCAAGACTAGGTTGGATAGACAGATGAAGGAAAAACGCATGAAGGGATATAGGAGCAGGGTGGGTAATTGTGATTAGGATTATTTGCTCACAAGGAGGGTAGATGCCATCACAGACTTGTTGGGTTGAATGGCCTGTTTCCTTGTTGTAACCTCTAGGTATTTCTCTGACACTGTATGGGCTAGTGAATGTTACAAGCATTGAGGGATTTAACTCCTTATAGTGATCACTGGCTCAGTGGGTAGCACTTTACGCCTAAATCAGAAGATTATAGGTTCAAGTCCCACTCCAGGGCTTGAGCACAATGATCTGAGTTGACACTCCAATGCAGTATCTACACATGGCTGTCCTTTGGATGAAAGGTTAAACCAAGGCCCTATTTGCCCTCTCAGGTGGATGAATAAGATTCCATGATGCCGTTCAAAAGAAGAGCAGGGGTGTTATCCCTGGTGTCCTCATCAATATTTATCACCCCGCAACCAAATACACTAAAAAAAACACAGGTTATCTGACTGTTACCACATTGTTGCGTTTGGAATCTTGCAGTGTAAAAATTAAGCACCACATTTCCTCCATTACAACAGTGACAGTACTTCATTATCTGAAGAACCAGAGGCAACATGAGGTAAACATTTTTACACAGCGAGTGGTTAGGATCTGGAATGCACTGCCTGAGAGTGTGGTGGAGACAGATTCAACTGAGGCATTCAAAAGGGAATTGGATAAACACCTGAAGAGAATAAACTCACAAGGCTACAGGGAAGGTCAGGGCAGTGGGACTAGCTGAGTAGCTCTTACAGAGAGCCGACACAGACAAGACAGGCTGAATGGCCTCCTTCTGTGCTGTAACCATTCTATGATTCTACAAAGCACTTTGGAATGTCCTGAAGTTGTGAAAGGTGCTATATAAATGCAAGTCTATCTATTTTGAAAGCACAAGAGTAAAACTCGAACAGTTTATCAATGTCATTTGAAACCTTTTCCTTTTCGCTTTCACTATTGTACATTTAAAATACATATAAAGAACTTAGAGCTAATTACTATTAAACAAAGAAGCAATCTGTTCCAAAATTGGCAGACGTGTGACTATATCAAATAACTCAAGCTGCAGTGAGATTATGACAGGAAATTGACACAGGGGGTGAAATCGACTTTTATTTCACTGAATATTGTAAAGAAATAATGTAAGATATGAATAAATTATATTACCATTGGGTGCTTGAAGCAATTGGAAATGCGATGTGCAATTGAGATATAAAAGAGAGACATTTCTCAAACTCGGTGGGAAATTCTGGAGTATACAAGGCAGTGAACCATCTTCTGTTTGAGGATCAATCCACGATGGAGTTGAGGCTATGCTGCACTGATGTAAACAGAGTGCAACTGCATTGTAACCACGACAGCACCCAGCATTACTGCAGTGCAAGCATTTTACCCAGATATTGCTGTACTCAATGATATATTTCCTCACTATTTATCCATGATTCAGTTGTTAGCACTCTCACCTGTTCAGGAATTGAGTGCAAAAGTCAAGGCTGACGCTCCAGTGCTCCACTGCTGGAGATAAGGGGGGATTTCTATGCACTCCCTCTCGGTCGGGGGAGCATAAAATCAGGTGGGCTGGTGGCGGGAGGGGTTCCCGCCTCCACCAAAGTTTAGTCCGGGGCGGGAAGGCCTGTGAATGGCCACCTGAGGCCCTTAACTGGGCAATTAACCCCTTAATTAAGGGCCTCTTCCCACCGCAGCCACAATTACCCGTGCGGCGGGCAGCTCTGCCGCTGCACGGGAAGCACGGTAGGAAACATTGTGTGGGTTGCTTCCCAGTTCTGAGGAGGTGGGATTGGGGGTCCTTATTCACAGGCACTTAGTGCCTAAACGGGGTCCCGCTGAGGGCCATCCCACTGCCCTTGCTGCCGATACACCCCACCCCCTCCCCCTCCCCCTGACCCCCACTCTGAGACCCCTCCTGCCATGCCTATCTTCAGCCTGGTTCCAGCGCCGTCTGTCAGTGTCTGACCGCTGCAGCAGCAGCAGCAGCCACCACCTCCACTGTGGCACTGCAGCTGCCAGCCTCTGATTGGCTGGCAGCTCTCCAAGGGCGGGACTTCCAGTAATGGGGTCCTAAATTCATTGGAAGGCCCGCCGCTGTCCACTTAAGTGCCTGATTGGCACTAAATTCGGCAGGCCTTCCGGAAAAGAGGTGATGCGGGGATCTCGGCGTCGGTTTCTCCTGCCCTCAAGACCCCTGCAATCAGCATAAAATTCCCTCACTGTCTTTCAGACGAGGTTAAAATGAGGCCCTGTCTGCCCTCTCAGATAGATGTAAAAGATCCTATGGCACTATTTTGAAGACGAGCAGGGGAGTTATCCCCAGATTCCTGGCCAATATTTATCCCTCAATCAAATTCGCTAAAGAACACATTATCTGGTCATTATCACATCGCTGTTTCTGGGAACTTGCTGTGTGCAAATTGGCTGATGCGTTTCCTACATCACAACAGTGACTTCACTTCAAAAGTTCTTCATTGGCTGTAAAGCAGTTTGGGACGTCCTGTGGTCCTTAATGGTGCGATATAAATGCAAGTCTTTCTTTCATCCATAAGGAATAGCAGCAGGAATAGGCCATTCAGCCCTTCGAGCCTGTTCTGCCATTCAATACAATCATGACTGATCTTCTACCTCAACATAATCACCCTGTCACTAGATCAAAGTTGGACTTAAGTTGCACTGTAATCTTTGTTTAAACAATACAAATTTCACAACAGTGCAACATGTCATTTTGGAATAAAACTCAAGGAGAATTTTTACCAAATTCTTTTTGAAAAAAACAAATAGTTAACAGACAAAGCAACATCACAGCAAGAAAATACTGACAGCTCTTGGATAGTTAGAACAGGCTGATGAAGATGCTAACCTGGATTCTTTTTTTAAAAATCAGTGCAGAACTTAAGCCAACAGGAAGGAGTTAAACAGGCAGTTGCTGAACATCTTGCCTTGTGTCTCACCCTGTCAGTTCTTCCTAGGAATATATGCGTGCCATGTTTGCTATATTTAGTAACTATACTGTCCAAAGTATTCTGAAAGGTAAGGGAATCTGAATATTTTATATTAATCATTGCTTACTGAGAATCAGCCCACAGCTTTGGAAGATAAGATGAAGAATAGAAAATGATCCAAACTTGCCTTAAGTTAGGATTGTCCCTGATTATCTGGAAAGAAACTGACAATGACGTTTGTTGTTGTCAGGTTGATCTATTACACTGCTTTAGACACACCTCGACGTGTGTGGAGGTCACTCTGTCCTAACCGTTGCATTTATTTTTATATTCATCGTGCATAGATAACGTGACATTACCAAAAATAACAGTTGTAATGAAATGGTTTGCTTGGGTAGATGTAAAGAAAACTACTTGTGGGAGAGTCCAAAACTAGGGGCCATAAATATAAGATAATCACAAATAGGGAATTTAGGTGGAACCTCTTGACCCAGGGAGTGGTAAGAATCTGGAACTCACTACCATATGGAGTTGTCGAGGCAAATAGCATTGATAAATACATGATGGAGAAAGGTATAGAAGAATATGTAGATAGGGTGAGATGAAGAAGGAGGGGAAGAGGCTTAAACACTGGCCGAATGGTTTATTTCTGTGCAGTTGTTTCTATATAATTCCATGTTACCTTCAAATTATGCGTTAATCAAATACGATTCAAGCATCAACATTAGTTCACAGGATGGACACAGATGAGGAAGGCCATTCAAACTATTACAGCACATTCATCCAGAAAAAACTTAAAATCAACCATTATCCAAATATTTCTTCAATGGTTCAAGGATTTTCCCCACCACTATCTGTCTGAAAATCCATTTCTCTTGTTCCTCACTCTGACACCGAGAATTTCCCATTATCTGTTCTTAATCTGCCACTGGTTTAAGTCTGTATCTTCTTGTCCTATTGTGGTGGGGGAACTTGACAACAGTTCCCAGATTTATCTTTTCTATACAAATGACCAGCAATGAGCTTTCTGGTTTGAACACGCCTTATGTTTCAATGACTGAAACTGGACACAGTGCGCAGAATGACCAGAGGGCTATACAGTTTTACCATGACATCTTCTGACTTGTACTCTACTGATCTGACTATTTGGAATTCAAGACTGAGATCAATAGATTTTTGGGCACCAAGGGAATCAAGGAATATTGGGATAGGGCAGGAAAATAGTGTTGATGCCGTGATCTCAAAAAATGGAGAAGCCTTAAGGAGCCGAATGGTCTACTCCTGCTCCTATTTCTTATGTTCTTATGCCCAACTTTCTGTGGACTCCTTTTCTTTGCAAATCTACTTCATCTCACCATGGGACCTCGGACTTTAACTCTGGACTCTTTCACATCTTTCATATTATTCTCCTCCCTATGAGTCAAGACAAGTTTCTCCATCGTACTGCTAGGCCTCTGTAACCTGGAATCCCTCTGTGTCTATGTGGATGTTGGTTGCCACTCCTAACCCAAGTCAGACACCCCAGTGGAGTGGCGCCCAGTCTTGATAATTGATACAAAGTGACACATGACCTTCCCAGTAACTCAACAGGCCAATCACGTTGTGATTTAGCGGCTGCTTTCCAAGTCTGTTGACGCAATATTAAACCAGACTTGGCTCACCAAAGACTGCACGCTATTCTCCAAGACCTACCAGAACACTATTTCAGTTTTATGCAGGGCTTGTGCAGGAGACCCTCCAATAGTTATGCAAATGAGATGAGCCACAAAATTCTGACGTGTTCAGCTCTGCTGAGCACCATTTTCTGATACACCATTGAAATCTGACAACACTCACCATGTGAAACTTTGAGGCCAAGCTATCCCTTTACTTCATAGGCATGTGAGCACAGTCTCGCCTTGGGGAATTGGCTGTTGTGTTATGCACAAGAAAATGTATCTGGGGAAAATCTGAATTGCAACACACAGGATCAATTTAAGAACATAAGAACAAAACAAAGGAGCAGGAGTAGACCATTCGGCCCCTCAAGTCTGCTCCGCCATTCAATACAACCATGGCTGATCTTCTACCTCAACTCCACTCTCCCGCCCGCTCTCCATATCTCAGTTTGATTTCCCCCCACTCCAGCACTGCCCCCCCCCACCCGCTCACAAAGCCAGTGGGAGAGCTGAACTGGTGACCAAACAAGGCCACTAATAAAAAAAATTAACTTTATATAGCACCTTTCACAACCTCAGGACATCCCACTGTGCTTTGCAGCCAATGAAATAGTTTTGAATTGTAGTCACTGTCGTAATGTTGGAAACACAGCAGCCAATTTGCACACAGCAAGCTCCCACAAACCGCAATGTGATTAAGATCAGATAATCTGTTTTTATGATGTTGATTCAGGGAGAAATATTGGCCAGGACACCACCTGAGAGAACAGATGGGGCCTCGGTTTAACGTCACATCCAAAAACGGTATCTCTGCTAGTGCACACCCTTGGTACCGTACTGGAGTATCAGTCTAGATTGTTATGCTCAAGTGTCTGGAGTGTGTGATGTCTCTTGGGACTGGAGTGAGGTATAAGATATAGGAACATAGGAGGAGGAGTAGGCCATTCAGCCCATTGAGCCTGCCTCGCCATTCAATATGATCATGGCTGATCATCCACTTCAATGCCTTTTTCCCACACTATTCTCATATCCCTTTATGTGGTATGTGAGACAAAGACTGCAGCAGGCTGTTGAACATAAAGGCTCCTTCTTTGTTCTGTTTTAGCTTCACTTTCCTTTGGCGAGCAGGTGTGTTCTACAGTAGCCCAAGTGTACATAAAGCACAATGCAATTGCAATTTCAAAACACTATCTCAAAACACAACAACACTACAGTGTGTCTTGAACCTTTTGACAAACGTGATTTTGCAGTGTGCCAATATTCATGTCCTACAAAAGAAACTGAATCCTATTAAATAGGTCGGACTACATCCTAAATTAGATTGGCTGTTCATTGAAGCAAAGACGTTATATCCTTAAGCTCTAGATATCACAGTAGCTACCATTCTGACCTCATGCTAGATACCAATTTCTGGGCTGGGGCTTTGAAAGGGTCAGAGTTCACTGGTTTCCTTGGAAGGCAAACTGATGAAGAAGAAGCAGAGATTTCGCAACAGCTTCAGCTTTTCACTTGCTGTGATCAGAAATTCACCTTAAATTACTTGGTTGGTACATGCCAGTTGGGTTATAAACTAATGTAGCACGAGATAACTGGGTAATGTAATGTACAATCGTGATCCACATCATGGCCATGGGTTCAGCCGCTAAAAGCCTAGGGCCATTCACAGATACATATACAGAGTTTGAATGTGTTTCTGCGTGCTTCACTCCAACTAACCACCTAAAACTAATATAAATTAAACAGAAAATGCTGGAAATACTCAGCGGATCTGGCAGCATCAGTGAAGAGAGAAACAGAGTTCAGGTTGACGGTCTTTCATCAATTACGCATTGCGCCACTCCAAGAGTCATTGTCCAATCTCATGCTATTTGAGGGAAGCTTTAGCCACCAGAAGCATACATTAGAAATTTTAAGAACACACGCTGGAGGGAGTTTTGATTTTCTGTTTTTTACCTGAGTGAATGGCAGAGGAAAATCTGTTGGGTACCTTGGACTACAATTTTCCCGCCTTGTTTAATTTTCAGGAGGGCCTTTAAATGGGAATCCGGCGCTCCCATCCAAATCAAGCTGGAGGCTGTTCAAGTATACAAATCAGGGCCCAATGGCAATAGTAGGGCACCCAACTGCAAGGAATAGGTGGAGCATGCTTGTGCGCTACTCCCATGCTTCCCAGATTTTGAGAGGCCTCAGGGACAGGTGGAGGCCTGTCCAAAAAGGTATGATTTCTTATAAAAGATTGCACTGCGGCCAGGAGGAGAATTCACGTTGCTCTTACCTCGACCCAAAAAATCGTCCGGCCTGTTCTTGTTCTGCACCCCCAGGATCCATCAGCAACAACCCCCTCCCCCCACTCCTGCAACAGGCCCTAAACACCGTCTCAACACGATCAATTTTCCAATGTCTGAAACAGGTAAGTTTCAGAGCTGTGCCCATTCTCGCCCAAAGTTTGCCTGTAACTTTTTAAATTAGACACAAACCTGAAAATTGGTCATGCTTCCCGACCCTGACCTACAGCAGGGTGGGGTGGGGGGGGGGGGGGGTGGTGGGCAGGTGCAAATATGGTGGCCAATTTTAGGCCCACCTCCCAACCCTTGTGTCATTTCTCCGCCCTTATCTTAAATGGTTAGAACATTATGCACAACGCATGCTTAAATTCCTGACAGGTGCTCCCACAGGTCAAAGCTCCCTGTCAGGAGCACGTGGTCTGAAAATTACCCCTCCAGTGTCTACACTGGTCAGGTTAGGGTTACCTTAACTCTGGTTGAATGTATCTCTGGAGGTTTCCTCACAAGGCTTCCTTCTTCCTACTGCCCCGCCTTTCTCTTCCATCTCTAAACTCTTCGTAACCAATAAACAAAAGTGCTTAAAGAAAATGGAAACAGCATTCTGCTTTTCTTTATAGCGTCTATGCTTTCTTGCCCTGGCCTGCTGGCAGCAGCGTCCTGAAGATTATTCTTCATTTGCTGGAGTCTCCAGGGCAGTTCTGGAGGGGTTGGCAACCTCAGGTCAGATATACCAGGGATTAAATACAAAGTTAAGCCCTGGAAATCTGGCCACTAAAATACGCTTTGACCCCTCTCTTTAAACAGAGTTACCCAGACCAGAGAAAACTCTGAATTAGAATACTAATTAATCTCAAATTGTGAGCAACTTTGGGCTGTATACCTGTATTTGCTGCGAGCTAATGGGAGACTTCCATCCATCAACCTGAACTGGACTTAAATCCTGCTGCTACACGTGAAAGAATAGCCAAGCACCAAACACAATTTTACATTTGTATTTCAGCAGTATTTATTAAAAAGCTGAGGTCTTCCAAAAATATAAAGATTTAACAATAAACAAAAGACAATTTGATATTATTTAGGAAGCCACTGGCTGTGTCTCGCCCGACTGAAATCAAGGAAGCACAACTTTACTTTGTATTGAAAGCCAGTCTCAGCAACAGTGCCCATGAAACTATCATCAATTGTCATAAAAAACCCATCTGGTTCACTTATGTCCTTGAGGGAAGGAAATCTGCCATCCTTACCCGGTCTGGCCTACATGTGACTCCAGACCCACAGCAATGTGGTTGTCTCTTCACCGCCCTCTCAAATGGGGTAGCAAGCCACTCAGTTGTCAAGGGCGATTAGGCAACAAATGCTGGCTTTGCCAGTGACATCCACGTCTCATGAAATTATTTTTACAAAGTGCAGTGAGAAACCTGAAGGAGTAGTAGTGTTGCTGTAATGAAGGGTGACCACTGAAGTCTGAAGCCCAGCCACAAGAACTTTGATATGTACATAAACAGGATCAGAATTATTACTACAATTTCCTACACTACAACAGTGCCTACACTTCAAAAAGTATATCATAGAATCACAGAATGACATAGTACAGAAGAAGGCTATTCAGCCCATCCTGTCTCTGGTGGCTGTCTGGTAGAGTTATCCAATTCATCCCACTGCCCTGCTCTTTCCCTACAGCCCTGTAAATCCTTCATCATCAAGTATTTACCCAATTCCCTTTGGAAAGTTACTATTAAGTCCACTTCCACCGCCCTTTCTGGCAGTGCATTCCAGATCACAACTCACTGTGGAGAAAAATGCTTCTTCACATTGCCACTGGCTTGTTTGCTAATTCCTCATTGGCTACAAAATGATTTGGAACATCCTGACGTTGTGTAAGTGCACCATGAACTGCAAGTCTTTTATTAACCAAATTACGCTCTGCCCTGTTGATTCCTAGTAACCTGTTGTAAGGTGGCGTATTGTCACAATACAGCACTTGTCACATAATGCATTTAATCTGAAGAGCAAATGCAATCCACTCCCATTATATTTACATCATATCCACACAGCAAGTTTTTTTAAGTCACCAGTAAAATCATTAGACACCAGCAATAAGAACACGATCTTCCTCAAAACAACCCACTGAATTGGCACCCCGTCCACCACCTTAAACATTCACTTCCTCCACTACCGATGCACAGTGGCAGCAATGTGTACAATCTACAAGATGCACTGCAGCAACTCGCTAAAGCTCCTTCAACAGCACTTTCCAAACCCACGACCTCTACCACCTAGAAGGACAAGGGCAGCAGACGCTTGGGTACACCACCACCTGCAAGTTCCCCTCCAAGCCACAAACCATCTTGACTTGGAACTATATCGCTGTTCCTTCACTGACACTGGGTCAAAATCCTGGAACTCCTTCCTTAACAGCACTGTGGGTGTACCTACCCCACGTGGACTGCAGTGGTTCAAGAAGGCAGCTCACCAATTACGGATGGGCAACAAACGCTGCCTTGTCGGCAACGCTTACGTCCCGTGAAAGAATTTTAAAAATCATCAGCATGGGACTGGGCTATTGGAGATTAGGCAGGTACTGCAGCACAATGGTCATACTCTACTGTGACCCTTAGTAACCAACCGACTATTAGCTAAAAAAGTTTCCCAAATCTCTCCAGCCAGCGTTGGCTCATTTTTCAATGTCTGAAACCCATGATACAATGTTGCACTATAATTCACTTCTAGAAACTATTCAGAACAGAGGAATAGGAGGAGACCATTCAGCCCCTTCAGCCGGTTCCACCATTCAATTAAATCATCACTAATTTGTTTCTTAACTCCATCTACCCACTAATATCTAATATCTTCGCCTAACCAAATTGACCAATCTCATTTCTGGCATTTTCAATTGACCCCCAGCTTCAAAAGCTTTTTGGGAGGAGACAGTTCCAGATTTCCACTCCCCTTTGTGTGAAGAAGTGCTTCCTGACATCACCCCTCAACAGCCTGGCTCTAATTTTAAGGTTATGCTCCCTCGTTCTGGACTCCCCCCACCAGCAGAAATAGTTTCTCTACATCCTCCCTATCGAATCACTTTATCACTTTAAACACCTCAAGTAGATCACTCCTCAACTTTCTAAAATCAAGGATATATAAGCCAAGTCTATGCAATTCGTCCTCATAATTTAATTCTTTTATCCCTGGTATCATTCAGCTGCACCCTTCCAAAGCCAATATCTCCTCACTGAGGGGTAGTGCCCAGAACTGACAGCAATATTCCAGATGTGATCTCACCAGTGCTCTGTTCAACTGTAACAAAACTGTCACCTCTTTGTATTCCGACCCTCTTGTAATACAGTCCATTAGCCTGACTTTGTACCTTGTTCAATATTTCTTCCACACATGGAAAATATGAATCCCGTAACTCGTAAACTGATCAATATGTCCGAAATGAATTTTACAGACATGGCACAAACTGGAAGAGTCAGATATCTTTTTAGTCAATTTGTATTCCTTTATTCTTTCGCGGGAAGTTGATGTCACTGTCCAGGCCAGCATTTATTTCCCATCCTTAGTTGCCCTTGAGAAAGTGGTGGTGAGCCACTTTCTTGAACACAACTGAGTAGCTCGCCTTGATCATTTCAGAGGGCAGTTGAATCACTCACATTACTGCGGGTCTGAAGTCACATGTAGGCCTGACCAGCTATAAAACTAACAGCGCGACGTTTTAAAAAACTGGTCTGGAAGAAGACAATGAAAAATTTCTCATCTCTGAAATACATCTGCGGGCCAGATGGAAACCTTTGGTGGGTCATATCCTGGTATGTTGGACAACCCTGGTCTGGAGTCACATGTGAACCAGACCAGGCAAGAACAGCAAATTTCCTTCCCTAAAGGACATTAGCGAACCAGGTGGGTTTTAACAACATTTGATGATAGTTTCATGGCACCATTACTGAGACTAGTTTTTAATTCTAGATTTTTAAATTAAATTTAAACTCCACCAGCTGCCGTGGTGGGATTTGAACCCGTGACCACAGGGCATTAGCCTGGGCCTCTGGATTATTAGTTTAGTGACATTACCACGACACCATCCATCCTTACTGCATTTACAACAATTTTGATTTTTACATTAATATTTATAATTAAGTAGCAAACTGTCCAACAATTTGGGAAGTAGTAACTGGTTGATAGTTAAGAGTGTCTCTGCAGTACAGGCTAGGGAGCTGAGAAAACGCCAAACTCAGGGTGCAGTTACAGAATTGGAATGAGTCATTCCATTCCAACGGGAAAAAGCTGACGCAAATTTAAAATGTGTGACAAAAGCATGACAGCGAGCAGTGAGAATTTGCAGATGGGAAGTGTGCACAGACATTAGATTTTTAATATAGATAAATGTCCACACCACATTAAACCTGGTGAGTGATCCATTGGCAGATGGGAGATTACCACGGCAAACATTCTGTTAAAAATTGATGTTGTTAAACTGAAGAGTGCATTGGATTAACACATTGCACTATCACCTCCAAAAGCCCAATTCAACCAGCCTCAATTAATGTGTTGACAAGCTTTCTCTGCTGGACCTGGCATAAAAGAATCAGTTATATCTCTTTGACCAAGCTTTTGGTCATCTGCCCTAATATCTCCTTATATGGCTCAGTGTCATGTTTTATAATGCTCCTGCACGGTGCCTCAGGATGCTCTATTGCATTAAAAATTGAAGCCTTACATTTACATAGCGCTTTTCACAACTACCAGAAGTCTCAAACTGCTTTACAGCCAATGAAGTATTTTTGAAGTGTAGTCACTGGTGTAATGTAGGAAACACAGCAACTAATTTGCACACAGCAAGATCCCACAGCCAACAAAGTGATAATGTTCAGGTAATCTGTTTTTGTGATGTTGATTAAATATTGGCCAGGACGCTGGGGAGAACTCCCCTGCTCTTCTTCAAAAGAATGCCCTGGGATCTTTTTACATCCACATAAGCAAGCAGATGGGAACGTCGGTTTAATGTCTCATCTGAAAGGAAAGACGGCACCTCTGATAGTGCAGCACTCCCTCAGTACTGCACTGGAGTGCCAGTCCTGACTTTTGTGCTCAAGCCCTGGAGTGGGACTTGAACCTGGAACTTTGTGACTCAGGGTCAAGAGTGCTACCAACTGAGCCACGGCTGGCACATTAACTATATAAATATTTATAAAATTATAAATATAAGTTGTTATTAATGGGCTGTCTTATTCTGAGAGGTTGCAGGATGGCTGGTGTGGGAAATGAAAAGGAGTTGCATTGATGCAGGAAGATGTAATTAAGTGAGGGTGAGGCAGAGCAGAGGAAGCTTTACTCTATCTGACCGTGTTATACCTTACCTCCAAGTACATGGTGCTGATACTGGGTGTATGAGATGAGAAGAGTTTTGTTTATCAATACAAACAAAAAAATGAAATTGCGGGTTGGAATTTTATATTGGGCGGGAGGCACCGCCCACCAGTCAAAAAGTCGGGAGTGAGCCCGTCTCCGCCAGGCCTGGGGAGCCACGCCGGGATTTTACCTGGCCCAGGCCCTTCATTGGCCTCAGGCGGGAGTTCCGCCCCTCTGAGGCAGGAAGTCCCACCTCCAAGAGCAGCCGGCCGATCAGGGCAGCTCTCAGCCCCAGCAGCGCCACCGGGAGCGGTGGCCACTGCTAGGACTGCAGCCAGGGGAAGGAGCAAAAGGGGGAGATGGGGGGTGTAGGGGGGGGTGGTGCCGCAAAAGGAATGCCAGCCCTGGAAATAAGGTAAGTGGCTGGGTGCTCGATGGGGACAATCGGCCTAGGCAAGGGAGGGGGTCGTTTGGGGAGGTGGGGGGAGTGTTGTGTAGTGGTGTGGGGGGGAGCCCTCCATTGGGCACAGGATGTCTGATCACAAGGGCTCCCCCCAGCCCACAAGGAAGCCACCAGGTTGTCCTGGAGGGCCTGAGCCGCCTGCTCGTCACTGGTAAAATACCAGCGACGGTGGGAGGAGGCCCTTATGTTGCAGTTAATTGGCCACTTAAGGACCTTAATCGGCCTGGAGTGGGCGGGCAGTTTGTCGACGCCACCGCCCCTTGTAAAATTCCAGCGGGGGTGGGAAGGCATCGGGAACGGCCCCCCATCCCCCCCCCCCCCTTTCACCCGCCACCAGCCCACTCCTGTGGAAGGGCATAAAATTCTGGCCACCTATCCTCAGAACAAGCGAGAGTCAGTGTACCAACAGTTGGAGCATTGTGTCCAATTCCGGGCACCACTTTAGGAGAGAGTACACCAGAGATTTACCAGAATGGTTCCAGGGATGACGATTAAGTGGATAAACTGGAGAAGCTTAGAGCAGAGAAGACTAAGAGGAGATTTGATAGAGGTGTTTAAAATCATGAAGATTTAGATAGCGTAAATAAAGAGAAACTGTCTCTTCTGTTTGAGGGATCGATAACCAGAGGACATAGATTTAAGTTGATTGGCAAAAGAATCAGAGGCGATATGAGGGGAAAGTTTTTTTGCAATGAGTGATTAGGATTTAAGGATACATTGCCTGATCGGGAGGTCGATGCAGATTCAAACGTAGCTTTCAAAAGGGAATTGAAGGAGAGAAAGTTGCAGGGATATGGGGGATGAATGTGGGAGTGAGACTGACTGAATTGTTCTTTGAGAGACCTAGTGCAGACTCGATGGGCCGAATGGCCTCCTTCTGTGCTGTACTAGTCTATAAATAAATATTTTCAGCAAAATCCATTCCCAGCCTCCTCCTACTCAACTTGTTTCAATTACACCAAGTGAGCCGTCGGGTTACGTTAGCGTTGACCTGCTTAAATAAAGGAATTCATAAGACGCTCCAGAATAAATTTTCAGATGAAAGCCTTTTAGATGTATTGATGGTAATTCTTTTTTCAGTTACTAATAAATATGCATGCTGGCTCATTTTATACACCTTTGATGTTGAGCATTCTATTGCTGACTGGTGTCTCGTAATTGCAATCTGTGATTCCCATCAGTCAGGAAATTAAAATGCAGGCTTTGATTTCCTTCAATTTCCCACACTTTGATGATCTAACATGCTTTAGATAAGAGGTGAGATCTTCTGCAGTGATTCCCAGCTTAACAGAGCAATCCATCATTCTTTCATAAGTCTCTCCCTAAACTTCTCCACGTCTCTCTCCTCCTTTCAGACACTCCTTAAAACTGACCTCATTGACCAAGCTTTTGGAAATCTGTTCTAATATCTCCTTATGTGACTCGGCGTCGAATGTTGTTAGATAATCGCTCCTGTGAAGTGCCTTGGGACATTTTGCTATGTTAAAGGTGCTGTATAAATGCAAGTTGTTGTTAATGGGCTGAATTTTGTTAGCACCCGTCCTGGGACCCCGCTAGCACCAGTCCCTCCTCCTCAGCCATCGAGGTCTTCCTCCTGTCATGGGCCCGTTTGTCCTGCAAGTAGAAAGAGGGACAGAGTAAGACTTCACAGGAAGAGCAAGAGAATAGTTCTACTAGTGGCAGCCCCTGATGGACTTTCCAAATGGCTCCTCCCCATTTCCACTCTCAGGGACGTAATGGGGGTGAACTCTGAAAGAAGGCAGCCTGTCACCAAGATGCAGCCATGCATCTGATAGAATGTGCTGATGCCTCACACCTCCCCCCTCCCCATGCCAGCGCCTTTGTGGTCACTCCCTCCCCATGGTGTGCTCCCTGCTGCGTAATCACATGTAATCCCCAAAGAGGAGAAGGATATGGAGGACTCACCATGGCAGAACGAAGGAGGTTATTGACCTTCTTGTGGCACTGGACCCAGTTCCTGGGGGTGACCAGGTTTGCTTGATCAGGCAGGAGGACCTCTTCGTGCCATCTCTTGGAAAGAAGGCCTCCCGCCTTTCCCTTGCAGCCTGGAGGGGAATCTCCAGGGAGGCTTCACTAAACCGTGGGGCCACGTGGTATCTTGCCTCTGACATGGTGCCAGGTCTCTCCCACTCTGGCCCAATGGTTGTTAGTCCTTGTGAGGGATGTGGACAGGGGTCCAGCTGTTCCAGCAGCCCTTTAGTGGGTTCCAGCATCACTCCAGCCTCACTGCTTCACTGAAAGACAGCAGTACAATCAGGGCTGGCGGCGTTTTAAATATGGCGCCAACAGCTCATTGGAGCCATCTGACGCTGCAATGACCACCTTGGAGCCCACCCCCGTTGCGTGATTGAATTGGCCCCGCGCCACAAACTTTTGGTCATCTGATCTAATGTCTCCTTATGTGGCTCGGTGTCATACTTTGTTTTATAATGCTCCTGTGAAGCACCTTGGGACATTTTATTATGTTAAAGGCGCTATATAAATATAAGTTGTTGTTATTGCTGTTTGTGGGAGCTTGCTGTGCACAAATTGGCTGCCACGTTTCCCAACATTGCAACAGTGACTACACTTCAAGAGTTATTAATTGGCTGTGGAAGTGCCATTCTTTTCCTCCATCCTCCCTGGAATGTTAGACCCCTCTACATCTGGAAGCAACATCGTCTAACAGTGGGTTAAAAAAATCCCTGAATTTTGCAGCCTGAAATGATGGAAAACCTGAGAGTTCAAGATGGGACCATGTCTCACTGCAGTGCATAATAGGTGGAGTAAAAAAAGAGAAACCGTTGTCAATGGTTCAAGTGTTGACACCAGAGGGCACATATTTAAGGTGATTAGCAGATGAACCAGAGGTGACATGAGGAAAAGCTATTTTTACACAGAGTGGTTAGAATTTGGAATGTACTGCCAGAGGGGGTGATGGATATGGATTCAATAGCAGCCTTCAAAAAGAAATCTTGAAGAAAAAATTGCAGCGATAAGGGGCTAGAGGAAGGGAGTGAGACTAACTGGATTGTTCCTTGACAGAACCAGCATAGCCTTGATGGGTTGAATGGCCTCCTCCTGTGCTGTACTATTCTATGACTCTAAGTGGCTGCCCGCCATCTGCTCGCGGTCGGCTAGCCACACGAGTCACGTGTGGTGACAGCACCTGCTTCTGCAACGGGGTCACAAAATTCAATGCCCTCTGAGAGGGGGAAAGTGTTCTTGCATCTCTTAGTTCTATGTTATCTGCCATCCCACTTTCAGACATCCCATCTTCTTCAGCTGGGAAGATGGGAGAGAATAGTCTCATTGTCTTCTCCATTACCAACATTCATATTGTTCAATGCCCACTTCTACCTCCTTCCCAAAATCCACAAACAGGACTGTCCCGGCAGACCCATTGTGTCAGCCTGCTCCTGCCCCACTGAACTTATTTCTTCCTATCTTACCTCTATCTTTTCTCCGTTGGTCCAGTCTCTTCCCACCTACATCCGTGACTCTTCTGACGCCCTACATCATTTTGACAATTTCCAGTTTCCTGGCCCCAACCGACTCCTCTTCACTATGGACGTCCTATCTCTCTACACCTCCATCTCCCACCAGGATGGTTTGAGAGCTCTCCGCTTCTTCCTTGAACAGCAGCCCAACCAGTCTCTATCCACCACCACCCTCCTCCGCCTGGCTGAACTTGTTCTCACATTGACCAACTTCTCCTTCAACTACACTCACTTCCTTCAAGTAAAAGTGTCTCTATGGGTACCCTCATGGGTCCTAGTTATGCCTGTCTCTTTGTGGGATATGTCGAATATTCCTTGTTCCAGTCCTACTCAGGCTCCCTCCCCCAGATCTTTTTCCGGTACATTGATGACTGTATCGATGCTGTTTCCTGCTCCTGCCCCGAACTGGAAAACTTTATCAACTTTGCTTCTAATTTCCACCATTCTCTCACCTTTACACGGTCCATCTCTGACACTTCCCTTCCCTTCCTCGACTTCTCTATCTCCATCTCTGGGAATAGGTTGTCTACTAATATCCATTATAAGCCCACTGACTCTCACAGCTACCTCGACTACACTTCTTCACACCCTGCCTCCTATAAGGACTCCATTCCATTCTCCCAGTTTTTCTGTCTCCGACGCATCTGCTCTGATGATGCGACCTTCCATGACAGCGCTTCTGATATGTCTTCTGTTTTCCTCAACTGAGGATTCCCCCCCACTGTGGTTGACAGGGCCCTCAACCGTGTCCGGCCCATTTCCCGCACCTCTACCCTCACTCCCAGAACCGCGACAGGGTTCCCCTTGTCCTCACTTTCCACCCCACCAGCCTCCAGATCCAAAGGATCATCCTCCACCATTTCCACCACCTCCAGCGTGATGCCACTACCAAACGCATCTTCCCCTCCCTTCCCCTCAAAGCATTCCGAAGGGATCATTCCCTCTGTGACACCTTGGTCCACTCCTCCATTACCCCCACCACCTCGTCCCCTTCCCATGGCACCTTCCCCTGCAATCGCAGGAGGTGTAATACCTGCCCATTTACCTCCTCTCTCCTCACTATCCCAGGCCCCAAACACTCCTTTCAGGTGAAGCAGCAATTTGCTTGTATTTCTTTCAATGTAGTATACTGTATTCGCTGCTCACAATGTGGCCTCCTGTACATTGGGGCCTGGGCATTGGGGACAAATGCAGACTGGGTGACCGCTTTGCGGAACACCTCCGCTCAGTCCGCAAGCAGGACCCCGAGCTTCCGGTTGCTGGCCATTTCAACACACCCCCCTGCTCTCATGCTCACATCTCTGTCCTGGGATTGCTGCAGTGTTCCAGTGAACATCAACGCAAGCTCGAGGAACAGCATCTCATTTACCGATTAGGCACACTACAGCCTGCCGGACTGAACATTGAGTTCAATAATTTCAGAGCATGACGGGCCCCCCATTTTACTTTTATTTTTAGATTTTTTTTTCTTTTTTTATATATTTTTTTGTGTGTTTATTTTATTTTATTTCATCTTAGTTTGTTCAGTTTGCTTACCCACTGTTTTTTTTCATATTTGTACTTGCGGCTGTTCAATTTTCAGTCCGTTAACACTCTATCTGTACTAATGCTTTGTCTTTCAACACACCATTAACATATCTTTGCTCCACAACCTTCTGGTCAACTATTCTGTGACCTTGTCCTATTTACACCTTCTCCTTTGTTATCTCTTGCCCCACCCCTGCTTTACTTGCTCATAACCTTTCACATTTCTAATATTTGCCAGTTCTGAAGAAGGGTCACTGACCTGAAACATTAACTCTGCTTCCCTCTCCACAGATGCTGCCAGACCGGCTGAGTATTTCCAGCATTTCTTGTTTTTATTTCAGATTTCCAGCATCTGCAGTATTTTGCTTTTATTCATATTGTTCAATATTGTCTGACAGCCACTGTGGAACAGCACTCTCTGCCACGTTCTGTTTCTAGATGGGACATTCCACCACTGTCAATTGCTCCATCTAGTGACCGTGGTATGAATCAGCAAAGCACAGAACAGAAAGTGAGGGTTTTGTTCTTGAGATATTAGATTTACTGTCCTCCCAATAATCTGAAAGGTCCTCAATCTGACATGTTAATGAGGGCCTCATCATCGAGTCGACACTGACCAAGTCGAAGACTGCAAGGAAGTCAAAGAGGAGGAGGACGGGCAAATCACTCTAATAGTCACAGAAAAAGTTGTTTGATATTTATATATTATCTTTTTCCATGTTGCATTATTTTCAGTTGCAAATTTCATATGGTCCCTAAGAGTTTTTTGAATTTAAGTAATGAGATCCAGGCCATTCAGGAGAGAAGTTGGGAAACATTTCTTCATGCAAAGGGTGCTGGCAGTGTGGAACTCTCTCCCACATAAAGCAGTAGATGTTAGCTCAATTAATAACTTTATATCTGAGAATGATAGATCTTAGCTTGCCAAGGGTATAAAGGGATTATGGTGGATAAATGGAGTTAGGATAAAGAACAGCCAGGATCTCACTAAATGGCGAATCCGGATCGAGGGGCTGATGGGCACTATGTGATATTTGAGTTCTGCGTAACAGGTGTGAATGGCAGCTAAAATTCAATTTAAAGAGCTCCAACAATAAAAGGTAAATTGAAACTTGTAAAGGAACGTCGGGAGTGAAGGCAGTGAGTGCATAGCTGAACATAGGTTGTACCATGACAGTGGGAAGCGCCAGTTTGATATACACTCTACTGAGCTCCACCTCTCAGTTGCTTCTGGAGGGAAATGCTATGTAGAATGTGAGGGAGGGAGTGGAAGAGATTGATCAGGGAGATAATAAAGGAACAATTAATACCCGAACAAAACTCCCAAGAAAAATGTTCGGATTTGAACATACTTCCAGAGCTCAAATGATACATAAATTTTTCAAGCTGCATTCTCAGCACCAGTAGGTTTATCTGAGGTCCCTCAAGAAAATGAGAATGTTGTTTGGTTTCATTGTGTGTGGCAAGTTAGTTTTGTGTTGTTCCAAGATAGCTTCTCATGATATCCAAACCTTTCAAGACAGCCCTTAGTTATTCTCTGTATGAACATGTCAAATAGGGTTTGATAATGGGTTAAAAGGGGTTGGGCCTAGACCAGAAACTTGTATTGCTCTCAGAAATGTTTGGAGATTTGCTTCGCAGATGCGTCCTCCATGACATATCACGGTTAAGGTCTTCAGGGAATCTTGAATAAGCATGAAGCAGTAATTCAATGACGTGTAAGCTTAGCCTGCTGGAATGTGCACGGAGGCAGAAATATCAACTGAAATTCCAACCCCAGCCCCAGCTATATAATTCCACATGGACTATAGCTTTCATTCTTGCTGAAAGCAGCCATGACAATAGCTACAAAGGAAAATCAAACTCTAATGGGAGTAATTTCAGCCAGCATGCCGAACAATTGCTGGTTTCTGTTCATTTTGTTCAAGCACGTGAACTGGTCACACTGACAAGATATTCGGTCATGCTGTATCTTCTGAGTATCTTTTGTTACATGTAGAGTTTTGGAAATCCTTTGGGCGATTTTGTTGGGTTCTGAGAAGGGAAGAATTGGATTAAAAACAGAAAATGCTGGAAATACTCAGCAGGTCTGGCAGCATCTGTGGAGAGAGAAGCAGAGTTAATGGGCTGAATTTTCCCAGCCCTATGGCGGCAGGCTGGGAGGTGGGAGGGATGGTAATGTGGCAGAGGAAGGTGACGGGAAGGGAGCATATTACCAGCGGTGAGAACCTCAGGGGCAAGGCCACCCACCAGGCAGCCAATTGAGCCACTTAAGTGCCCAATTGAGGGCCAATTCCCACTCCCACAGGCATTTTTCCCATGTTGGGAGGGCCCACCACCACATGGGGAGACCAACAGGTAAACCCCAGCAGCCTCCCAGCAGGTTCAGGGGGGTCCTCCTTTGTGGTCGCTCCATGGCCAAGGGAACATACCATCCTGGAATCACATCTGTGACCACAGAAGCGCCTATCTTTTCCCCTAACTACAGAATCCCCTATCACTATTGCTCTCTTGTCCTTTCTCCTCCCTCCCTGCACAGCTGAGCCACCCATGATGCTCTGGCCATGACTCTCGCTATTCTCTCCCATCGGTACTCAGAACTGAATACCGATTGGAAAGTGGGATGCACTCTGGGGACTCCTGCACTACCTGCCTTGACCTTCTTGTCTGTCTGGCAGCCACCCAATCCCTCTCTGCCAGTGCTCTCTTAAGCTCCGGGGTGACTACCTCCTGAAATGTGCTATCCACGTAGTTCTCTGCCTCACGGATGAGCCACAGTGACTCCACACCAGTGGCTCGAGTTCCGAAACCCAGAGGTCAACCTCCAGATCCGCCTCCTCCCAGGTGAGCCGCCGACTGCCGCTGCTCCGGTCTGAGGTAGGTGTAGCCCTCGAGCCCCGCTCTTTATTTCCACAATCGGATCCGCCTCCTCCCGGGTCCGCTGCCAACTGCTGCTACTCCGGTCTCATGAATATCTCATGTTGAGATATTCCACCAGAGCTAGCTTCATCTGCAGTGCAGCAACGGTAATTGCCGGAACCAAAGCTGTTGCATTAGATTCATAAAATCCAGCACAGCAGGAGGCCATTTGGCCCATTGTGCCTGTGCCGGGACCTTGAAAGAGCTGCCCAATGTAGTCCCATCCCCCAAGTTCTTCCCCACAACCCTGAAAACTAGCTCTCTTCACCAATTGCCTTCTGAAAATTCCTGTAGAATCTGATTTCTCCACCCTTTGAGGTAGTGCTTTCCAGATCTTAACAATCCTCTGTGTGAAGATATTTCTCCTTATTTCCCCTATCATTCTTTTACCGAATATTTTAAATCTTTGGTTACCCACCCATTTGCCAGAGGAAACAGTTTTTCCCTACCTGCACTTTTAAGACCCATCATAATTTTGAGCACATCCTTTAAGTCTCCCTTTAATCTTCTCTGTTCTAAGGACAGCAATCCCAGCTCGGCACATAACTGAACTCCCTCATCTTTGGTATCATCCTGGTAAACCTCCTCTGCACCCTTTCCAGGACCTTGGCATCCTTCCTAAAGCATGATGCTCAGAACTCTACACAATACCCCAGCTGAGGCCTAACCAGAGATTGCTAACAGTTTAGCATGACTTCTTTGCTTTTGCATTATTCTTCACTGTATGAAAGCCACTGTTATTTGTAGGGTGAGTGCCATGAAGCACAAGTTCTTGTCTCTTTACCATTACCCAGAAAGGTCATTGACCTGAAACAATGGGCTGGATTTTATGTAAAAGTCGGTGGTGCACCCACTTCTGCCTAGCCTGGGGATCTGTCCCGCTTTTTATGGTTCCCAAGGCCTTAATTGTTCCGAGGTGGAACTCCCACCTGCATGAGGGAAGAAGTCCCCCGTCATTGAGCTTCTGGCCAATCAGTGGGCCGGCAGCTCTTAGTCCCAGGGAGCGGTTGCCACTGCTGGGACTGCAGCCCAGCTGAGGGAGCCAGGAGTCCGGGTAAGTTTGGGTTGCCTCGCCGGGGGTAATCGGTCGGGCCATTGTTTGGGGGGAAGTGGGGGGTGCGTCTTGGGTCCTGGGGGTGGTTGGGGAAACGGGATTGTCAGGGCCCACCCCTGGGGCGCTGAGAGGCTGCCAGCTTTTCCTGGGCGGCCTTTCCCGGCTCCAGGACGCCCGCTTGCCATGTGTAAAATCCGCGTATAGGCGGGCAAAGGCCTTTAAGTGGCCATGAATTGGCAACTTAATGGCTTTGATTGGCCTGGGGCGAGCAGCCCATTTCCCACCCCCCCCCCCCCCCCCCCATGTAAAGTGGGGCGGAGGCGGGAGCAGGCTGGGAAGACCTCTCGGAGCCTCCCACTCCATTTTACGCCACCCGCCCCCCTCCAACCCCCTGCCACAATCTGGCTCATTGGGGTGGTGTAAAATTCTGGCCGATAACTCTGTTTCTCTCTCCACAGATGCTACCAGACCTGCTGAATGTTACCAGCATTTTCTGTTTTTATTGCAGAATTCCAGCAGTATTTTGCTTTTCCAAAATTGTAGACAATCTGTGGTCTGTTGAGTCCAGAATTTCTTCACTAGGGTAGGCCCAGAAAGCATTGCTTGAACACTGCTTGGGTGTATGTTGAACTGTCACATGTTTGGCAACAGGGCCTTCTTTCCAGAAGGTTCCATTCACTTTCACGCCTAGAAGATGTGTTCTGCTCACTTCTTAAAGTTATGTTTGTTTACTGTCAAAAGCAGCCAACGGTTGGCATTTTATGCAAATTATGTGAAAATAAAGGATACGGAAAAACTCGGGTCAGATTTTGTGGTACCGTGTGAAGCAATGGCACTCACCACTAATCTTGAAGAAAGCTGCCCACAAAGATCTAGTGATCTCTATGGCGTGGATTTCCCCTTTCCCAAGAGTTGTTGAAATCTAGCGGCAAGTCAAGGGGATCTCCAGGCATCCAGCAGCAGTGATGTCAGCAAGCAGAGTAAGCAGCCAATCACATTGATGCATTCGCACTGGCAACAAACCAGGAAGTTAAAAGCACTTAATATGCTGCACTTTTCATTTAATTCTGAAGATAGCTAAATAAATAATTATGATTGGATTAAGATTACAATTGCAATATAAAACACACTTTAAATAAAATTATTTTAAAAATCTGTGGAATTTTTCATAATAAAGGAGAAATTTGACTTTCGACCAAAAAATGGATTTTCTGGGCCAGAGAGGTTGTACCGCAGCAATTATAAAGTTAATGCCACTTAAAAAAAGCCAGTTACACTACATCCAACAAGGCATAACTTTTTCAAAGGGTTTTACAGCAAGACTAACAGCTTAAGAGTGGAAGTTCTCATCTATTTACTGATTGCTTAGGAATTGCAGTCTAGAATACCTCAACAGCACACCCTCTGCAGAAGTGTAGACTCATTGACAGCAACAACCGGATTTCTGTGTTATTCTGCACATGTGTGGACCTGACATTGCTGTCAGCTTCAGTGGAGTAATGATAGCGAACGCCATCAGTACTACTGCAAAATCTGGGCCTAGCTGATTCATCAAGCTTGCCCAATCCTGTCACAGTATAACTTCTGCACACCATGAACACCTTCGCCACTTCCACCCAAACAGCCCCCCTCCACCGCACCTTCCCTCAAAAGCCACCTACCAGCTTAGCATTCTCCTTGGAGGTATTAATAAGAATGTCGAGGGAAAGAACACTCAGGCCAATTTAGGAAAAAACTCACCACAGACCCCGCAAAGTGGATCAAGTAAGTTCTAGGACATCAGAGCAACTTACTGTGCAGAAGGAGACCATTTGGCCCATTGTGTCTGTGCTGGCTCTTTGGAAGAACAGTAATGCTTCGTCCCACACCCTTGCTTTTTGTCCGTAAGTTCCTCATCCTCAAGAACCTGTCCAACTCCCTTTCAGAATTATTAATGGGAATCAGCTTCCACCACCTTTTCAGGCGGTGTATCCTACTCTATCAAAACTCATTAATATCTTGAAAATCTCAGTTACGTTACCTCTTAACTATTTCTGTTCCAAGGATGGGGAAAGACATTACGTAACCTTCTGCACGCTGTTAGCATGGCTGCAGTCACAAACTTCATGCATTTATATAAATTTTGATGCACCTTAATAATAAAATGCTCAAAAAAGAACTCAAAAAGAAGCTCAGTTCTACCAACAGAAAAAAATGTAATAAAATATTTCGCTACTGCAAAAAAAAGTTATTCCAAGTGAAAAGCCTGTGTCATCTAGAAACTATTTGGCTTGGCTCCAAACTGCTGATAGCACTTTGTTCAGTCGGGGGACTGAAATATATATCCAGATACAATGTATGAAAAAAGACCAAGGAGACCTTGAGTGGCAAAGCAATTACCCACTTGAGCAACAAAACAGATAATGTGCAGTTACTCGGAACAATATTGCTGCACCAAATTCACCAGGAGTTGAGTCACTGAGTGACAACCCTGTGTGTTATTTTGGGAACTGGAATGTTACAGGAGATGGAAGCACTGAATGCTACATTGCATCTAATTGGCAAACCAAATGCTTGTAATTAAGTCTTGCCAGTTTAGTCATGAATTACATTATACCTTACAATCTGTGTCTTGTCCCGTAGACTTAACGGGATTCATAAACTCGCCATTTGTAAAAAAAATTACATTTAGCTCTTAAAATATTGAATTTTCTGTTGATTACCAGCCCAGATTTTCTGTTATTTAATGAATATTTTATTTTCTAAAAAAATTATTGAGCAACAGAAGACGGTTTCTCACTGGACCTCATAGGGTGCTTTTTCAAAATTACTGTAATAATCTACTCAGCAATTTGATGTGTGCAGTCATCCCTACTCATGGTTTCATTCTGTTCACTTCCTGAAATTTAATGAAATTTAATTTAATGAAATTCACTCCTTTCGAATTTGCTTCCGATCTTTGAGAAACAACAAATAACTTTGTTTCTGTATCCCTGTTTAATTTCCAGGGGAGTGATCCCCGGTGTCCCGGCCAATCAACATCGCTAAAGAAACAGATTATCTGGTCATTATCATGTTGCTGTTTGTGGGAGCTTGCTGTGCACAAATTGGCTGATCTCTTTCCACTATTCCAACAGTGACTACACTTCAAAAGTACTTCATTGGATGCTTTAAGATCGTGAAAGGTGCTATATAAATGCAAGTCTTTATTTCCATTAATAATTACCAACCAGTACTGAAGTATCAATGTGATTGTTGTACAATAGCACTTGAACCCCACCAGACGGTTCCTCATGACTCTTGGGCATCGCCCAATAAAGGCTTTGGGTTGACGTTCTCCCGATCTCCCACTGTAGCTTTATTTGGAGATAGGTGGAATGTTTCTAAAGCTACTTCCAGTAAAACAAGGCAAACAAAATTCGGGAAATGGTGTTGAAAGGGCTACTTACGGCCCAGAATGGGATCTGTACCTGCTCGCAGTGGACATGGCTCCGTCGGTCAGGCTGGTGGGTCTATCAGGTGAAATTCTGCGAGGTAGCCTCGGAGGTAACTCACCCAAAATGTTGGGGGTGCATGTGGGTGAGCCAGAAGAAGCATGCATACCCCCACCTCCTCCCCATTTTCAATCCAAGCTCTCAGTGGGGCAGAAACTGGACTGTTACAGAGTTCTGCCCAAATTACAGCCTTCACCCACCTTCCCCCCACCCCCACCTGCTAAATGAACCGACACTTGCACTTTCCCAGATTGCTGAGTTCCTGCATTGACGGCTGAAAACCACTAACCAGAGATTGGCTGCTTCCTCAAATGGTGTTAAAAAAGGACCTTTACAAAAAAATATTGCTTATATCACAATTTAGCACAGCAGCCTCATAATATTTCTTATTTTCTACTCTGCAGGCACTTTAGAAACCATGGGGAAATATAGAATGATGGATCAGTACAGCACAGAATGAGGCCATTCAGCCCATCAAGTCTGTGCCGGTAAAGAGCAATCCAATCAGTCCCACTCTTCCACTCTTTCCCCATATCCCTGCAATTTTTTCTCCCTCAAGTATTTATCCAATTCCCTTTTGAAGACTTCTATTGAATCTGTATCCACCTCCCTATCAGGCAGTGCATTCCAAATCCTAACCACTCGCTGCGTAAAAAGGTTTCTCCTCAGATCGCCTCTGGTTCTTTTGCCAATCTGTGCCCTCTGGTCATCAAACCTTTGGCCACTGGAAGCAATTTCTCTTTACTTACTCTATCGAAACTCTTCATCATTTTAAATGTCTATCAGATCCCCCATTAGCTTTCTCTGCTCTAAGGAAAATGTATGTCGTATGTGCTTGTTTTTTAAATAATTTTGTTTAGTATCTAAAGCTTAAGCCAAAGACAAATGCAATGTTCACCTGCAGCTTTCCAAAGACTAGAGGCTCCATGTGAAAGTCCAGGATTATAAATGCAATGGGCCCAAATGTCACACTTGCCACGATGGTGCTGGACTTCCATGAGGACAGAACTTCTACCATCGTGCTTAAAGCCCCTGACTCTGACCCATGTCCCAGCTCCATTGTACATGGGGAGGTGGCGGCCTAGTGGTAATGTCACTGGACCAGTAATCCAGAGCCCAGGCTAATGCCCTGGGGACATGGGTTCAAATCCCACCACAGCAGATGATGAAATTTGAATTCAGTTCATAAATCTGGAATTAAAAACTAGTCTAATGGTGACCAGCAAATGATTGTTGTAAAAACCCATCTGGTTCTCGAATGCCCTTTCAGGAAGGAAATCTGCTGTCCTGACCTGACTTTTAACTGCTCTCTGAAATGGCCGAGCAAGTCACTCAGTTCAAGGGCAATTAGGGATGGACAATAACTGCTGACCTCACCAGTGACGCCACATCCCACAAAATGAATTAAAAAAACATAACTACAGCAACCTACTGGGGCCATATATGGTGCTGCCAGGTGGCGAGGAGAAGGAAATTTGCTTTAGCTGGTTGTAGAAGTTCAAAGAATTTCCAAATTCTTGCCTGCCCAATACAATTGCACAGTGGCAGGCAATCGGCTACAACAGACAAACCAGGCTAAAGCATGTTAAATGCTAACCCACTTCATGCATCCATTGAGTGGATGGATTATATGACCAGCATTATATCTGGCAGGGAAATTGAGAAAAGGCAGGAGGGAGCTGGTGGAATGGCTCTTTTGTCCACCCAGGTTACACAAGTGTGCCAGCAGAAGACAACAACAACTTGCCTTTAACGTGATAAAATGGCCCAAGAAATTTCACAGCAGCAATTATCAAATAGAATTTGACACCAAGCCACCTACAAGTAGGGTCAGGTTGGGCCACCACGGCACCGGTGATAGACTTGTCTTCAGATGCTTATCATCGTGGCTCTTGTGGAATATGGCCAATGGCCGGCTACCAGTGACTAGCCAGTGACTGACCAGTGCTTGAGGGATAGTCTGGGTCAGTGGCATTGGGAGTAAGGACAAAACAACAGGTAGAAACTAATCTTAAAGAAAGTCAGAACATATTCCAACATGTGAAAAATCAAGACAATTGAAAGGAAAAGTAACCATTAGCAAGCTCCTGCTATGTGCGTGACAGATTTATTAAAGAATAACTAGGAATTTTCATTTCTCCAAGGAAATGATTTGTTCCTACGATCTCATTTTCCATTTGTACACTAGAATTTTGCTTAACCAATGTGCCCACCAAGGAAATTGGATTTCAGTCACGTCATGAAGCTATGTGGAGGTGCATTCATAAATAGACAATAACTTAGAAAGACAATAGCATTAAGGATGCCTAGAAAAAGAAACTTGCTTACGCACAGAGGTGTCCAATGCAGAATGAGGGCCAGCATAATAAATTGGGCACTAATCTTTGTTGTTCAATTTTCCATTGTGTGGGGTGAAAGTTAGTTAGAGATACAGCACTGAAACAGGCCCTTCGGCCCACCGAGTCTGTGCCGACCATCAACCACCCATTTATACTAATCCTATACTAATCCCATATTCCTACCACATCCCCACCTGTCCCTATATTTCCCTACCACCTACCTCTACTAGGGACAATTTATAATGGCCAATTAACCTATCAACCTGCAAGTCTTTTGGCTTGTGGGAAGAAACCGGAGCACCCGGCGGAAACCCACGCAGACACGGGGAGAACTTGCAAACTCCACACAGGCAGTACCCAGAATCGAACCCGGGTCGCTGGAGCTGTGAGGCTGCAGTGCTAACCACTGCGCCACTGTACCACCCCAAAGTGGGATTTGTTTATGGGATTTGTTTGCTATAATTCTGTGCAGGGTAAGACTGCTATCTCACTGGGGACCTAGCCTCAACATTGTAACCTCACTGGTCAAAGACTAGAGTGTTAACTGGAAGCTGAATCTGTAATGAAATCCAGTCTGTTGCTGATCCTTCACTGCGGAATTCAGTCCCCGAGGCTTAATGTATCTAATCTAAAAGACATCTCTGTAAAGACAGACGTAGCTCTTCAAGCAGTCCAGTGTACAGAAAGAGATGGTTTTCAAACTCTGAATATGATCGATACTGGTGCTATAGCCACAGCTTGAGATTGACAGTCTGGTCGGCTCCTTGATTACACTGATAAGATCCTATCAGGAAAGGAATCTCTATACCCGAGGAAGGGAAGGCTGGTTTGACGTTGTGTGCAGCTGTGTGACATGTTCAAAGGTCTTTGAGCTGATGCCATGGTTCTGACGTACCCCTGGTGACCCTTGGGCAGTATCGTGCGGATCGGGATTAACTTCAAATAATAGATAGAGTCAGCAGCAGCTGTCACCAAACACAGCCATCGTATATCTTTACACAAAACGAATCCAGCTGAGAATACCTGACAACACTAATAGTTCACAGCATCCTTTCAAGTGGACATAAATGACCCCATGGAACTATTTCGAAGGAAAGCAGGGGAGTTCTCCCCAGTGTCCTGGCCAATATTTATCCCAGAACCCTAACTGCACTGAGATGGAACATAAAATGTTCTGAGGTCATGAAAGGCACTATATAAATGCAGGATTTTTCTAATTCCATTTTATGTTCTATCTCATTGCAGTTAAGGATCTGGGAAAGTGACACCAGAGCCTCCTCCTGCCTTTATGTTGAAGTTGGCCAAAGGTCTCCTATACACCGGCTGGGGGTTGATTGAGTGAATGGAGACCAACTCTTCCGCACATTGTACAGAGCACCCCATCTGTGTGTGAGCATTAGTATGTGTGTGTACGTATGTGTATGCGTGAGTGTGTGTGTGTACATGTGGGTGTGTGTGTACATGTGTGTGTGTAAAGTTAGGATACAAGCAGCAGAGTTTGGAATGACAGCAAGTTTATGCCAGGGTGAAAAATGGAATACTGTCCAGGTCAGGTCTAGAGGTGACTAAGGCATGGATGAGGGTTTCAGCAGCACATGAGCTGAGATAGGGGCGGGGTCGGGCGATGTTACAGAGATGAAAGTAGACTGTTCTGTGCTAATGTCCTGATACTACACTGTGCCTCAACAGAAGTCTGCAGACACGTGAAACTCTCTCTGTATGTTGCAAGGTGGCAGGAGGAGGTCATTTCATCAGCAAACAAAAACCTGCAAAAACTGAGCTGGCATTTGCACAGAGGCCGATCTGTTACATTTTGGAGTGCTGTCGATTGTGGCAAGAGATTAAGAAACAGGGAGAGAAGGATTGATATAGTGATAGAGATATATGCGAGAGAGCAAGACAGAGAGATAAGCAATTAATAATACATGCGTATGGTTAAAGCCTCCACACTGACTGAGCACAAGCCACATCAGACACTAAACAGCTGAGTCACCACGAAAGAGATAAATATGGAAAAATGCACACAGTTGCTAGCTGGCTATTCCAGTGAACAATTCTTTACTTCTCCTTTCCTTTAACTGGCACTCAGCCTAACAATCAGGCCTGTGTTACTGTTGACCTGTTCTAGGAGACAGCACAAAAGTCTTCAGTTTGGAGTCACCTTCTCCACCCTAATCAGCATAGTTGGGATTGAACTTGTTGTTATGGTGACACAGTTAGGGGTCAGATATGTAGTATCCAGCAACAAGAGACTAATTCTACCCATTTTAAATCAGATGCACACTATCCCTTTTGCTCCCTAAAAATCACCTAATTTGGAATCTGAGACAAGTGAATTTTTCCAACAGTAATTTTGCTGAAAAGCTGCTACTTAAATATTTCACCCCAAAGATGCTTGTATCATCTCATCTCATTAACGACTCATTCATGAGGGTTCCACTACACTGACTTATCTGAGGGCATCTGTTTTGCCCCATACTTAATTCAAAAGTTATTTCTTTCCCTAAGATGGTTTTTGCAAAAAGAAACTTTTTTTATGCTGTCTAATGCACCATAAATGAGATGAGTGGAGTTCAGGTTGTTTGAAGATCTCAGAATAGGTAATGAACAGCTAATAACTATATACAGTACAAAGCTATCTATTTGCAGGGCTTGCCTCTTGGTGTTACAGGTACAGAGTGAGACTGGCATGTAGTCACATGACTGCAGCCTGTTACTCAGCTCAGTAGCTTATTAAGATCTTAAAGACATATTACTGTCAAAGGCAATCACACAACAACCCCTTCTTTCCAAAGATAAACCTCAAATGCCAAACATAGAAATACACAAAATTAGATAACATCAAAATTATTTACACATGTATAGACATTATGAACTTTACAAATATAGAGGCTCAAAGGTCCATAGGTTGTCTCGGTGGTTTGACAACTGTTACTCAGGGACTTTGCGTCTCATCTGTTGCTGTTCTTTCTGAAGTTTCTCCCTCTCTGCAATCAGTCTCTGTTGTTCTGCCATCAGCCTGCTAACATACTCTGTTGCTTTTCTGAAGATGACTACTTTTGGGGTCTTGTCATTCTTGGAAAGTTCCGGCATCTCTTCTCGAAGAGCCAATGGACATTGCTTCAACTCGTTCCTCCTCTGTCTCTTCAGGAGATTGCGTGTCCTTCACCTCTCCCTCATCTTCCATGTCTAAAGGTCTTGGGCTCAAGGTCGAGGACTTGCTGGGGGAAGAGTACTTGGTCTCATGGAGATACCTGTCCGTTTTGGTTCGCTGTGGTGTTGGTGGTTCTCCATAGAGCAGAAGTAAAGGTGTGGCATATCGATTCTGTTGCTGGCTTTCCAGACTGCGCCGTTTGATGCTGTTCAGAGTCTGTGAGCCAGTTTGTCCTTGGAGATTTCCCCTTGGCAACACTTTCGTGGATAGTTATGATGTTAAGGTCTTTACATGCTGGTAGTCCTGGCACTGCTGGTCCACTCGTGTCTACTAGGAAGAACATTTGTGGTTTCCATGCCAACTTGCTGAATCTGCATTGTGTTGTTAATGTGCCACTGCACAGGTTGGGTGATCTGTGATATGCAGATAACTTGGCAGTTGTTGGTTGTAGTTGTGCGAGACCCCTTGGGGATGAGTGATCATAATATGTTAGCATTCTTCATCAAGATGGAGAGTGACATAGTTGATTCTGAATCTTAATAAAGGAAACTAATAAAGGTATGAGGCGCTAGTTGGCTATGATGGACTGGGAGACGTTACTTAAAGGGATGACAGTGGATAGGCAATGGCAAACATGCAAAGAGCGCATGGACGAACTGCAAAAATTGTTTTTTCCTGTCTAGCGCAAAAGTAAAATGGGAAAGGTAGCCAAACCATGGCTTACAAGGGAAATTAGAGATAGCATTAGAAGAGGCATACAAATTCGCCAGAAAAAACAACAGGCTTGAAGATTGGGAACAGTTTAGAATTCAGCAAAGGCGGACCAAGGGATTGATTAAGAAGGGGAAAATAGAGTACGAGAGCAAGCTTGTGGGGAACATAAAAACTGACTGTAAAAGTTTCTATAGGTATGTGAAGAGAAAAAGATTGGTGAAGACAAATGTAGGTCCCTTACAGTCAGAAACAGGGGAATTTATTACGGGGAATAAAGAAATGGCTGACTAACTAAATGCATACTTTGGTTCTGTCTTCTCAAAGGAGGACACAAATATCATACCAGAAATGTTGGGGAACACAGGGTTTAATGAGAGGGAGGAATTGAAGGAAATCAGTATTGGTAGAGAAATGGTGTTGGGGAAATTGATGGGACTGAAGGCCGATAAATCCCCAGGGCCTGATAATCTACATCCCAGAGTACTTAAGGAAGTGGCTCTAGAAATAGTGGATGCATTGGTGGTCATCTTCCAAGATTCTATAGACTCTAGAACAGTTCCTACAGATTGGAGGGTAGCTAATGTAACCCCAGTATTTAAAAAGGGAGGTAGAGAGAAAACAGGGAATTATAGACCAGTCAGCCTGACGTCGGTAGTAGGGAAAATTCTAGAGTCCATGATTAAAATTTTTTATAGCAGAGCACTTGGAGAACAGTGGTAGAATCGGACAAAGTCAGCATGGATTTACAAAAGGGAAATCATGCTTGACAAATCCACTAGAATTCTTCGAGGATGTAACTAGTAGAGTTGATGAGGGGAAGCCAGTGGATGTGGTTTATTTGGACTTTCCAAAGGCTTTTGACAAAGTCTCACATAAGAGATTAGCGTGTAAAATTAAAACGCATGGGATTGTGGGAAGTGTATTGCGATGGATAGAAAATTAGTTGGCAGACAGGAAACAAACATTAGGAATAAACGGGTCTTTTTCCGAAAGGCAGGCAGTGACTAGTGGGGTACCGCAGGGATCGGTGCTAGGACCCCAGCTATTCACAATATATATTAATGATTTAGATGAGGGAATTAAATGTAATTTCTCCAAATTTGCAGATGACACAAAACTGGGTGGGAGGGTGAGTTGTGAGGAGGATGCAGAGAGGCTTCAGGGTGATTTGGGCAAGTTGAGTGAGTGGGCAAATGCATGGCAGATGCAGTATAATGTGGATAAATGTGAGGTTATCCACTTTGGTAGCAAAAATGGTAAGGCAGATTATCAGCTGAACAGCTATAACCTGAGAGAGGGGAATATGCAACGAGACCAGGGTGTTCTCGTACACCAAACGCTGAAGGTAAGCATGCAGGTGCAACAGGCAGTAAAAAAGGCAAAAGGCAAAAAAGGTATGTTGGCCTTCATAGCGAGAGGATTCGAATACAGGAGCAGGGATGTCTTGCTGCAATTATACAGGGCCTTGGTGAGGCCACACCTGGAATATTGTGTGCAGTTTTGGTCTCCTTATCTGAGGAAGGATGTTCTTGCTATAGAGGGAGTGCAGCAAAGGTTTACCAGACTGATTCCTGGGATGGCAGGACTGACGAATGAGGACTTTATTCACTGGAGTTCAGAAGAGTGAGAGGGGATCTCATAGAAACCTATAAAATTCTAACAGAACTTGACAGGGTAGATGCAGGAAGGATGTTCCTGATGGTGGGGGAGTCCAGAAAAAAGGTAAACCTTTCAGGACTGAGATGAGGAGAAATTTCTTCACCCAGAGAGTGGTGAGCCTGTGGCATTCGCTATCACAGAAAGCAGTTGAGGCCAAAACATTGTATGTTTTCAAGAAGGAGTTAGACATAGCTCTTAGGGCGAAAGGATCAAAGGATATGGGGGGAAAGCAGGAACAGGTTACTGAGTTGGATGATCAGCCATGATCATAATGAATGGTGGAGCAGGCTCGAAGGGCTGAATGGCCTACTCCTGCTCCTATTTTCTATGTTTCTATGTATCATTGACTTCCAACATCTCCAGTAAATATCTTTGAGGATTTGGACTGGTAGGATATTTGCACTAGCACTGGTGTCAATCTTAACCTTTAGTGTATGTTTGCCAGCTTTCTTTGGGCATGGGATGTTGATGGTGGTGAAAGCTTCCAGTTGCTTGACTTCACCAACATGATGTGTCAGGTTCACAATGTGGAATGCCTGCTTGTCTTCTGACTGAGACTTGCTTCTCTTTGAGTCTTATCCCAGGTCTGTTTTGCTGCGAACCTCATGTATCGGCTTGCGTATATACAGGTCTCTGGTGCTTTCCTTGTTGCTGTTGCAGTGCTGCTGTGCTTGCCTTCTGTTGGCTTGTGTCTTACCGTGGCTTCTGGCTGCGTCTTTCGAGCCAGAATTTCTGCGTAGACGGCCCCACTGTCATTTTACGCCGCACGCCTTCCACAGGTCTTGAAATGCAAGGCAATTTCACCGTGAGTGGGACAGACTGCACTTACCACACAGCTTGCCAGCTCTTGTCGACTTGGTTATGGTGCTCATACTGTTGGCTGCATCGAGTGCTTTCAGATGCTATTGTCCAGCTACAATGGCTTCACATTTCCTGCCATCTTCCAGCAGTGTATCAATGCTGTGACCTATCTTTTTTCCCCAAGAAGTCTTTCTGGAATGCTTCAATGGGTGTTGATCAGTTCCACTATTCGATCTGACAGCTCAGCTTCTGAGAAGTCACATTCGTTGCCCTTGCTACAGCATCTACTGACAAAGTATTGATTCCTGTGGCTGTTGCCTGTAGGACATCAATTCTGGGCAGTGAATTCAAAAATTCACTCTCAATCGGAACTGATTTTCCAGCACTTTTTATATCTTTACAGGATCTTTCTGGTCCTGTTCAATAATCCAGAGGTATTGATTCTGTACAATCCCTTATTTCCAATCACTATCATTATTTTTAGAACTTGTTTTTCTGGTTCTGTGATTACTTGTTCTGTAAAGCATAACTGCATTCTTTGCTGGAACTGTTTGAACTCAGATAGGATATCCAAGGCTTTCCAATTCATGCTGGGAATATTGGTATCCATGTTCCTGCTGTTCTTTTGCTTTACTACTTGTTTTAAGAACTTGCTTTATGACTGTATTTGTTTCCTCTTTAAGAAACTCTCTTGACTGATTTGATTGACAGCAGCAGCTTGTCCGTTTGTCCAGCTTCCAGCAATAAGCCTGTTTTTTTACACAGCTGTGCAACAGGTATTTCAAGTGCTTCTTTTCTGCTAGTTTGTTTCTACAGCCATTCAATAGGCAATTTTGCATGGTTGAGTAGTTTTATGGGTTTTTGTTCAAACTCTGGTTGGGTGAATGAAAGATCTTCAGGTTTGAGTTATTTAATGGTTTCCATTTATAGCTTTAGCTGTGAGCTGCGTAAATGGAGGATTTCCGTGCTTTTCACCATGGGGCACCTCCAGTAATGGCATCCTGTGGTCTTCAAACTTGGACTTTTTCATCCCATCACTGCCACCAGGCGATGAGCAGCTTCTTTATGTTGTCTGGTGCAACATAAATGAGATGCGGGGAGTTCAGATAGTTGAAGATCTCCGAACAGGTATTAAACAGCTAACAACTATATGCAGTACAGAGCTATCTATTTTGCAGGTCTTGCCTCGTGGTGTTACAGTAAAAGAAAGACTGGCATGTTGTCACATGACTGCATCCTGATACCCAGCTCATTAGCATACTAAATCTTAAAGGTACATTACTCTGAAAGACAATCACACAACATTATAAAGGTTGCTGCACTGATGGAGCTGAAATCTTGAGTGACCTTGTAGAACTGAGGGTCAAGGAGTATTATCAAACAATCTTACAGCACAGAAGGAGGCCATTTGGCTCTTTGAAAGAGTGATCTAATTAGTCCCACTACCCTGCTCTTTCCCCATGGCCCTGCAAATTAGAATTAGAATTAGAATTAGAATTAGAATTAGAATATTACAGCGCAGTACAGGCCCTTCGGCCCTCGATGTTGCGCCGATCATCTGACCTACACTATTCCATTTACATCCATATGTCTATCCAATGACCACTTAAATGCCCTTAAAGTTGGCGAGTCTACTACTGTTGCAGGCAGGGCGTTCCACGCCCCTACTACTCTCTGAGTAAAGAAACTACCTCTGACATCTGTCCTATATCTTTCACCCCTCAACTTAAAGCTATGTCCCCTCGTGTTTGCCATCCTCATCCGAGGAAAAAGACTCTCACTATCCACCCTATCTAACCCTCTGATTATCTTGTATGTCTCTATTAAGTCACCTCTCCTCCTCCTTCTCTCTAACGAAAACAACATCAAGTCCCTCAGCCTTTCCTCGTAAGACCTTCCTTCCATACCAGGCAACATCCTAGTAAATCTCCTCTGCACCCTTTCCAAAGCTTCGACATCCTTCCTATAATGCGGTGACCAGAACTGCACGCAATACTCCAGGTGCGGCCTCACCAGAGTTTTGTACAGCTGCATCATGACCCCGTGGCTCTGAAACTTGATCCCCCTACTAATAAAGGCTAACACACCATATGCCTTCTTAACAGCCCTATTAACCTGGGTAGCAACTTTCAGGGATTTATGTACCTGGATACCAAGATCTCTCTGCTCATCTACACTACCAAGAATCTTCCCATTAGCCCAGTACTCTGCATTGCTGTTACTCCTTCCAAAGTGAATCACCTCACACTTCTCCGCATTAAACTCCATTTGCCATCTCTCAGCCCAGCTCTGCAGCCTATCTATGTCCCTCTGTACCCTACAACACCCTTCGACACTATCCACAACTCCACCGACCTTCGTGTCATCCGCAAATTTACTAACCCACCCTTCTACACCCTCATCCAGGTCGTTTATAAAAATGACAAACAGCAGTGGCCCCAAAACAGAACCTTGCGGTACACCACTAGTAACTAAACTCCAGGATGAACATTTGCCATCAACCACCACCCTCTGTCTTCTTTCAGCTAGCCAATTTCTGATCCAAAGCTCTAAATCACCTTCAACCCCATACTTGCGTATTTTCTGCAATAGCCTACCGTGGGGAACCTTATCAAACGCCTTACTGAAATCCATATACACCACATCCACGGCTTTACCCTCATCCACCTGTTTGGTCACCTTCTCGAAAAACTCAATAAGGTTTGTGAGGCACGACCTACCTTTCACAAAACCGTGCTGACTATCGCAAATGAACTTATTCTTTTCAAGATGATTATAAATCCTGTCTCTTATAACCTTTTCCAACATTTTACCCACAACCGAAGTAAGGCTCACAGGTCTATAATTACCAGGGCTGTCTCTACTCCCCTTCTTGAACAAGGGGACAACATTTGCTATCCTCCAGTCCTCCGGCACTACTCCTGTCGACAATGACGACTTGAAGATCAACAACAACGGCTCTGCAATCTCCTCCCTGGCTTCCCAGAGAATCCTAGGATAAATCCCATCTGGCCCAGGGGACTTATCTATTTTCACTCTTTCCAAAATTGCTAACACCTCCTCCTTGTGAATCTCAATCCCATCTAGCCTAGTAGCCTGAATCTCAGTATTCTCCTCGGCAACATTTTCTTTCTCTACTGTAAATACTGACGAAAAATATTCATTTAACGCTTCCCCTATCTCCTCTGATTCCGCACACAACTTTCCACTACTATCCTTGATTGGCCCTAATCTAACTCTAGTCATTCTTTTATTCCTGATATACCTATAGAAAGCCTTAGGGTTTTCTTTGATCCTATCCGCCAATGACTTCTCGTGTCCTCTCCTTGCTCTTCTTAGCCCTCCCTTTAGATCCTTCCTGGCTAGCTTGTAACTCTCAAGCGCCCTAACTGAGCCTTCACGTCTCATCCTAACATAAGCCGCCCTCTTCCTCTTGACAAGCGCTTCAACTTCTTGAGTAAACCACGGCTCCCTTGCTCGACAACTTCCTCCCTGCCTGACAGGTACATACTTATCAAGGACACGCATTAGCTGCTCCTTGAATAAGCTCCACATTTCGTTTGTGCCCATCCCCTGCAGTTTCCTTCCCCATCCTACACATCCTAAATCTTGCCTAATCACGTCATAATTTCCTTTCCCCCAGCTATAATTCTTGCCCTGCGGTATATACCTGTCCCTGCCCATCGCTAAGGTAAACCTAACCGAATTGTGATCACTATCGCCAAAGTGCTCACCTACATCTAAATCGAACACCTGGCCGGGTTCATTACCCAGTACCAAATCCAATGTGGCATCGCCCCTGGTTGGCCTGTCCACATACTGTGTCAGAAAACCCTCCTGCACACACTGGACAAAAACAGACCCATCTAAAGTACTCGAACTATAGTATTTCCAGTCAATATTTGGAAAGTTAAAGTCCCCCATAACCACTACCCTGTTACTCTCGCTCCTGTCGAGAATCATCTTCGCTATCCTTTCCTCTACATCTCTGGAACTATTCGGAGGTCTATAGAAAACTCCCAACAGGGTGACCTCTCCTCTCCTGTTTCTAACCTCGGCCCATACTACCTCAGTAGACGAGTCCTCAAACGTCCTTTCTGCCGCTGTAATACTTTCCTTGATTAACAATGCCACACCCCCCCCTCTTTTACCCTCTTCTCTGTTCTTTCTGAAACATCTAAATCCCGGAACCTGCAACATCCATTCCTGCCCCTGCTCTACCCATGTCTCCGAAATGGCCACAACATCAGGATCCCAGGTACCAACCCATGCTGCAAGCTCACCCACCTTATTCCGGATGCTCCTGGCGTTGAAGTAGACACACTTTAAACCAAGTTCTTGCTTGCCAGTGCCCTCTTGCGTCCCTGTAACCTTATCCCCTACCTCACTACTCTCAACAGCCTGTACACTGGCACTGCAATTTAGGTTCCCATTCCCCTGCTGATTTAGTTTAAACCCCCCCGAAGAGCACTAACAAATCTCCCCCCCAGGATATTGGTACCCCTCTGGTTCAGGTGAAGACCATCCTGTTTGTAGAGGTCCCACCTACCCCAGAAAGAGCCCCAATTATCCAGGAAACCAAACCCCTCCCTCCTACACCATCCCTGCAGTACAGAGCTATCTATTTTGCAGGTCTTGCCTCGTGGTGTTACAGTAAAAGAAAGACTGGCATGTTGTCACATGACTGCATCCTGATACCCAGCTCATTAGCATACTAAATCTTAAAGGTACATTACTCTGAAAGACAATCACACAACATTATAAAGGTTGCTGCACTGATGGAGCTGAAATCTTGAGTGACCTTGTAGAACTGAGGGTCAAGGAGTATTATCAAACAATCTTACAGCACAGAAGGAGGCCATTTGGCTCTTTGAAAGAGTGATCTAATTAGTCCCACTACCCTGCTCTTTCCCCATGGCCCTGCAAATCTTTCCTTTTCAAATATTTATCCAGTTCCTTTTGGAAATATGTTATTGAATCTGCTTTCACCACCCTTTCAAGCAATGGATTCCAGATCACAGCAACTTGCTGTGTAAAAAATGTTCTTCTTGTCTCACCTCTGCTTCTTTTTGCCAATTAGCTTAAATCTCTGTCCTTTAGTTACTGATCCACCTACCAATGGAAACAGTTTCTCCTTATTTACTCAATCAAAACCCCTCATAATTTTGAACACCTCTACTAAATCGCCCCTTAACTCCATTCCAAATTATAAATTTGTTGAAAATAAATTCTGGGCCTCCGTGATGAATGCCTCCTTCACATTATTAGAGTTGAAAAGGCAAACGGACGTGAGTATCCACTTCATGCTTGGAAACTTAAACTGAATTGGAAATAATTGAGCCAACCTCAGTTTTATCAGATGATACATCATTTAGATTACTGTCAAGATTTTTATGATTTTTGGAATCTTGAGGCTTTTTTAAAAATTACATTAAATGATTGATTGATTTCCATTTCAAGAGAAATTGCTGTCAAATGCCCAGAGACTAAATTAGTTGCTGGTCTCAGTTCCTGAATACTTTAAGCACGGTTCTATGGAAATACTGTAGGACTAGATTTATTAACTGTCGGCAACAATCTTCATCCCTAGACTTGGATTCTGTTTCAAGTGCCTTATTTCTGTACATCAAATTTTTCACTTTATGCCTAAACTAACTTCTCACATACCAAGAACTCGAATTTCCCTCCATCCAGTTACAAAGTTGTTCAGTGGGTTCCGTAGGAACAGGAGTAACAGGACTAGACCATTCAGCCCCTCAAGCCCCCTTCAATTGGCTCATCTGTATCTCAACTACATTTGTGCACCTTTGCTCTTGATGCCCTTACCTAACAAAAATCTCAGTCTTGACAATTTCAATTGATCCCAAGCATCCACAGCCTTTGAGGAGAGACTCAGATTTCCACTATCCTTTGTGTGAAAAGGTGCTTCCTGATTTCACTCCGAAAAGGCCTCGCTCTAACAACATGTTGCCCTCTTGTTCTAGATTCTGCCACGAGAGGAAATAGTTTCACTGTATCGAATCCTTTAAATACCTCAATTGGGTCACTCATCAATGTTTTATACTCAAGGGAATGCAAGCCTAGCCTGTGCGACCTGTCCTCATTATTTAACCCGTTGAGCCCTGATATCATTCTGGTGAACCTGCGATGTACGCCCTCCACGGCTAATATATCCTTCCTGAGGTTCAGTAGCCAAAACTGAACACAGTATTCTAGATGGGGTTTGACCAATGCTCTGTACAAAGAACAAAGAACAAGAACAAAGAACAGTACAGCACAGGAACAGGCCATTCGGCCCTCCAAGCCTGCGCCGATCTTGATGCCTGCCTAAACGAACACCTTCTGCACTTCGGGGGCCCATATCCCTCTATTCCCTTCCTATTCATATAATTGTCAAGATGTCTCTTAAACGTCGCTATCGTATCTGCTTCCACCACCTCCCCCGGCAGCAAGTTCCAGGCACTCACCACCCTCTGTGTAAAACACTTGCCTCGCACGTCCTCTCTAAACTTTGCCCCTCACACTTTAAACCTATGTCCCCTAGTAACTGACTCTTCCACCCTGGGAAAAAGCTTCTGACTATCCACTCTGTCCATGCTGCTCATAACTTTGTAAACCTCTATCATGTCGCCACTCAACCTCCGTCGTTCCAGTGAAAACAATCCGAGTTTTTCCAACCTCTCCTCATAGCTAATGCCCCCCAGACCAGGCAACATCCTGGTAAACCTCTTCTGTACCCTCTCCAAAGCCTCCACGTCCTTCTGGTAGTGTGGCGACCAGAATTGCACGCAATATTCTAAGTGTGGCCTAACTAAGGTTCTGTACAGCTGCAGCATGACTTGCCAATTTTTATACTCAATGCCCCGACCGATGAAGGCAAGCATGCCGTATGCCTTCTTGACTACCTCATCCACCTGCGTTGCCACTTTCAGTGATCTATGGACCTGTACACCCAGATCGCTCTGCCTGTCAATACTCCTAAGGGTTCTGCCATTTACTGTATACCTCCCACCTGTATTAATTTTGAATTCTAATCTTTCTTGATTGCTCTTTGTACCTGTGTACTTGTTTTTATTGATTATGTACACAGGCACCCAAATCCCTTTGCGCCTCCACAGCTCCTCATCTCTGTCACCATTAGAAAATGTTCTGACTCCTCTATGATGATCTCACAACAGGCTACGGTAAAGATATTGTTTAAACCAGTGATTATTAATTGTCAGTCTGAGCCACTCAGCATCAGACCACATGAAGAGGGGAAGCTCATTCACACTACATGAGTTATGAGGATATTGGAATCAGAGTAGACCATACAGCCCCTTGAGCCTGTCCAACCATTCACTGAGATCATGGCTGCTCTGTATCTTAACCCCATTGAGTTGTCTTGGCTCCAGATCCTTTAGTCCCCTTGTCTAGCCAAAATACTCTTGTCTAGCAAGCCATAGTTGCTGTTTCAGTGCTGTCTGAAGCTACACGTAATCATTTGGACTGGTGTCAATCAGTTGGTAACATTTTCTTGTAGCTGAATTCAAAATTTGTGGGTTGAAGTCCCATTTCAGGACTTAAGCACAAAAATCAAGGTTGATACTACAGTGCAGTGCCGAGGGAGTATTGCACTGTTGGAGGTGCCATCTTTCGGATGAGATGTTAAAACTCTGCCTTGTCTGGTGGACATAAAAGGTCATATGGCATTAATTCAAAGGTGAACAGGGAAGTTCTCCTTGGTGTACTGGCCAATATTTATCCCTCAATCAACATCACGAAAACAGATTATCTGGTCATTTTCTCGTTGCTGTTTGTGGGAGCTTGCTGTGCGCAAATTGGTTATTGCGTTCCCTGCATTCCAACAGTGACGACTGTTACAAAAGTGCCTCTGTGTTTTGTTAAATACATTTTTTGATGATTAGTTTTTGAAAGATTGAAGAAATGTTAAACGTTGAGGTTTTCAAAGATGGTCATGAAATAGCCACTTGACTTTAAAAAAAAGTCCCTGGAAATGTTTTTTTCAAAGGGGCACTGCAAGGTCTTGTGAGGAAAACAAGCCTTTCCGGGAAACCACCTGACTTCCAGCAACAACAACAAGCATTTCTGGGAAACCACCTGACTTCCAGTTCAATAAACAACAGAGAACTTTGGAGACTTGGAGAAGCTTTTACAAAGAAGTGAGAGGTCAAGATTAATGCAGGTTAAAAGGCTGACATCCTGTTGTCAGTTTCACTTTTGAATTGTTTTGAGTTGGGATTGAGTTGGAATTAAAAGGCGCAGTGGTTAGCACCGCAGCCTCACAGCTCCAGCGACCCGGGTTCAATTCTGGGTACTGCCTGTGTGGAGTTTGCAAGTTCTCCCTGTGTCTGCGTGGGTTTTCACCAGGTACTCCGGTTTCCTCCCACCACCAAAATTGGCCATTATAAATTGCCCCTGGTATAGGTAGGTGATAGAGGAATATAGGGACAGGTGGGGATGTGGTAGGAATATGGGATTAGTGTAGGATTAGTATAAATGGGTGGTTGATGGTCGGCACAGACTCGGTGGACCGAAGGGACTGTTTCAGTGCTGTATCTCTAAATAAATAAAAAAAAAAGAGAACTTCTAAGGAGAGAAGAGAATTCCCAAGGAAGGAGAGAAGACCACAACGTAGCTCAGCTTTCCAGCACCTCTCTAAAAGATCCTGAGAAGTCCAATGTGTCAACTCATCTCATCTCCTGTCTTTGAAGAAAAGCCTGCTAAATTAATTCTACACTCCGCCTGAAAAGAACTGTTCTAAAAGATTCCAGTGACCTGTCTACGTGTACTCGGAGACTGTATGCCAGTTTTGGAACACAACTTAAGTCATCTTCTGTTTCTTCAAGAATGAGCAAGTATTCAGCCCAAGTGTTTTTTTGTCTGTAATGGAGCTCTAAAAAGAAAAATCCCTTTATTTTTCCGGTTAACCGATGTGTGTCTGTGTGTGTGTGAGTGTGAGGAGCTAAGGTATTTCAATCTGTGTGTTTATGTTTTACTTCATTACTGGTTCAGACTTGTTTTATAATAAACTGATAATTTTGTTGTTTATTAAAGAAATCTGGTTGGTGTGTTTTATTCTGGGATAAAAATAGAGTCTATGATTGACCGTATCAGTAAGTGGGAAAAAATTTAAATATATGTTGTGACCCGGGGGAAGTAGAACCAGAATAAACAGTGCATTCCTCCCACCTCAGTCGTAACACTACACTTCAAAGATACTCCATTGGCTATAACGCACTTTGGAATATCTTGTGGTTGTGAAATGTGCTATAGAAATGCAACTCTTTCTTCTTTTAGTCTGGGCCCATATCCAATCTTGCTGATTGCTTTGGTGTTTATAATAAGTATCTATAAAGTCATTTCACTTCGAGTTGCCATAAGAATCAGAAAATACCATTTGTAGATTTTTTCAGTAGAATGCCATTCTACCAGTCATTCTACCAAAAAAAACAACTCAATCAGTACAATTCAGCCTTGTGTAAATTCTCCATGTCCAGCCTGCTACTAAATGGATAGAATATTTAAAACCTATATTTCATTACTATGGTAAATGAATGAAGTGCATACCGATATGAACAAACTTCATTTTTAAATTGATGTCCTCATCCCAAATGACATCTGTTGTCGAGGCCACCTACCCATGTTCATTCCCTCCTCACCCTCCCACTCTCCTCCCTCAGTGCCAGGCCCGCCATTACCAAGCACTACCCTAGCTGCCTTCCCCCCGCCCCACTTTTCCCTTCCCTGTTGATATCTACAGACAATGGCACAGTGGCGCAGTGGTCAGCACCGCAGCCTCACAGCTCCAGCGACCCGGGTTCAGTTCTGGGTACTGCCTGTGCGGAGTTTGCAAGTTCTCCCTGTGTCTGCGTGGGTTTCTGCCGGGTGCTCCGGTTTCCTCCCACCTCCAAAGACTTGCAGGTTGATAGGTAAATTGACCATTATAAATTGCCCCTAGTGTAGGTAGGAGAATGGTGGGGATGTGGTTGAGAATATGGGATTAATGTAGGATTAGTATAAATGGGTGGTTGTTGGTCGGCACAGACTCGGTGGGCCGAAGGGCCTGTTTCAGTGCTGTATCTCTAAATAAATAAATAAACAAGCCTTTACAAACAAGCTATCAAGAAGGTCAAATAATGCAGAAACCAACTTTCTCCCACTATCCATTAGCACTCATCAATTTTTAAATTTTTAACAGTAATATCTTCCAAAGAGCAAACTACTGATGGGAAGAGAGTGTCACGCCATTGCACATTCCTTTAATTGGTTTCTGTTCGGTTTTAGCTACTTTTTATTGCAGCTTGTAAAATAGGCAGTAAATGTTGTGACTGCACTATCCCCAAGAGTTATTCTCAAATCTGAATCAATAAAACTATTGTGTATGTCACAGCTCAGTGATGAAGCATTTATCATGTCCCCCAAATTTAAGCAGTGTAGCTTTAGACCTGTTTTCAGTTTCAGAGTCATGTTGTCTTTTATCATTTAACAGTTCCGTTCTTTTAAATTAAAAATAAAGATTAATAGCAATGATGCCAAATGTGGAAGTGGCATTTAGAAATTTTATACTCAAAACCTGCAGTGATACATGTGGGAGCAAGGTTTTACTTCCAACTGTAATAGGCAGTTCACAACCTCATGGGACTATTTTTTGAACCCTTAACGTCTTCCGTCTATAAATGAAAAAACATTTAACACCAGCAATCCATGTAGTTCATACTCGTTTTTAAAGGTTATTTTTTTCAAATTACACTGTTTGCTTTACCCTCTCCCTGACCTAATCTTCAGCTGGGAGGATGTGTGGATGGTAATCAGTGTCCCCATGGTCTCAGCAATGTCACTCTGTCATTGCTGAACGATAGAGGATACTCAAGGGGAAACTGAGTCAATACCTCAACTCACAGGCAATAAAAAGAATGAAAGAACAAATTCCATTGCTACCGTGTCTTTCACAACCTCAGGACATCCCGAAGTGCCTTGCATTGTATCTGTGCTGGCTCTCAGAAAGAGCTAAAGGGCAGCTCACGTGTATCAGCAAATGACAAAGTTCAGCAGGTCAGTGTTTTCTGAGACAGAAATGGGATTGTTCCATGGAATGGGAGAACTCCCCTGCTTTTCCTTGAAATAATGCCATGGGATTTTTTTTACGTCCGCCTGAGAGAATGGACAGCACTCACATGGTACTGCACTGGTGTGTCAGACGCCTAGATTTTTATGCTAAACTCTTACCTCTGATTCAGAAGGTTGTGCGTTGTAAGCCCCACTCCAGAAACTTTGAGCACTGTTATGAAAATGCTTCCATTTTTTGTTAAATATTTTTTGAGGACTCATTTAAAGTGTGGAAATGGATTCATTTTGGAAGACTGAAGATTTCATAAATGCTGGACTTTGTTTTTTTGTTGAAAGTTCACTGAAAGGACACTGAGAAGTCTTGTTTGAAAACGACCTTTACTGTATATCACATGTCTTAGGTTCAATAAACAATAGAAACCTTGGTGACTTGGGGGAGATGTTTACAGAGAAGTGACATGTCAAGATTTATGAGGGTCAGGAGGTGGTTTCGATTTTGAGACATTTTATAGTTCAGTTGAGTGTGGACAGTGTTGAAAAGCAGTTGGTTTTGTAGCCTGCTAAAAAAAAGCAGTTTATCTTTCCTGCACTTATCTAAGAGACCCTGTCAGCTTCTCTTTCTCTACCTCTTTGAAAAAACCCTGTGAATCCAGAGTGTGATAACTGAAACCCCTAATGCCACATTTCTCCTGGAAAGCCTACCAGACTATTTTTTGACATCTCCATAATGAACTGCTGCTGAAAAGATCCCAGTGCCCCGTCGCCGTACACCCGGATGACAGACCAAAAGGGACAACCGGCATCCTTTCATATCTTCTCTGTTGTTCTTCAAAAATTAGCAAGTATTTGGCCAAAGTATTCCTTTTTTTGTCTTTTTTGTGTAAAAGACCTCTGACGAGAGAATTTGTTTTTTCCTGTGTGTGCGAGTGTGTATGTGTGGGGTATCTGAAAAGGGAACTTTCATATTTCAATCTGTGTGTTAATGCTTTGCTTCATTACTGGATAAGTCTTGTTTTATAATAAACTGATAATTTTGTTGTTTATTAAAGAAACCTGGTTGTTGTATTTTGTTCTGGGATAAAGAGTAGAGTATATGATTGATAGTATCGGTAACTAGGTAAACATTTAAATATATTTTGTGAGCTGTGAAAAAGTGGAACTAGAAAAGACATTGTATTCCTCCCACCTCGGTCGTAACAGCACAAGCTGTAACAGCACAAGCTGTATAAGCTAAAACAGTACTGAGGGAGTACTGCACTGTCAGAGGTATATTTTTCTAATTAGATGCCAAACCAAGGCTGTATGCCCTCTCAGGTGAATTTAAGGGATCCTACTGTTCAAAGCAAAGCTCTCCCTATGTCCTGGCCAACATTCATCCCTCAACAAACACCATCAGAAGACATGTAATTGTTTGCTATATGTGGGACCTTTCTGTGTACAAATTGGTTTATGCTGTTCAGTACATTACAACAGCGGGCCACACTTCAAAAAAGTGCTTCATCGGCTGTGAAGCACTTTGGGACGTCTTGAGGATGTGAAAGGCGATATATAAATTCAAGTTTTGTCTTTCTTTTAGTCTTGTACGTTTTACCTGTTCAAGATGTGATCACATACTTGGTACACTAACTAGGAGAGTTCCTAGGCGGGGAGAGTTGCAATAGTTAGACAAGGCTAATACAAAGAGAAACAGCAGGCTGTTAGCATGGCCCAGAATTTCCAGAAATAACAAAAGAGGCTGTTTACATTAAAATTTCCTGAGAACCTCGTTGGCATTTGCCGGAACGTAAAACCTGGCACAAAAGAAGCGGAAATCAGACTAAACATTTGGGGCCTGAGGAATACACCAAACCTGCGCCATATTCCTCCTTTGGCTTTGGGTTCTGTTGCACCTAAAATTTTAAGCGTAAATTTACAGCCTGTTCAGAACCAATGTAAATCTATGTGCGCTGTTATTTTGTACAAGAGGGCAACGCTGTGTTAATGAGCAGCAGATGATATTAGCTGTGCTTTTGCAAAATTCATGTAGAAGATTGAGGAAATTTTGGTGCAACGTACAATGGGCAAATTTACTCAATATTTTACACCAGGCATCGTCTTTACGCCATACTTACATTGCTGTTTTGACACGTTTTCAAGAAATTACTGGAGTTATCGCGTGAAGTATTTCCGACAACAACAGCATGCATTTAGATGGTACTTTTAATACAGTAAAATGTCCCAAGGCACTTCACAGGAGCTCCTGAGGCACTTTACTGAATTGAAAATAAAAGTAAGGATATTATGCAGCCTCACAGCTCCAGCGACCCGGGTTCGATTCTGGGTACTGCCTGTGTGGAGTTTGCAAGTTCTCCCTGTGACCGCATGGGTTTCCACCGGGTGCTCCGGTTTCCTCCCACAGCCAAAGACTTGCAGGTTGATAGGTAAATTGGCCATTGTAAATTGCCCCTAGTGTAAGTAGGTGGTAGGAGAATTGAGGGAAGGTGGGGATGTGGTAGGGGACATGGAATTAATGTAGGATTAGTATAAATGGGTGGTTGATGGTCAGCACAGACTCGGTGGGCCGAAGGGCCTGTTTCAGTGCTGTATCTCTCTATGACTCTAATGATACAGGGCATTGGTGAGACCACATCTCGAATACTGTGTGCAGTTTTGGTCTCCTTATTTAAGGAAGGATATGAATGCATTGGAGGCGGTTCTGAGGAGCTTTACCAGATTGATACCTGGAATGAGCGGGTTGTCTTATGAGGAAAGGTTGGACAGACTGGGCTGGTTTTCACTGGTGTTTAAAAGAGTGAGGGAAGACTTGGTTGAAGTTTATAAGATCCTGAACGGTCTTAAGAAGGTGGATGTGGAAAGGATGTTTCCTCTTGTGGGTGAATCCAGAACTAGGGGGCAGCGTTTTAAAATTAGGGGTCACCCTTTTCGGACAGAGATGAGCAGAAATTTTTCTCTCAGAGGGTTGTGCGACTTTGGAATTCTCTGCCTCAGAAGGTGGTGGAGGCGGGGTCACTGAATATTTTTAAGGCGGAGGTAGATAGATTCTTGTTAGGCAAGGGAATGAAAGATTATCGGGGGTAGATGTGGAATTCGAGACAGAAACAGATCAGCCATGATCTTATTAAATGGCAGAGCAGGCTCGAAGGGCTGAATGGCCTACTCCTGCTCCTAATTCATATGGTATGGTATTTACAGAGAGCAACTGCCAGTGGAGTGACAACTGTGATTGTATGTCTTTGAGATATGGTTCTCAAAGATGAGCTTTAGAAAAGCAATAAGTAAGTCACATGTATTAATGGCTCAGTAATGCAAGTGTCACACTAACATAATGGCGTTGGTGAGTGGTACCATTTTGAATATTGCTCCTTGCATCTGGCAGGATAACGCAGCGGTTGGTATCTTCACTGTGCTCACTCTGGTCAACCAGCGGTGCTTCAGTAGCGTGCTGCTTTTGTCTCCCTGTGCTGTAACTCAGTGGGAAACACCGTCACCTCTCATTTAGAAGGTGGGGTTCAAATCCCACCCCAGAGACTTAAGCACAAAAGTCTCAACTGGAACTCCCAGTGCAGTACTGAGGGAGTGCTGCACTATTGGAAGTGCTGTTTTTCAGATGAGATGTTCAACAAAGGGCTCTGTCTGCCCTCTCGGGTGAATACAAAAGATCCAGTGGCACTGTTTCCAAGAAGAGCAGGGGAGTTATCCCTCAATCAACATCACTAAAAAACAGATCATCTGTTGTGAGCTGAGTGGTGTCCTGCTGTGCTGTATCATTGTCAAGGATTCTGTATTTATCTCTCAAACACATCGCTGTGACTTTGCAAAGGAATCTAGAACACAGGGTCACAGTCGCAGAATAAGGGGTCGGCCATTTAAGACTGAGATTAGGAGAAATATCTTGACTCAAATGGTTGTGAATCTTTGCAAATCTCGACCCCAGAAAGCTGTGGATGCTCAGTCATTGAGTATATTCAACCCAGCGGTCGATAGATACTAAGGGAATTAAGGGATATGCAGATAGTTCAGGAAAGCAGAGTTGAGGTAGAAGATCAGCCATGATCTCATTGAATGGTGGAGCATGCTCGAGGGGCCGAATGGCCGACTCCTGCTCCTATTTCTTACATTACTATGTAAAGCTGACACTTCAATATGCACTCCTTCCTCATGAAGCATGACAAGTGTTTGCGTCTCTGAAGTTGCTTTGGGTTTGAAATTCTTTAGGAGATCAACTTGACACATTGGAAACAAAAGAGAAAAGACACTCGGCAAGGTCAGAGCAGCTGCAGCTGTGAGATTTGATGTAGAGAGATCAGCGAGATGGATTGCGGAAAGCATGGTAAACAGTTAGAGCTGAATACAGCTTATGGTAACACGCAAAGGAGGTGGATTTCACTGAAAATTTGCAGGGACCCGTTTGAAAGAGACTTTTTTTTTTAAAAAGGGACTCCCAATCCTTCAAATCATAACCGAATTACAAGACAACTGCTCATTTTCTGTCTGCTGAGATCTGAAAAAATGATCTGAAGTGCTACCTCTGGTTTTTCTCTCTCCACAGACGCTGTCTGACCTGCTCAGCATTTCGAGCATTTTCTCTTTTGATCTCAGACTCTCAGCAGCTGCAGTATTGTGCTAATTATCTTGAATGGGAAGCCGTGATTTAAATGAAGCCTGACAGTTTTAATGTGAATGCAGAACGATACGGGAAGTAGATGTCATGCTGAAGGGGAGGTTTAAAATATCTTTTCCCATTTACTAGTTACGAGGCAGGTGATTTAAATTTGGACAATAATGTAAGATGGGCAACAGTGGCTCAACCACCTGTTATTCATCTCTCTGGATTTACATTTCTGTTGGAGTCTTGATCAGAGCAAGTCCAACTGATGTTATCCAATACTTATCTGTCACACAGAAAGTAGATTTGATACAGGACAATAATACGATAATACACTTCTCATAAAAGAGCACCCAAGCTGATCAAAACTATCTCAGTGAACAAAGTGAAAACGATAGTGCCATTCCAGTCTAATTATTTAAACGTCTAGATCCGTTACGGGTACATCAGCTGTTAGATGATCATGGTGGAAGGTGAAATCAGTTTGGCAATCCCAGGGACATCTTGCAAAATTACTTATTAAAAACGTGGAGTTGCCAAAGATGTTCAGAGTTTCTCCCAGTCAGCACGCCTCCAGGCAAGATCCTGTATTGAATAATCCCCTTCCCCCCCAGTACAATTCTTCCACATAAAATACCTTGCTTGTGTACCAGCAGTGACTGTGCAATAGTATACGGTACTGAAGGTCCAGTGGAAGTCATAGAGTCATAGCGTCGTACAGCATAGAAATAGGCCCTTCGGCCCACCGCGTCCATACCGACCATAATGCCTATCTACACTAATCCCACCTGTTTGCATTAATTCCATATCCCTCTATGCCTTGCTCATTCAAGTACCTGTCCAGATGCCTCTTAAATGTTGCTACTGTTCCTGCCTCCACCACCTCCTCATCAGCTCATTCCAGATACCCGCTATTCTTTGTGTGAAAAATTTACCCCTTTGATCCCCTTTAAGCCTCCTCCCTCTCACCTTAAATCTCTGCCCTCTAGTTTTAGTCACCCCTACCATGGGAAACAGACTCTGGCTATCTACCCTATCTATGCCTCTCATAATTTTATATACCTCTATCATGTCCCCTCTCAGCCTCCTTCGCTCCAGGGAAAACAGACCCAGCCTATCCAATCTCTCTTTATAACTCAAGCCCTCCAAACCAGGCAACATCCTTGTGAATCTTTTCTGCACCCTCTCTAGCTTAATCGCATCTTTCCTGTAGTGCGGCGACCAGAACTGCACTCAGTACTCCAAATGCGGCCTAACCAATGTCATGTACAACTGTAACACGACGTCCCAACTCTTGTACTCAATGCCTCGGCCAAAGAAGGCAAGCATGCCATATGCCTTCTTCACCACCCTGTCTATCTGTGTTGCCACTTTCAGGGAACTATGTACTTGCACCCCAAGGTCTCTCTGCTCAACATGATAGGATGTGGGTTCATGGTTGTGGTTCCCCTACACAGGTTACCCAAACCTAAGCGATCAGAGGAGGTCTTGATTCCCTCATCCAAAAATTAGACCAACGACCTCTTTATGACCAATGCCAGCCTTTGTTTCTTTCTTGGGTAAAAAGAAACTTTGCTCAAAGGAAAAGCATGGAACAGTTATGGAACAAATGGTGACACGACAGCCTCCTCAATACCGGAAGCATTAGCCTCATTTCTCATTTCAATTGGTAATGGGCTCGACTATATAGAGTCATAAAACAGTATAGCACAGAAGGAGGCCATTTGGCCAATCAAGACTATGCCAGCTCTTTCAAAGAGCAATCCAGTTAGTCCCACTCACCCGTTCTTGCCCCTTATTCCTGTATTTTCTTTCCCCTTCAAGTATTTATCCAATTCCCTTTTGAAAGCTTCCACTGTATCTGTATTCACCACCGTATCAGGCAGTGTGTTCCAAATCCTAACCACTTGTGTAAAAAAAGTTTTTACTCATGCCGCCTCTGGTTCTTTTGCCAATTTTCCATAGTCCCAATATTTTCTGATTTTATTCCCAATTCTGGTCACCTTGGTTGGAATTCAATGTAACGTTGCTGATGCTTAAAGAATTTCACAATTCATCTCCAGCAAGGTGTCTGAATCCAGATTAAAAACGATAAAGATAGAAGCAGCCTTCTGACGGTAAAAGCTGTGATGTGTCTGGTTGTTATATGGTGCTGGGCTGCCTAACTGGTACATCTAATTCAGGTCTCTCGGCTTTGAAAAACCTGTGAAGAATTAAGAATGAGAGGCCTCAGAAGAGCAAATGGGAAGATTTTCATTTGATGGGGCAGGATGGGGAAGTATGAAATTGAATGAAGCAGGGTATTTGAGCTCTGAGTGGAATTGTTTCAGATTAATGAATTTGAGTGGAACACTGGACTATTTATCACTCTGGCTTATTATATCGGATATACAGGTCATTCAACCCAGCCAGTCTGTGCTGGTGATTGTGCTCCATTCACGCCTCCTCCATTCTTCCTCATTTGACAGCATAACCCTCTCCCTCAACCCCTTCTCCCTCATATGCTTGTCTAGCTTCCCTGTAAATGCATCTCTGCTATTCATCTTGACCACTGCCTGTGGTAGCGAGTTAAAAATTCTCACCACTCTCTGGGAGAAGAAGTTTCTCCTGGATTCCCTATTAGATTTATTAGTAATTATTGTCACAAAAATGTGCTATGTCAAATGATGGCTTTTTAATCCACCAGCTGGATACCTGAATTAAATTTTTAAAAAGAAGGAATGAATAAAAGGTGACTTTACTAGCAGCTAAGGTGGCCACCCCAATTTGCATCACTACACTCCACATTCCAATGCATTGAAGTGGAGATGAATTGTCTGCACAATCCCCTCAAGAACAATGATCTGGAGAATCTGAGTGAACTACCTATCCTGTTCCCATTAACAAGACATTAAGGCCATCACTTGGGCATTAAACTAGTGGAGACGAACCTCTCAAACCTAATCACTTGAACAATAGGACCTGGTTGTGAGAAGAGAGTTCCTAGACATGGACTGATTAAGTTGCAAGAGGGAGTACACACTGGTAACCACCATGTTGAATCATTGGGTGATGGTCATGCAACAGGCCCACCATCTATGTACTTAATATGGTGTTTTCTCTGCAGCAATGAGACAAGCAGCTAGAGGCTGACAAGAGAAGACCCAAATGTGGTCCCTCCTCCCTCCCTCTTTCTCTCCAATCCACCTTGCAAGCTTTGAAACCTGCATGCTGGCCGTAACCACCTAGGCTGCTTCAGTCAAAGACCCCTGGAAGGAAATCATCCACATCGCTGTCTCCAGGAGAACCATCAAATCAGCTGTCAACATCTGCAGACCGTAAGCCTCAGGACCATCGAATTCAGCCTGAAGCCAGCTGAGTCACCAACCTCCACAGACTGTATACCCTTTCATTTTCTCTGGACCCTAAGACAAGTGTGTGTGCAAAAGTTGGAGCATACTTTATTATGTTACTCAGATTGGTTTAAGTACAATAAAGCGAACCTCTTTCTTTGTTAAACCCAAGAAAACCTGTCCGATTGGTTCTTTTTATGACCTCAGCACATAAATAGTTAAACACTCATTGAATTGGCAAGCATGTCCACTTTAAAAAAAGAAATAAACCTGCTGTGGTCAAACAAGGAGAGGGACAAGAGGGGAGCCCTTCGCCCCCTCCTCACCTGATCATAACACTATTTTATATTTATGGCCCTTGTTCAGGTCTCGCCCGCGAGTGGAAACATCTTCTCTATGACTACCCGATCAAAATTTGCATAATCTTCAGAAGGGGAGACACTTGCAGGGAATTGGAAAGGACAGGGGAGTGGGACTAATTGGATAGCTTTCAAAGAACCAACAGAGGAAAGATGGGCCAAATGGCCACCTTCTTTGCTGTATCACTCTATGATTCTAACAAAGAAAATAAAGGAAGACTTCCATTTCCACAGCATCTTTCATGACTTCAGGACATCCTAAAGCACTTTACAGCCAATGAAGTACTTTTGAAGAGTAGTCACTGTTGTAATGTAGAAACACAACAACCAATTTGTACACAGCAAGCTCCCACAAACAGCAGATAATCTGTTTTGGTGATGTTAATTGAGGGATAAACATTGGCTGGGACATCAGGGAGAACAGCCCCACTCAAAATATAATGAAGGGATCGTTTAGATGTACCTGAGAGGGCAGATGTGGCCCTCAGTTTAACATCACATCTGAAAGATGGCACCTTCAGCAGTGCAGCACTCCCTCAGTGCTGCATGTAAATGTCAGCCACAATAATGTAGTCATGCTTCTGGAGTGTAACTTGTTCTGGAGTGTAACTTGTTTCTGGAGTGCAACTTGTTCCTGGAGCGTAACTTGTTCTGGAGTGTAACTTGTTCTGGAGCGTAACTTGTTTCTGGAGTGTAATTTGTTTCTGGAGTGTAACTTGTTTCTGGAGTGTAACTTGTTTCTGGAGTGTAATTTGTTCTGGAGTGTAACTTGTTCTGGAGTGTAACTTGTTCCTGGAGTGTAACTTGTTCTGGAGTGTAACTTGTTCCTGGTGTGTAACTTGTTCTGGAGTGTAACTTGTTTCTGGAGTGTAACTTGTTCTGGAGTGTAACTTGTTTCTGGAGTGTAACTTGTTCTGGAGTGTAACTTGTTCCTGGAGTGTAACTTGTTTCTGGAGTGTAACTTGTTCCTGGAGTGTAACTTGTTCTGGAGTGTAACTTGTTTCTGGAGTGTAACTTGTTCTGGAGTGTAACTTGTTCTGGAGTGTAACTTGTTTCTGGAGTGTAACTTGTTCTGGAGTGTACCTTGTTCTGGAATGTAACTTGTTTCTGGAGTGTAACTTGTTCTGGAGTGTAACTTGTTTCTGGAGTGTAACTTGTTTCTGGAGTGTAACTTGTTCTGGAGTGTAACTTGTTCCTGGAGTGTAACTTGTTCTGGAGGGTAACTTGTTTCTGGAGTGTAACTTGTTTCTGGAGTGTAATTTGTTCTGGAGCGTAACTTGTTTCTGGAGTGTAACTTGTTTCTGGAGTGTAACTTGTTCTGGAGCGTAACTTGTTTCTGGAGTGTAACTTGTTTCTGGAGTGTAATTTGTTCTGGAGTGTAACTTGTTCTGGAGTGTTTCTTGTTTCTGGAGTGTAACTTGTTCCTGGAGTGTAACTTGTTCTGGACTGTAATTTGTTCTGGAGTGTAACTTGTTCTGGAGTGTAACTTCTTCTGGAGTGTAACTTGTTTCTGGAGTGTAACTTGTTCTGGAGTGTTTCTTGTTTCTGGAGTGTAACTTGTTCTGGAGTGTAACTTGTTCCTGGAGTGTAACTTGTTCTGGAGTGTAACTTGTTTCTGGAGTGTAACTTGTTCCTGGAGTGTAACTTGTTTCTGGAGTGTAACTTGTTCTGGAGTGTAACTTGTTTCTGGAGTGTAACTTGTTTCTGGAGTGTAACTTGTTCTGGAGTGTAACTTGTTTCTGGAGTGTAACTTGTTCTAGAGTGTAACTTGTTTCTGGAGTGTAACTTGCTCCTGGAGTGTAACTTGTTCTGGAGTGTAACTTGTTTCTGGAGTGTAACTTGTTTCTGTAGTGTAACTTGTTTCTGGAGTGTAACTTGTTTCTGGAGTGTAACTTGTTCTGGAGTGTAACTTGTTTCTGGAGTGTATCTTGTTTCTGGAGTGTAACTTGCTTCTGGAGTGTAACTTGTTTCTGGAGTGTAACTTGTTCCTGGAGTGTAACTTGTTTCTGGAGTGTAACTTGTTTCTGGAGTGTAACTTGTTCCTGGAGTGTAACTTGTTTCTGGAGTGTAACTTGTTCTGGACTGTAACTTGTTCCTGGAGTGTAACTTGTTCTGGAGTGTAACTTGTTCCTGGTGTGTAACTTGTTTCTGGAGTGTAACTTGTTTCTGGAGTGTAACTTGTTCCTGGAGTGTAACTTGTTCTGGAGTGTAACTTGTTCTGGAGTGTAACTTGTTTCTGGAGTGTAACTTGTTCCTGGAGTGTAACTTGTTTCTGGAGTGTAACTTGTTCCTGGAGTGTAACTTGTTCCTGGTGTGTAACTTGTTCCTGGAGTGTAACTTGTTTCTGGAGTGTAACATGTTTCTGGAGTGTAACTTGTTCTGGAGTGTAATTTGTTCCTGGAGTGTAACTTGTTTCTGGAGTGTAACTTGTTTCTGGAGTGTAACTTGTTTCTGGAGTAACTTGTTTCTGGAGTGTAACTTGTTTCTGGAGTGTAACTTGTTCTGGACTGTAACTTGTTTCTGGAGTGTAACTTGTTCTGGAGTGTAACTTGTTTCTGGAGTGTAACTTGTCTGGACTGTAACTTGTTTCTGGAGTGTAACTTGTTCTGGAGTGTAACTTGTTCTGGACTGTAACTTGTTTCTGGAGTGTAACTTGTTCTGGAGTGTAACTTGTTCTGGAGGTTAACTTGTTTCTGGAGTGTAACTTGTTCTGGAGTGTAACTTGTTCTGGAGTGTAACTTGGCACCCAATTCAGAGGTTAGAGTGCTCCCAACTGAAGAATGGCTAATTGTGGAACAACGTAGTCTGTGATTTTTACTTCACCGGCTAAACAATTGGACTTAAAAACAGATGTTATTGGCAATTAAAACCAGTCTTAAACCAGTGTGGATGCATATGGGCCAAGCAGAAACTTATACCAATAAAATACCTTCAAGTTTGTCATGCTTCAAAAGTGCACCCTTTCCCATCAGAGCTGTAGGTTTAACAAATGGGGATCATCCCAAGGGTATCATAAATAGCATCATAAATTGGCCTAGAATACTGTGTCACCAGAAGCTGCGGAGAGAAATGTTTTAGAAGAGTTGAACCTGGCAGTAATAGGAACCGGTAGGTAGAACAATTTCCTGACTGGTGTTAATGTCGATGGTAATGACTTACTGGGAATAGTACTCTAATGGGGCTCAGTCGAGTGGATACGCAAACCATCTTTCAGTTTTGCTTCTTTGCAAACCTGTTTCTTTTGCCACTAAATTTTTTTAAATGGCCCATCATCTCTCCCAAGCAGCCAGACCTCAGCAGTGTAGGATAGCAACAGAAAATTTAACTACTAATGTGGAATCAGCAATGCACCAAAATCTTGAATTTTTGATGGGATTAAACCTTGTTTGCAACACATTATGTTATAGAACTGAGTCTTAAAAATATATATTTCATATGTCTGGGTTTTCTGTTCCTAACATTTTGTAACATCAGCCGACTTTAGCCCCACCTCTGCTCATCTACTGCTGAAACTCTCACCCATGCCTTTGTTACCTCTAGACTTGACTATTCCAATTCTCTCCTGCCCAGTCTTTCATCTTCCACTCTCCATAAACTTAAACTCATCCAGAAATCTGCTGCCCGTATCCTAGCTCGCATCAAGTCCCATTCGCCCTTCACCCCTGTGCTCACTGACCTGCACTGGCTCCTGTCTGGCAATGCCTCAATTTTATAATTCTCATCCTTGTTTTCAAATCCCTCCTTGGCCTCGCGCCTCCCAAGCTCTGTAATCACCTCCAGCCCTACAACCTTCCAAGATATCTGCACTCCTGCAATTCTGGCCTCTTGAATATCCCTGATTTTTATTGCTCCACCAGTGGCGGCCTTGCGTTCAGTTGCCAAGGCCCTAAACTTTGGAATTTCCTCTTCAAACCTCTTCACCGCTTTTTCCTCCTTTAAGACGCTCCTTAAAACCTACCTCTTCGACCAAACCTTTAGGTCGCCTGTTCTAATGTCTCTTTAAGTAGCTCAGTGTCAAATTTTGTTTAATTAATGCTCCTGTGAAGCACCTTGGGACCTTTGACTACGTTAAAGGCGCTATATAAATGCAAGTTGTTGTTGGAATCTTCCTTTTACAATTTCCAGTTTCTAGCGCAGAAGATGAATATCAATAGTAAACTTCACTCCTGATGTCATTGTGGCTGGAAAGTTAGCAGGATCCCGCGACTAGTTCTGGGAGTAGCCTTTCCTTTGATTTGCACTCAGTGTTTACTCCCACACTTCCATGAAGCACCTTGGGACATTTCTTCTCTGCAAAAGATCTCTTGCAGAAACGCAAGTTGCTGTTGCTTAGTTTGGCATTTTCAGAGTCGGAATCCTATAGCAATGCCTGTGACTGTTGAGTCTCCACTCACTTATTCAGCTGCTCTCCTTGCCTTTCTTTACCTTGTCAGAAAGGTACAGCGATAATTATGGGGGGTTTTAACCTACATATAGACTGGAAAAATCAGAAAGTTTTCAGGATAATTTTGGTAACAATACATTCTGGAGCCAGGCAGAGAGCAGGCTATACTAGACCTGGTATTGTACAATGAGATAGGATTAATTAATAACCTCATAGTTAAGGTGCCCTAGGTAGCACCGATCATAATATGATTGAATTTTACATTCAGTTTGAGGGAGAGAAGAGTGGGTCCAAGACTAGTATTTTAAACTTAAATAAGAGCAATTATGAGGGCCTGAAAGCAGAGTTAGCTAAAGTGAACTGGCAAATCAGGTTAAGGGATAGGTCAATGGAGATGCAGTGGCAGACATTTAAGGACATATTTCAGAAAACACAGAATAGATACATTTCAACGCAAAAGAAAAATTCCATAGTGGGACCCGCCATCCGTGGTTAACTAAAATAGTTAAAGATAGTATCAAACGTAAAGAAAATGCCTGTAATTGCGCAAAGATGGGAGACAGGTCAGAAATTTAGACAGAATATGAAAAACAGCAAAGAATGACTAAAAGATTGATAAGGAAGGTAAAATTAGAGTACAAGAGAAAGCTAGCTAGAAATATAAAGATAGTAAGCGTTTTTATAGATATTTTAAAAAGAAAAGAGTTAACAAAGTGAGGGTTGGCCCAATAGAAAGTGAGTCTGGGGAATTAATAATGGATAATAAGGAGATGGTAGATGAATTGAACAGATATTTTGCATCGATCTTCACTATTGAGGATACAAGTAACATCCAGTATTAGCTGTAAGTCAGGAAATGGAAGGGAGGGAGGAACTCAAGAAAATTACAATCACCAGTAAAGTGGTACTGAACAAATTGTTGGAGCTGCGGACTGACAAGTCCCCGGGTCCTGATGGACTTCATCCTAGGGTGTTAAAAGAAGTGGCCAGTGAGATAGCTGATGTGTTAGTTTTGATTTTCCAAAATTCCCTAGATTCCGGTAGATTGGAAAATAGTGAATATAACTCCTTTATTTAAAAAGGGAGGGAGACAGAAAGCAGGAAACTGCAGGCTAGTTAGCTTAACATCTGTCATAGGGAAAATGTTAGAAGCTATTATTAAAGATGTTATAGCAGGGTATTTAGAAAAATTCAAGATAATCAGGTAGAGTCAACATGGTTTTGTGAAATGGAAATCATGTTTAACCAATTCTTGGAGTTCTTTGAGGGAGTTACATGTGCTGTGGATAAAGGGGAACCGGTGGATGTACTGTACTTAGATTTCCAGAGGCATTTGATAAGGTGCCACATCAAAGGTTATTGCAGAAAATAAAAGCTCATGGTGTAGGGAGTAACATATTGGCATGGATATAAGATTGGCTAGCTAACAGGAAACAGAGAGCACGCATTAATGGGTCATTTTCTGGTTGGCAAGTGGTGTGCCAAAGGGGTCTGTGCTGGGGCCTCAACTTTTTACAATTTATATAAATGACTTGGATGAAGGGACTGAAGGTATGGTTGCTAACTTCGCTGATAAAACAAAAATAGGTAGGAAAGTAACTTGTGAAGATGACATAAGGGGGCTACAAAGGGATATAGACAGGTGAAGTGAATGGCCAAAGACCTGGCAAATGGAGTATAATGTGGGCAAGTGTGAAATAGTCCATTTTGGCAGGAAGAATTTAAAAAAAGCATATTATCTAAATAGTGAGAGATTGCAGAGCTCTGAGATGCAGAGGGATCTGGGTGTCCTAGTGCATGAATCACAAAAGGTTAGTCTGCAGGTACAGCATGTAATTAGGAAAGCTAATAGAATGTTATTGTTTATTGTAAGGGGAATTGAATACAAAAGTAGGGAGGTTATGCATCAACTATACAGGAGTTTGGTGAGACCACATCTGGAGTACTGTGTACAGTACTAGTCTCCTTATTTAAGAAAGGATGTAAATGCGTTGGAGGCAGTACAGAGAAGATTTACTGGACTAATACCTGGAATGGGCGGCTGTCTTATGAGGAAAGGTTGGACAGGCTAGGCTTGTATCCACTGGAATTTAGAGGAGTAAGAGGCGACTTGATTGAAACATATAAGATCCTGAGGGGTCTTGACAGGGTGGATGTGGAAAGGATGTTTCCCCTTGTGGGAGAATTTAGAACTAGGGGTCACTATTTAAAAATATGGGGTCACCCATTTAAGACAGAGATGAGGAGAATTTTTTTTTTCACTGAGGGTCGTGAGTCTTTGGAATTCTCTTCCTCAAAAGGTGATGGAAGCAGAGTCTTTGAATATTTTTAAGGCAGAGGTAGATAGATTCTTGAAAAGCAAGGGGGTGGAAGGTTATCGGGGGTGGTTGGAAATATGGAGTAATCAGTTCAGCCATGAACTTATTGAATGGTGGAGCAGGCTCGAAGGGCCAAGTGGCCTACTCCTGCTCCTAATTCGTATGTTCGTACATTTGTAGTCTAAATCCTATTGGGCAGCTGACTGAATAATTGAACCTAGTGGCTAGTAGCAATATTTTGGAAAAGACACCAAGGTTGGCCGACAGATTCAATCAGTGGTAACTCATGATTGTTTCCTCAGAAGGGGTTTTAGGCCATTTCTCTTAACCATGTTGTGTGAGCAGTGACTCGCCTCTGAGGTAGAAGATTGTGGGTTCAAGTCCCACTCCAGAGACCTGAGCACAAAATGTAGGCTGAGGTGCCAGTGCAGTGTTCAGGGAATGCTGCACTGTCTGAGGTGCTTCCTTGTGGATGAGATGCTAAATTGAGTCTTCTTTCTCAGGTGAAGAGGTTCCATTGTAAAATTTTGAAGGGGAGTTCTCTCCAGTGTCCTGGCCGATATTTATCCCTCAATTAACATCACTAAAAATAAAAAGGATTGCTTGGTCATTGTCACATTGCTGTTTGTGGGATCTTGCTGTGTGCAAATTGGCTGCTGTGTTTCCTACATTACAACAGTGACTACACTCCAAAAAGTAATTCATTGGTTGTAAAGCACTTCAGGAAGTCCTGAGCTTGTGAAAGGTGCTATATAAATACACAAAGTCTGTCTTAGTTCTGCTATAAACATGGTTACTGGTGCAATACCTCTACGTCATGCCAAGCAAAAAACTTAATAAATCAGCTGGTGGTTTAATTGATAAATGCATGAGTGCAGAGCTGATGGTTCAAATTCTGACCAGCATTTCAGGTGCTGAAGTTAGGCCCTTTGCCCCTGGGCTGAATCAGGGAAAAATTGGGATGATTTCCACTCCTAACCATGCAAATAGGAGACTAAAGGAAAAAATTGCAGGAAGTGAATTGTTTCAGGAAAGCAGAAAAACCTTTCAAGATCTGCTTGAATCCTGGCTAACCTCTATGAATATTTAATTGCCTTTGCTGAAAGCACAGCACTGTTTCCATCACACAACCCACTTCAAAATAATTACAGATGAACAGTAAAGTTCAACAGGGATGTGTTTACAGAAAAAAATATAATGAGTCAGATCTGCTTAATAAGCCAGAACTTTAAAGTCAAAGCTGGAGAGCAGTCTCCCAACACTATATCATCATTAGAGAACATCTGAAAGGCTTGGGTGGATGTGTTTGACTCCTGGGTTCAATAGAGAAACTCTTTGATATGTCATATATGAAATTGTAGATGTCTCCTCTTAGAACATAGACAACCCATTTAGAAAGTTATATCCCTGCACACCTCCAAGTGATAGAATCATAGACTGATACAGCACAGAGGGAGGCTATTCAGCCCATCGTGCCTGTGCTAGCTCTTTGAAAGAACTATCCAGTTAGTCCCACTCCCCCGCCCTTTGCCCTTGGCCCTCTAATTCTTTCCCCCAGCTCCCTTTAGAAAGCAGAATAAATGGCTGACGTACTCCTAAGGCCCACCTTGATGTAATTTACATGGGTGGATCCTCAGGTTAAGCAATCAGCACTGCCGCCAGGAAACAGGAAAGAGTCTCATGCGTATGTCAATGGCATAATTAGGAGCGATTCAGATTATTATGGGATTTATTCTGATATATCGTCCAAGGATTGCCAATGGTATATGAGTGGCTCATTTTTATTTCATTTGGCAGCCAGTCAGGGGGAGGAAGATGGCGTTGAAGCGGTGACAATATAACAACTGGGTGGCTGTGTTTCTGAACTTGTTTTATGCTAAGAATTAGCGCAGGAAAAGCTTCTACGCTGTTTTTAATAGTTCAAAGAGGATAAGAAAGTTTGTAAACTTTTGTAAATATGCTATTTACACTGAACACTGTTCTGTTATCTGTTTAATGTTGGTTTATAGCTTGAGCTCCAGTTTGATAGTATATATTCACACCCCTACCAAAGAGGTTATATGGCAGCTCACAATATATTGCAGCCGTACAGTAGCAAAGAATTCTCTGTTCAACCCTGAATTTGTTACATTTACTAGATATTGAGCAATGACTCACTTTGCTTCACGGGGAAGTTCCATTTACAGGAATGATCTTCAATGCTGAACCCAAAGTAGCACATCAAGCAAAACATCGCATAAACCTAACAGTGAATGTTTGATTGTTCTGGCCTGTGGGAGTGCAGAACAAGTCATCTTTTGCTTTGAATGACAAGCATGTTATCTCGTAACTCACAGCCACAAATTTAAACATTCAATCGGCCCGCACCCCAGATGGATCATCAAACGTGTCAATGCATTTGTAGTTGAATTTCTGGTTGGGGAAATCCAATTTTTTTATTTCTGTCTTTAGCTCATCACAAGATTCCAATCTTGAGTGCAATCACAATTTACCCACACTTAGCACAAAACCAGTCCTCAGTGAAACAAAATGCCATTGATAGACGCAATAAGAAATTACAAAGGTTTATTAACTTTTTTAATCAGTTGCCTGGGCCCTAAGCTGGGGAATTCCCTCCCAAACCATGCCATCTCTCTACCTCTCTCTTCTCCTTTAAGACACCCTTAAAACGGATCTCTTTGAACAAGTCCCCTATCCTAATATCTCCCTATGTGGCTCGGTGTCAAATTTTTGCTTGATAACACCTCTGTGAAGCACCTTGGGAATGTTTTACTGGGTTAAAGGTGCAATATAAATGCAAGTTGTTGTTGTAACTGAAGGAGTGCTGCACTGTTGGAGGTGCAGTCTTTCAGATCAGAAGTTAAGCCCAGGCCCCGTCTATCCTCTCAGGTGGATGTAAAAGATCCCATGTCACTATTTGGAAGAAGAGGAGGAGAATTCTCCCTGGTGTCCTGGCCAATATTTATCCCTGTCTGAGAGAACTTGCTGTGCACAAATTGGCTGCTGCATTTCCTACATTACAATCGTGACTATACCTCAAAAGGTACTTCATCGGAGGTAAAGCGGGATAAAGAGATGCCTGTCGTCACGAAAAGTGCTATATAAATGCAAGTCTTTACTTTATATAAATAACACTGAGCCCATTGTAGCATAAAACCCATAATGTTACCAAGGCACTAAATAGAACACACAGGTGCGCAAGCTTAATATATGAAGAACACAAGTTATGGTCACCAGAACATATTTTATATCAAAGATTTCTCCAGATTTAAAGGCAACACTTTTCTCTAACTGCCCAAAGTTGTTCTCAGTGGTAAACACTTTTGAGTTGTGACCAGACTTTCTTTAACGTTGTGTTCAACATACCTCGATATTTATCCCTTTTATTTGAATGCTTTGTTAAGTAAGTGAGCCGCCATCATACATTGATTATTCCCAGAACTTTCTTCCTGCATCCAATCCCAATGAGGGGTGGGGGCATCATGTACATTTACCCCATTAACAGGCCACACTCTACAAGACTCCAATTAATGCTAGGCACCACTCAAAATAGGTTGTGAGCCCCACTCCAAGGCACCAAGTTTTTTCACCACATTTTATTCCCAAACAAAATGGTGTGCTTTTGTGATAACAAAGAGATATCTTGCTCTCTGTCAAGAAAGATTTGTCAGCTGCAACGCAGAATTTGAGCGATAAAGCCAAAAGCTTAAAGACAAAACCTTGACAAGTTGTCGAGTTACTCCAGTAATTCACCCTGGGACAGCTACTGATAACAGCCAGACATCCAATTCAGCTAGGCTTAGATTATATCATTTATTTCTTGCAAACATTCAATTTATTGTGGGATTACACTACCTTTCAGCTGGGAGATTTAAAAAAAAACATTTTGACAGAACCCATATTTCCGTTCAATACCCTAATCTGGGACCCTCATATCTTGCTTGTTTTTGAGAAAAAGCCCGTGTTTGCAAAGAATTCAGAGCTGTAAAGAGGATTACGTCTGAGCTTTTCCAATATTTACTAGGTTTTTATCTCATCCTTTACTGAACCTATAGAGAAGTGGACACTGTTATCATTTTAGAGCAGTCAGTGGATAAGGGCTTCCCACTGAATTAACTGTCTATCGCCACTTTAAAAGATGTCCTTCAGATATTGACATTTTCTGTCAAGGGGGCATAAAACAACATTTATCAGTTTAACTCATTGCCCTCATGGTATTTTCCATCAGCAAGCCATTCACTTCAATGAAACCTTTTAATATGCTGAGGATGTACCAAAATATTTACTGCACTCTCTAGATTCTTAAAGTGTGATTAAAGCATGAGGATTTCTAAAGACAAAGAGAGAAATGGAAAGGATCAGGGAGGGAATTCAAGAGGATAGGACCCGGCCAATGCAAGTTTCTTCAATCAATGGTCAGGGAAAGGGATGGAGAACGCCCCAAAGGACAGTCAGAGGGAGATATAGGGCTGGAGGAGGTGGCAGAGAGGAAGTATAACACGGCCATAGATTTTTGGGGAAAAAGAGGGGCTAAAACTTTGCAGATTCTAGAGGTTATGGTGCAGAGAAGGAAGAGAAATCATTGACGGAGCTTCATGAGCTATGCTTGGAGAGGTAGGAATGTAGCCATTCAAGACCATCTCAAGAAGCTGAATAGCGGAGGAGAGCTGTCAGAAGCGGACAAGGAGGAGAAAGAGGAATAATTCACACAGGGTCACCTGGTCAACTCCCCATGTACTTACACATTGCTGAAAGTGGCTTCAGCTTTGCACAGATATTAAACTTGTGTAGCATAACTCCAGCGTTGAGACCCGGATTGATTATGGAGCAAAGCAGAATGAGATTCCTGCCTTCTGGGAGTCTGCTTCCACTTCGCTATGTTGTTAGGTTGGGCCATAACTCTACTATACTGCTACTATAATGCCATTGTGAATTAATGCTGAAATGTTGCTCATGGCTTTGGTTAGGGCCATGTTCTTTTCCTGCTGGATCCACAGTAATGCCAGATGATCAGGGTTAAATAACATATATTGTAAAATCAAAGGTGTCGATCTTAACTTGGCGCAATGGTGAAAAATGAGAGATAGCAAGTCGACAGCCCGATTTTCATCACTCCTAATTTTCATTTCCAGTATCCTCCAATGTTTGTATTTGAACTGTATTAGAGTCTGTGGCCCAAGGCTCTAACTCGAAACATTATCCTGAAATGTTAATAAGAAAAAGCGAAGAGTATAGAGCCTGTTACATCAGCCGACAGAGATCAGCAGCAATAAAGACAGAAAATGTTGGTCAGGCAGCATCTGTGCTGTTTGTCCACCTTTCAGTTAGGCACTTTACGCCTTCTGGACTCAACATTGAGTTCAACAATTTCAGACCATAATCTCCACCCCCATTTTGTTTCCTTTTTTGTTTCCTTTTTCTTTGCAGGTTTTGATATTACTCTCGTTTCTCTCATTTTTGCTTCCAGACTGCAGTTGTTCATCATTCCACCATTCACACCTCCTCTAGACACATCTTTACATCTTTTACTTGTCCCATTACCAGGTCCTTTGGCTTCGCATTCCCAACCCTCTCCTCTCCCGTCTTCCAACCTATCACAGACCTTTCCTTTGGCTCTTCCCCCCACACCGCCCTCTTTCACTTGCTCAAACTCTATTACATTTTTTAACATTTCCTAGTTCTGATGAAGGGTCACTGACCTGAAACGTTAACTCTGTTTCTCTCTCCACAGATGCTGCCAGACCTGCTGAGCACTTCCAGCACTTTCTGTTTTTATTTTGGATTTCCAGCATCTGCAGTATTTTGCTTTTATATTAGAGATCATCAGCACTTGTATTTCTATTTAGCTCACTTTCTGCACGGTTTAGATTAAACCCATGGGCAGGATGGGTTTATCCTGCCCATGGATATGGGCATGGAGGAGGAGGGGGCAGACAAAATGGCAAGGGGTGCCATGCCCAATACTGCTCTGACCCCGCCCCCTACCATTTGTCTGGGGCAGGGAAGCCTGAGGATGGCCTTCCTGCACCAGGTTAATTGAGACCACTTAAAGGCAACTTCCTGCCTCCGCTTCGATTTTACTGAAGTCGGAGGGCCATTCTGCCATGTGGAGGCACTACCAGGTGGCTCCTCTGGGGGCAATCCATGGCCCACGGAGTGCCCCCCCCCCCTCCCATTGGAGAAGGCCACACCGTAGCAAGAACCCCTTCACTCTCACCAACCACACAAACCCACCACCCCCCCACCACCCCTCCCACCCCGATCCTCTTGCCAAGGCCGACCTGACAGGTCCTAGTGACCCCACCCCAACTCAACTGTGCCCCAGGGTCAAAGCCTCCTGCAATACTGGCAGCAGTCACCGCTCCTGGTGGTGTTGCTAGGACTGCAGAGCTCCCGGCCCTGCGATTGGCCGGCAGCTCTGGAGGCGGGAGCATGTCCCTTAAAGGGGCAGTGTTCCCAAACGGCAGTAAGTTAATTGGCTGCCCACCATGAAATTGCACCAGGGATCTGACAGAAGGTTGGGGAGGGTTCTCTCCTGCCTTCCAGCCCACCCCTGGTGTTGGAATAAAATCCCGGCCCATTTGAGTGTTCAGAATATATTTTCATTAATAATCCAACGCCACCTGTCGAGTGGTGTTTGAAAAGAAAATACAACTCATTTCCCTAAATAAATAATGAGGAAAATCAAATCTCTCTTCATTCCACAGCCCAAGTAGAAACTGTCAGTGGAGTTTGAAAGGAATGAGCTCACATCATAAAGTCTCATATTAAAAATGTCATTTGTTAAGCCATGGTCCCAGCACAAGCAGAACTCAATGAAAGACGAGCATTGCTTCAAGCTGTGTTGGGATGATTCACTGACTTTTCTGGAGCATGACTTTCGCTCCCTTTGACTGAGCCTCTCACAGACTGCAGCAAACCAAGGTGACATTGCAAGTCTCCAGTGGCAACTTCATTCAGCAGATCTTCCCGCCATTAGCATGTGTCATAATGTCATCGTACGCACTTCCCATCACCGAAAATATTAAGTCAAGAGGAGCCTCACTGCAATTTCTGCCGTACTCTCTCCCTTGAGCAATATGACACATTTTTCCATTCCACCAGTATTCATTACTCCTGGTCCTAGCAAGCCTGGCTGCATTTCTCAACTCTCGTGAATTAAGCCCATGTAACATCGGGTTTAATCCATTCCTTTCTGTTGTTTGAAAGAATGCCAATAGCAGACTTGAGTCGCGCACAGGACAGACGTACTCTTGATTAACTGAGGCAGTAATGCAGTCGATGATCACATCTCATGATACTTTATTGTCATGTGTTGGATTGAGACCGGAAATATCGCAACGGTAGCGAGAAAGCTGACGCTGAAACAAATGTAGCGCCAGTCTGTAACGTGAACTTGCTGCCGTGGGCAAAATAGTGGCTGTTCACGACCACTCTGACATCAGGGGCCGGATTTTTAAAGCCCGCTAAGTGCAGGTGTGGGGGCAAGCATGATTTGAAGATCGCGTTCTCAGAGGTCAGCACTGGGACCTGCTGCATCCAGAATGCGACACTGTTTTCAGAGGGACGCTGGCAGCGAGGGAACAGGTTGAGCACACGCCTCCAATTCATTGCCTGTTGAGCTCATCGAAGGGTTTATTAACAGGCTTGTCAGCAGCAGATTTTAATTTTCAAAGGCTCGGAACCTGAAGGATGCCATGTTGGGATTAGGGCAGGATGTACAATTCCTGAACACAGCGATGGGGGTGGGGGGTTGGGGTGGCATGAGGGCTATGGGAAGGCTGAATAAATGACTGCAGAGGCACAGAGTGAAACTCAGCTGCTCCAAAGGTGTCGCAGAGTAGCTGGAAGTCTTGCTTTTCTCAGGTGTGAGTGGCAGGAATCCGGAGAAGGACGTGAGGCCACTGGCATCACTTGGGCAGCTGGGGTTGGCAGGGGAAGGCCTGGTGAATGCACAAAGCCCAGCTGAGGGAGTTCAGATGGGAACAGGTGACTCGGACATTGGACAGAGCAGCCAGGATGAGCTCCTGGACAGCAGTAGGCCAGGGGAGCACAGCGGAGGCTGCAAGGGGAGGAAGGTGCTACCTAAAACATCAGGTGCACAGTCCAAGAGTCAGCTACCTGCAAATGACAAAGCGCCAGTGCTGTAGGAGCCTGCGCCTGTCAAGGCAGATGGTCTCGGTCCTCTGTGCTCTGATCCACAATAACCTGAGGCCTCACAACCCCCATGGCAGACTCCTACCTGCAGCCATCAGGGTCTCTGAAGCCCTGAATTTCTATGCAACCAGATTGTTCCAGGGATCAGCTGTGGACCTAAGTGGCATCTCACAGTCAGCAGCTCATCAGTATCAAGCAGGTCACACAGATGCCATTTTCAGAAGGGTGGGGGACTATACCCACTTCAACACAGATGGGCATGTGCTGGCACAGAAGGTATTGGGTTCAACCTCCATCACGGGATTCCCTCAGGTGCAGGGCATCATTGCCTGTGTCCATGTGACCATCAAGGCACCAGCAACCAACCAGTGAAATCCATCAACGTCCAACTGGTCCGCAACCACAACAAGAGCTACCTCCGTGTGTGCTCTCGCTTTCCTGCCAGTTGCCATGACCCCTTCATCCTCCACCAGTCCAGGCTGCCTCGGTACTTCACTCCATCCCCTAACGTGCATGGATGGATCCAAGGGACAAGGGAAATCCCTTGAAGACATGGCCACTGACCCCTCTATAGGAGTCCCAGACAGAGGCAGAGAGGTGAAACATCCAATGCCAACTGCTCAGCAGGCCAATCATTGAGCAGGCAATTGGGTTTGTGAAGAAGCGATTCGGGTGCCTAGATTGATCGGGTGGCACCGTCCAATGCCCTCCTGCAAGGCTGTCTGTCATTGTGGTGGTCATTGTGGTGCTCTGCTGCACTCTCCATAGCATGGTCCTCCGGGGAGGTGTGGATGTTGAGGACAGTGAGGCCCTGGACGGAGACAGCTCATTGGGGGAGGAGCAGGAGGTAAGCGAGGAGGAGGAAGAGGGGACGGAAAGGGATAACACTGAACAGAGAAGGGCCCCTGCTGCATGATGACACGGCCTCCTCTTGCCACCCTCTGGGAAGTGGACCTCCCTCCTGTCCCTTGCGGCCTCCAGCATTAGATCCAGGTCGGTACCAAGGAAGTGAGGTTCTGCCCTGCCCCTAGTGCCAGGCTTCCAGCTCCCTTGTGACATCTTGCTTTCCTCTGGTGCTGTGGAAGGTAGATCTCTCCCTCGGGACAACCTCAGTGATGGCTGCTGTGGAAGTCTACATGGACTCCACACGGTCTGACCCACTGCCATTTTCAATCCCACTGGCTCTAAGAGGACAGGAAACCCATTTCCATACTGATTAAGGCCTTACCCGTTTACAATCTGAATCAGCTTCCCAGGGAGGCGGGTTTCCGACCCAAAACCAGATCCGCTTCCTGTTTCCCGCCTCCAAAATGAAAATCCCTTTTGATCAATTCTATAATTAATGAACATAATATCGAAAGAAGAAGTAATTGGTGGCATCTGCTAAACTAAACTTATCATTCTGTAGATTATAGGAAGTGATATTAATACTAAACAGCAAACAGGAAAATGTCTTTCTTTTCTCCATAATTAATAACCTGCTTGTGAAATCACAGCGACTCACAACATTAAAATAAGTAAGATCTGAGAAGTCGGTTTCGTTATCAGGCTGTTCAATATGGACAAATGCAGATGCTTTTAATTAAAAGAGGAATTTAATTATTTTCTTGCATTCTCATACTAATGCTGCAACCTTTACATTGCAGCACCCATTCTTCTTTGGCCTCCTTATCTCGAGAGACAATGGATAAGCGCCTGGAGGTGGTCAGTGGTTTGTGAAGCAGCGCCTGGAGTGGCTATAAAGGCCAATTCTAGAGTGACAGGCTCTTCCACAGGTGCTGCAGAGAAATTTGTTTGTCGGGGCTGTTACACAGTTGGCTGTCCCCTTGCGCCTCTGTCTTTTTTCCTGCCAACTACTAAGTCTCTTCGACTCGCCACACTTTAGCCCCGTCTTTATGGCTGCCCGCCAGCTCTGGCGAACGCTGGCAACTGACTCCCACAACTTGTGATCAATGTCACAGGATTTCATGTCGCGTTTGCAGACGTCTTTAAAGCGGAGACATGGACGGCCGGTGGGTCTGATACCAGTGGCGAGCTCGCTGTGTCTTTGGGGATCCTGTCATCTTCCATGCAGCTCACATGGCCAAGTCATTCTCATACTAATGCTGCAACCTTTACATTGCAGCACCTAAAATGACCAGTAGGGAGCTCTAATAGCCCAAAGATACCACAGCCTTTAAAATATAGGTTACAAATACCATTTTGGTTTTACAAAAATTGTCCTTTTAAGTTAATTCAAGAACATTTAATCCATTCATTTATTAAAAGTTGGCCGGCTAACCTGCCAACGTGTGAGTTTGGCTCAGTCGTAACACTCCCGCCTGTAGTCCCTCGGCTGACTGACAGGTTATTTTAATTCCACGCCTCATTACCATAGTCCAAGCCCAACTCCCACAGTGACCCAACAGGAATGTTATGGGGGTCAGTGATAAGTTTGCCAACTCTAGTTAAATGTATTCCTGAAGGCTTCATCACATGAGCTCCTGCCTCCAACCAACCCACCATCTCCCCCGCCCCTCCGCTCCCACCACCGCCACTATTGGCCCCGCCATTGGTCGCCCAACACGTCCAAACTCACAGCACCCAACAAACTGGAAAGTGAATAAACTCTTCACTGCCCAATCGGATGAATCGTGGCTGTTGGCCAAACAGCCTTTCTCTTCCCCCACCTCCAAGATTTCTCCTACTGAGTGTTGCTCACAACAGTATCCTGGAGATTGATCTTCAACATTCTGGAGACTCCAGGCTAATCCTGGAGGGATGGCAACCCTAATGAGAGGGTGGGAATGGGACATCATGTGACAGCTGGCCACCGCCTGGGAACCAAGGCAACAATCCCTTGGCATTGTATAGGATGCTGGCATGCTTTCAAGAAGTCCAATTTTTCTGGTCGTGAGCCTCAAGTATACTTTACCGATAGAGCTTTCAGCAACTCATACACTGGTGTTACATTTCGCATTGTAATGTGAGACAGAAAGAATATGGCAAAGTTATAATTCCAAAATGTTTTACTCAACTGGGTCTCCTCTGGGCCTTTGAAGCTTTCTCGGGCGGCAGCTTTCTCAGACTGAGTCAGCGCACTGCATGGCCTTGGGTTAAAATAGCATCCGAGTCGGAATGATGTCATCAGGTCCTAACTTTTGTTTCTCAATAGGGCCGTCACCTCCTTGAGCAGGTCCTAATGCAATGTCCCAAATGTACCTGTCAAAATGGTGCAACGCGCAAGTTCGGGCTAGAGGACAGTGAGCAGCATGTTGCCACAATTTTAACCTCCTGTGCACCATATTCGTGACAAGCATCAGGGGTTAAACCGAAGGACTCTGAGTCAGGATTTAACCCTAACTCAATCCAAAACTTCAGGACACCATCTAAGATGGTCCAGAACTGTGGGGAGATTGTTTTGTCAGCAGCTGCCACTGTACGATTGTGACATTAAACCGAAACCCTATTTTTCCTCTTAGGTGGATGTAAAAGATCCTACTGCCTTATTTGGAGAACAGCAGGGGTGGTCCTGGCAATATTCATCCTGTATTTAGCTCACTTACCATTTATGGAATCTTGCAGTATGCAGACTGGCACAGCATTGCCTCAGAAAGATGAAATTAATTGAAGGTGTGATTATATAAATGGAAGTCGTTTCTAAAATATTGAAGAAAATCTCTCCAAATGGGCTACAACTATAACTTAATCTGTTTGTGCTCCCAGCAGAGAGCCTCGCCAACAGGAGCACACAGTGGGAATTTTCCATATATGGGAGTGGAAAATTGTGGGAACATAAGATTAATTCCCAATGCATGCCCCATACGAGCCCCTTGCCACCCCTCTTCCTCTCACCCTATCAACATATCTTTCTTTTCATTTCTCCCTCCTGTGTTTATCCAGCTTCCCCTTAAATGTATCTATGCTATTCACCTCAACTATTTCTTGTGGTAGTCAGTTAAAAATTCTAACCACTCTCTGGGTAAAGAAATTAGCCAAATGCTTCAATTCCATGTCCCCCTGACTTACTCAGTCCTGATTTAACTTAAGGTAATGTTCTAGATTTACCTTTTCTTCCATTCACAGCCTGTATATCTCAACCAGGTCACCTTTCAGCTGCCTGTGTTTCAGGCTGAACAGCCCACATATCTCCAGCCTGTCCTCAGAACTCAAACTCCTGGCACTGGGGATAAGCCACATTGCTTTTCTCAGAACTGCCACTTTATGCTTTGGTGACCAGAACTGAACCCAGAAATCGAGGCGTGGTCAGACCGGAGCCCTGTCCTGTTTGATTGTGACTTCTCTAACTTATCTTCAACTGTTTCAGCTTGCTGTTAGTTCATCTCCTTCCTCCTATAGCTCACAACAACACACTTCGAGCAAGAATGAGACACTTGACGGTGGTGTATATGGAACAGACTTTATTGATATCCAGCGTGGATGATCGATCTGTACTGTACACAGATAGTGGCTTTCTGATTCAATCATTTGAGTCCTCCAAAGAACTGTTGAAATTCCTGCTCCTTTATAGACCATATTTTGCCTACATCAAAGGCATATGTCACAGATAAGGCCCCATGACGTATCAGTACCTGAATCTTTTGAAAACAGTCTATTTACATAAACAGTTGTAGGTGTTTAGATTTCAAAATGTTTTTCCCAGTAAGTTGCCGGAAGTGTAAGCTGGTAACGGTACAGTGAAGGCAACAAGGCCTCTGGGACCTTGGTGAGCAACTGGACAAACAGGGGTATCTCTTTAACCAATGAGATTTAGGGATTGAGAAATAAACAGAGGACAAACTGAGAAGGAGGGTGAATTCGAGTAGGTGAAGTCCGCCTGTACTGTATCATTCTGTAAGTCAATGTCAAATCAGATAAAGAAAGAGAGATAAAGAGAGGGAAATAAAGATTGGATTAAGAGAGAAGACAGAGTGGAAAAGTAAAATAAAGGTAAGGTTTAAGATTTGACATTTTTAAAATCTCCTAAAACAATTCACAATCTTAAGGAACGAGACTCCACACTTATAATTATTCACTTTCTGGGCCGGGGGGTTGATTGGAAGTCATTAAAAATTATCTCATTGTTAAAAGGGTACTGACGCTGTTAATTACCAGACTTAACTTTCCGTGACAGGTTTAATGGGCAACTAATGTGTAAATGCGGCAACCTTGTGCAAATCGCTGGAAGGCTGAGGGTGAGATGGTGTTTTTGTGAAGTCAGCAGTGGAGCAGCACAAATCAGCTGGCAAATTGAAGCGATTCGCAAATCACGGGGTATCGCTTCCCCGCAACAAGTTGCTGGGTGATTTGCACATTAATAACAACATGCGTCATTCAAATGCCATTATTTTCTCAGCAAAATCTGGCCTAGTGCCTCTGTGGACTGAGTCCAGAGGGAGTACAGTGCTCCTATGTACTGGGATAGGCAGGATGGAGGTGATATCAGAATAACCGCTGCAGAATCAAAGCAGAAATGATTGTTAGTGTTAAATTAATCTCACAGGCCTCATTACGTATCCATAGTGGCATCAGGGACTTTGATATCAGAACAACAAAGGAACAGTCATTAATATTTGCAGCTATCAAAAGCTTTATTAATGGGTCATACTCGTCCATCTGAGATCTGAAAGGAGAGATACTGGCTAGTAAATAAACAATAAATTTTTTGAAATTAAAATAGAAAATGCCGGAAATGCACAGTCAGGCCCGTAAATAGGAAAGCCAGTTTACCATTTCCACTACAGACACTTTTCCACGATTATAATGGAGTTATTGCTAACTTAACTTATTTAATAATTGCTAATGCTATTCAGTTTTCTCTTCCTTTACCCCCTCCAATTTCTTCATCAATTCCCCCCATCACACCCACAGCCAGTTACTCTTCCATCTATTATTGCAATATGCATTATTATTTAGCTGAGTTTCATTCAGTTAAATAGGAAATATTAACTATTACAAAACATTGCTAATCATGGTGCAGGTCCACACACTGCCCAGCTCCTCTCTGAAGTTACCCAAGAAGGGGGTGGTGGACTTCTCAGTGAAGATTGCACCCCATCCCCAAAAGGGGTAAAGGCAAAAACTGAGCAGGGTTGTCTAGGCTGAAAGGAAGAAAATAAAGACAGACTTGCATTTCTATAGCAACTTTCACAACCTCAGGACATCCCAAGGCGCTTTACAGCCAATGAGGTACTTCTGAAGTGTAGTCACTGTTGTAATGTAGGAAACACAGCAGGCAATTTGCACACAGCAAGCTCCCACAAACAGCAATGTGATAATGACCAGACAATTTGGTTTAGTGTTGCTGGTTGAGAGATAAATATTGGGCAGAACACTAGGGAGAACCCCCGTGCTGTTCTTCGAAATAGTGTCATGAGATTTTTTTACATCCATCTGAGAGGGCTGATAAAGTGTTTGTTTAATGTTTGAAGGGTTGAGGAGAAAACTGGGCTATGTTATGTTTATGCCAGGTTTCTGGACATAGCATGAATATCTGATTTATCTCAGAGCAATGCAGATATCAGACTTGTATTAAATCGCCAACTGGTTTATTTACAGCACCTTAAAATATAATAGTTCTTGCATAATCTCAGTACAATGTCTTCGGAGAGCGATCAGTGTGTTTTCTTTAGAAGATCCTAGCTGTGTCTTTTAGGTTCACTTTTGACTCTTAAGCTCCACCCATAGGCTTAAGTAATCAAACACAGTGAACACAAATAAGTGGACAGACTAATACAATCAAACCCAGATCAATCAAACACTAGAGGCTGGGTAGTTCAGGCTGGACACTATGTCATGTCTCCAGTGGGAGGTACTGGCAGAGGGTCTGAGAATGAGCTGCCTGCCCACCATTGTGGAAAGAATATAAGTGGACTAAAAATAGGAATTATGTATTTATCTTGGAGAAATTACCAATAAATAGATACATCTTTTTAGAAGTCACTCAACAGATAATTAGTGTCTGCTTTGACTAGCATGTAACAGATTTGGTCACCTTACGTGGGCTGGAGCTACCCTTGGCTTGGCTGGTGTGTCAGTCAGTGGGCCCGATTTTAACTTTGGGCCTGTTTTGGGCAGGCAAGTTAGAAAATCTCACCCTGCTGCTCCAGCAGGATCTTAGCAACCGCTTCTCATTTATATCCCGCCAGCCGACATCCCAGGTGAAGTCAGCAGAAAGCGGCGGCGAGCAGTCGGCGGCCGACATTAGCGGGGTTGGCTGCCAAGACATCCCGCAAGGGGTTCCGTGATCAGCGGTGTGGGTTTAGTCTGCGGCTCTGGAGGCCTATACTACCCTGGTGGGCCTCGGGGAAGGGAAGTTCTGCTCCTTCTGGCCCCATGACAAAAGTAAAAGAGAAACTAAACTCACATTTTTAGAACTCTCCTATCCCCAATTCCCAGACAGCGAGCTTGGCGTGGCAGGAAATTCACTTCTCAATCACAGCCCATGGTAAACATGCCAGTCATAAGGACAACAACAGCTTGCATTTATATAGCGCCTTCAACATAGTAAAACATCCTGAGGTGCTTCACAGGAGCGTTATCAAACAAAATTTGACACCGAGCCACGTAAGGAAATATTAAGAAATGTGACCAGAAACTTGGTCAAAGAGGTAGGTTTTGAGGAGCATCTTAAAGGAGGAAAGCGAGGTAGGGAGGTGGAGCGGTTTAGGGAGGGAATTTCAGAGCTCAGGGCCCAGACGGCTAAAGGCACAGCCACCAGTGGTGGAGCGATTAAAATCAGGGATTCTCAAGACAGCACAGAGAACTCAGAGGGTTGTACATCTGGAGGAGATTACAGAGACAGGGAAGGGTGGGGAGGCCGTGGAGGGAATCAAAACTAAAGCTGAGAACTGTAAAATCGAGGCGCTGTCAGACCGGGAGCCAATGCAGGTCAGCGAGCACAGGGGGTGATATGTAAACGGCACTTGGTGCGAGTTTGGACACGGGCAGCAGAGCTTTTGATGAGCTCAGATTTATGAAGGAATGAAGATGAGAGGCCGGCCAGGAGTGCATTGGATTAGTCAAGTCACCCTTTGGTCCCGAGGGATTGCCTGAGAGGAGAAGGAATAGTCTAGTCTAGAGGTAACAAAGAGCCCAACGTGAATTTGTATGAAAGACCTGTTGGTCTGCACTTGCTCCATGCTGGGTAAATAACATGGGCGACAGTAAATGTCCACACCATCCAGGTCTCTGTCGAGCAGGTAACATTAGAATTTCCTACCCCTTCTCCCACCCATATCTTTTGTCTTGACGGGATGGTTGTGTTGTGGGTTACTTTTATCCTATCGACTATTATGAGGTCCTTTATTCTTTAGAAACTGATCCTTTATAATCTTTGACACTTTTAATTTTTGGTGACTATTTGCTGTGCAGGTATTGAAATGTCCCACCTTTATTGGCATCGCTTGTTAAGACCCCAATGTTACAAGACTCCGAGGCTCCTCATTAAAAGTGGTTTTCCAGTGATTTCTGCTGGGCTCACTACCTCCATTTCTGCTGTACTTAGACATGTCGGTCACTTAACTGATTTGCATGATTTTAACTGTGAAGTTTACAACAGATTTATCTTCCTCAAAGGCTGTGTTTTCTGCATTCTCTACCACCGGACAGATCCACACAGATTTGAACAACAACAATTTGAATGTGTATAGCGCCTTTAACTTGCTAAAACATTCCAAGGCGCTCCACAGGAGCATTACAAAGCAAAATTTGATCCTGAACTACACAAGCCGATATTAAGACAGGTGGCCAAAGGTTTGATCACAGTCGAAGATTTTAAGAAGCAGTTTAAAGGAGGACAGAGAGGCAGAGAGGGTTAGGGAGGGAATTCCGGAGGTTAGGGCCTTGGCAGCTAAAGGACAGCCACCAATGGTGGAGCGATTAAAATCAGGCAGATTCACAAGAGGCCAGAATTGGAGGAGTGCAGAGACCTCAGAGGGTTGTGGGGCTGGAGGAGGTTACAGAGATAGGTGAGGGGTGAGGCCACGGAGGGATTTGAAAACAAGGATGAGATCGAACATTCTTGCCGGTGTCCATTGATCTAATCTGTGTTAGTTGATCTCAGCCAGAGTGGTGGGTGGAGCTGCTTTGGGACGGCACAGTGGCGCAGTGGTTAGCACCGCAGCCTCACAGCTCCAGGGACCCGGGTTCGATTCTGGGTACTGCCTGTGCGGAGTTTGCAAGTTCTCCCTGTGTCTGCGTGGGTTTCCTCCGGGTGCTCCGGTTTCCTCCCACATGCCAAAGACTTGCAGGTTGATAGGTTAATTGGCCATTATAAATTGCCCCTAGTATAGGTAGGTGGTAGGGAAATATATAGGGACAGGTGGGGATGTGGTAGGAATATGGGATTAGTGTAGGATTAGTATAAATGGGTGGTTGATGGTCGGCACAGACTTGGTGGGCCGAAGGGCCTGTTTCAGTGCTGTATCTCTAAACTAAATTGGTCAACAATTTCTCTCAGTTGGAAGTACAAATAAAAATGGACTTGGATGTTGGGCGGTTCCTCTTTTCTCCGAAAGTAGGGAGTTTCTCAAATGTGTTGCTATCAGGTGGGTGCTGACTCTTTGCAACACCTTCGAGAAGGAACTGGACTGATTTCTGATTGGGGCAAGGATCACATCATATAGAAGGTCAGTGTATTTATAAATAACACCTGGTTTGTATGATTTCCTGGATCGGCTTCAATTGCCTGAGGGAGTCGAAGAAGAATTTTCCAGAATATATTTTCCCTCATTGACCCTGGGTTATTTCTGTTTGTTTGCCTCTCCTGAGAGATTAGATGGGTGGGTGTGAGGTTGGGGCCAGGAGTTCAGACGAGAGAAGAAATGTTTAGTCACAATTGTTTGGCCATCATGGTGTGGGACAGCATTGATGGACCAGTTGGTGTTTTCTAGCCCCTCAATATTGTATATTGTCACAAAATTTTTGTTTTTATAAAAATAAAACTAAGAGGTCTGTGTACCTTTAAGATTGAGAAAAGGATTTCTCTGAGAACAGTGAATGCTGAACTGGGTGGGGCAATTGCAAGGCTAACTGTTTTTCCAAGCCACTTAGCAGAGAGAAATGACTGTCACATGACTGGCTGCTTGGGAGTTTTTAGTTTCTCTTTTGCAAGAAAAGGCCAGTTTTGACTGGAACTTGTTTTGGAGACCAGAGAAAGAGACCTCTCTCTGAAAGAAAGTTAAAGACCAGTTTGCTGCTAGAAACTGGGGAGGAAGACAATCCAGAAATTGTTTCTGTTGAGAAATAATTCCTGTATCAAGGGAAATTTTAATTTGTTCATCAAGTTAAAAGAACTTTGAACGAGTTACAAATTTAAGGTATGGGAGCTAAAACCCTTTTTGTTGTTTATGCCTGAAGAGAGAGAAAAGACCCAGGAAGAGGAATTGCAACACTCTGTGGAGAATCACTGCTTCAGAGAAAGGCTACTTTGCTGATAGGACGCCTTGCATTGTGAAGGGTGGAAAGATTTCTGTTGTCTTCAGTTTCTGGAAACTCTGTGCCTCAAAGGTGAGTCCAGTTGCCTTTTTTGTGTGTTTGAAAAATTCCCAAACCTCAGGAAAGTCTCTGCTGTTGGGCTGCTGTTTAGAAATCCAAGTAGACCTGTTGCTATACCTTTTGCTGGGAGATCTGTGTGGCACCTGCTACAGATGAATTGCATTGAACACCTAGCCACCATAGACTGTTTGTTAATTTCACCTGGAGTCTTTGAATGGCATCTGACTATTCAACTCAGGGACACCTCACCGATCTGGAAATATTTAACCAGAAGTTACAAACCGGTTATTTTATTCCTAAGAAACAGTTATAATTTAAAACATCATGTTAAAACCGGTTAGCTGTTCGGTATGGAATATATGAGTGTGCATGAGGGTTTGGAAGAATAAGTTATAAAATCTGTTCATACATATATTTATCTCATTATTTAAAAGTGGTTTATTAATTAATTTTGTTTAAAGAAACCTGGTTTGGTGTGCTTTATTCTGGGGGATAAATACGGTGTTTAATTTGACTAATTTCTAGTAGGTGGGAAACTTTACAAATGTGCTGTGACCTGTGGAGTAGCGGGAATGAATTAACAGTGCATTCCTCCCACCTTGGTCATAACATATTAAGTGGGGGCTCGTCTGGGATTCAAAACCAACACTAATTACATGAATTATAAAAGTAATAATTTGAAAGAGGGAAAAAAACAACAGGTTTCTTGTGTAAAGGTAAAGGCTGTATCATCAGAATGGCATTAACAGTTGCAGCAGAGTCTTTGGGACAGGAGAATGTATCCCTCAGTGACTTGATAACTTTAAGGTTACATTGATAGAATTGGCAGCAAAATTGGGGTTAGAATTGAAATCAGCTGCTAAAAGCAGATAATTGATGTAATAACCCAACATTTAAAATTCTAATAAGAATTAGAAGGCAATTTTTTTTTTATTCATTCATGGGATGTAGGCGTCACTGGTCAGGCCAGCATTTATTGCCCATCCCTAATTGCCCTTGAGGAGGTGGTGGTGAGCTGCCTTCTTGAACCGCTGCAGTCCATTTGGGGTAGGTATACCCACAGTGCTGTTTGGGAGTTCCAGGATTTTGACCCAGTGACAGTGAAGGAACGGCAATATAGTTCCAAGTCAGGATGGTGTGTGACTTGGAGAGGAACTTGCAGGTGGTGGTGTTCTCATGTATTTGCTGCCCTTGTCCTTCTAGTTGGTAGACGTCACGGGTTTGGAAGGTGCTGTCTAAGGAGCCTTGGTGCAGTGCTGCAGTGCATCTTGCAGATGGTGTACACTGCTGCCACTGTGCGTCGGTGGTGGAGAGAGTGAATGTTTGTAGATGGGGTGCCAATCAAGCGGGCTGCTTTGTCCTGGATGGTGTTGAGCTTCTTGAGTGTTGTTGGAGCTGCACCCATCCAGGCAAGTGGAGAGTATTCCATCACACTCCTGACTTGTGCCTTGTAGATGGTGGACACGCTTTGGGGAGTCAGGAGATGAGTTACTCGCCTCAGGATTCCTAGCCTCTGACCTGCTCTTGTAGCCACGGTATTTATATGGCTACTCCAGTTCAGTTTCTGGTCAATGGTAACCCCCAGGATGTTGATAGTGGGGGATTCAGCGATGGTAATGCCGTTGAATGTCAAGGGGATGGTTAGATTCTCTCTTGTTGGAGATGGTCATTGCCTGGCACTTGTGTGGCACGAATGTTACTTGCCACTTATCAGCCCAAGCCTGGATATTGTCCAGGTCTTGCTGCATTTCTACATAGACTGCTTCAGTATCTGAGGAGTCATGGTGCTGAACATTGTGCAATCATCAGCGAACATCCCCACTTCTGACCTTATGATTGAAGGAAGGCCATTGATGAAGCAGCTGAAGATGGTTGGGCCTAGGACACGACCCTGAGGAACTCCTGCAGTGATGTCCTGGAGCTCAGATGATTGTCCTCCAACAACCACAACCATCTTCCTTTGTGCTAGGTATGACTCCAGCCAGCGGAGGGTTTTCTCCCTGATTCCCATTGACCTCAGTTTTGCTAGGGCTCCTTGATGCCATACTCGGTTAAATGCTGCCTTGATGTCAAGGGCAGTCATTCTCACCTCGCCGCTTGAGTTTAGCTCTTTTGTCCATGTTTGAACCAAGGCTGTAATGAGGTCAGGAGCTGAGTGGCCCTGGCGGAACCCAAACTGAGCATCACTGAGCAGGTTATTGCTAAGCAAGTGCCGCTTGATGGCACTGTTGATGACACCTTCCATCACTTTACTGATGACTGAGAGCAGGCTGATGGGGCGGTAATTGGCCGGGTTGGACTTGTCCTGCTTTTTGTGTACAGGACATATCTGGGCAATTTTCCACATTGCAGGGTAGATGCCAGTGTTGTAGCTGTACTGGAACAGCTTGGCTAGGGGCTCAGCAAGTTCTGGAGCACAGGTCTTCAGTACTATTGCCGGAATATTGTCAGGGCCCATAGCTTTTGCAGTGTCCAGTGCCTTCAGTCGTTTCTTGAAATCACGCAGAGTGAATCGAATTGGCTGAAGTCTGGCATCTGTGATGCTGGGGACTTCAGGAGGAGGCTGAGATGGATCATCAACCCGGCACTTCTGGCTGAAGATTGTTGCAAATGTTTCAGCCTTATCTTTCGCACTGGTGTGCTGGGCTCCCCCATCATTGAGGATGGGGATATTGGTGGAGCCACCTACTCCAGTTAGTTGTTTAATTGTCCACCATCATTCACGGTGGGATGTGGCAGGACTGCAGAACTTAGATCTGATCCGTTGGTTCTGGGATCGCTTAGCTCTGTCTATCACATGCTGCTTATGCAGTTTGGCACTCAGATAGTCCTGTGTTGTAGCTTCACCAGGTTGACACCTCATTTTGAGGTATGCCTGGTGCTGCTCCTGGCATGCCCTCCTGCACTCTTCATTGAACCAGGGTTGGTCTCCTGGCTTGATGGTAATGGTAGAGTGGGGAATATGCCGGGCCATGAGGTTACAGATTGTGGTTGAGTACAATTCTGCTGCTGCTGATGGCCCACAGCGCCTCATGGATGCCCAGTTTTGCATTGCTAAATCTGTTCGAAATCTATCCCATTTAGCACGGTGATAGTGCCACACAGCACGATGGACGGTATCCTCAATGTGAAGGTGGGATTTTGTCTCCACTAGGATTGTGCGGTGGTCATTCCAACCAATACTGTCATGGACAGAAGCACCTGCAGCAGGCAGATTGGTGAGGACGAGGTCAAGTATGTTTTTCCCTTGTGTTGGTGCCCCCACCACCTGCCGCAGACCCAGTCTAGCAGCTATGTCCTTTATGACTCGTCCAGCTCGGTCAGTAGTGGTGCTACCGAGCCACTCTTGGTGATGGACATTGAAGTCCCCCACCCAGAGTACATTTTGTGCCCTTGCCACCCTCAGTGCTTCCTCCAAGTGGTGTTCAACATGGAGTACTGAGTCATCAGCTGAGGGAGGGTGGCAGGTGATAATCAGTAGGAGGTTACCTTGCCCATGTTTGACCTGATGCCATGAGACTTCATGGGGTCCAGAGTCGATGTTGAGGACTCCCAGGGCAACTCCCTCCTGATTGTATACCACTGAGCCACCACCTCTGGTGGGTCTGTCCTGCCAGTGGGACAGGACATATCCAGGGATGGTGATGGTAGTGTCTGGGACATTGTCTGTAAGGTATGATTCTGTGAGTATGACTGTCAGGCTGTTGCTTGACTAGTATGTGGGACAGCTCTCCCAACTTTGGCACAAGCCCCCAGATGTTAGTAAAGAGGACTTTGCAGGGTCGATGGGGCTTGGTTTGCCGTTGTCGTTTCTGTTGCCTAGGTCGATGCCGGGTGGTCTGTCCGGTTTCAGTGGAATTAGCAATGACTGCACACTGAGAGTACTTCAGTGTTCTATTCCAGAAAACCAGTTGAAGGATAAAAAAGCAAAATACTGCAGATGATGGCAATCTGAAATATAAACAAAGTGCTGGATACACTCAGCAAATATGATAGCATCTGTGGAGTGTGCTTCTCTGTCTGTTTCTATACTTGCTTTAAACCTGTCACATCTCTTAACTTTTTTCAGCTTCATTGAAACTTCATTGACCTGAAACATTAACTCTGTTTCTCTCTTCACAGACGCTGCCAGAACTGCTGAACATTACCAGCATTTTCTGTTATCAGCACGAAGGATAGAACTGGAGTCAATCTTTATGCACTTCTACATTTATTTAGAGTTACACAGTACACCTGCTAACCCAGAGGTCAGCAGATCTCCAGTATGTGCATGCTCAGGTTTTATGTATCCATTTGCATGAGTTATGTATAAGCATGTTGGAAAAGAAAATGTAAAAATGGTGAACCATATTATTTAATGGAAAAACAGCACGTCTCCAGTTGGAATAAAAAAGTAATGAGAAATTTACATATAAAACAAGATGCTTTTTGTCTTTTTATAACAGATTTTGAGATAAATGGAATTATTTTCCAATTTTATCAGTAAAGTCGTCATTAAAACAAACTTTTAACTTAATGCATAGAATTAAGACATTTTTTCCAATGATTCTTGTGATTTTTTAAAAAAGCTTCTAATAGCACATTCAGAATGATTTATCCTCTCAGCTAGATTAGAAACAATAATGATCACAACCATAAAACCTGTTCATCGAACCAAAGGCATTAACTATAACCGTGGTGTAGCTACCATTCGAACAAGTTTATTTAGAGCACAATGAGGGTTTTCATTAAAAGTCATTTTGAAGCTATAAAGTGCAGCATAATGATTAGCCTTTTATCCCCACAATAAAAATACAGCTCTTATTTTTCTTGACAATTTTTTAGGCTGTTTTCATGTTCATGCAATCCAACTGGAAGAGTTTGGGAGTGGCAAAGAACAACATGTAACTCTGGACCCACAAGTTGCCTACCCCTGGGCTAACCCAACATCCACAGTTTTAGTCTGTGTCTATTTCTCGGGGCTCAAGTGAATTACCAGTTCATGTCCACCAACTGCATACAATTAAACACAATTAATATACACTGCTGTGAAGCACTTTAGAAACTCAATTCTTTCTGACAAATGTGAAACAATCTTAAAATGTTGATTTTTGCTCTCTCCAGGAACATATCTGTCCTATACTTTCAGAAAACAATGCAGCCCTTGATTTACCATGAGCAGTACCAAAACAATTGACTTTTTTGTATATACACACCAGAGGGCAGGAACTCCAACTCCCTGAGGCACCCAAGTTGGCAGCATGAATGGATGGACAAGATTTGACTAACAGCCTTATTAATGCCCACTATCTACCAATAATGATGACTTGGTGAACATACTAGATGGTCCTCTGCCATCCAAGGAACCATGGAGGAATAGGTCAATGCCTTCAGGAGAGGGGAAATTAGAGCAAATTGGCAGAGGGGGGAAAAATTACAGAAAATAATAACTAATGGACTGTGAAGAGATAAACTGAAGGTATAAGGTTTACAGAAACCTTATAAAACAAGAGTGAAGAGATCAGAGGGGTAGCTGGTGCTTGGGGTTGATCATATGGCAATATTTTCATTCAATTAATTGTAGAGCAATTCAAACTCCAACCAGTCATGCAAGGATCAAAGGATGTTTCATTCTTTGCTAACTGCTAAGCTCTGGACAATAGGGTTCACTGACGAGCAATTGCATGGAAAATGTTGGACAATAAAGAGACTCCATTGTATGATATAAAATTTGATTACAATACAGAAAATAATAGAAAGTGGGCTGGCAGTTAACAGTCCAAATATGACAAGAAAATTACAATGTGAAACCATCTGTTAATAAGGAGGGAACACATCAGCTGAAAATAGAAACCATGTCAACTGCAGCTATTTTTAAAAGCTGGCAGTAACGACCTATTTTAATATCTATGTTCCTTTCTGTTGGTATTTAACTATTCTCACCGTGTCTTAAATGAGAAATGCTACTAAGAAAGAGAGCAGTGTTCAGGGCATGAAAATGTAGAAACATGGAAAATTTATAGCACAGAATGAGGCCATTTGGCCCATTGAGCCTGTGCCAGCTGCAAAACAGCTATCTAGCCTAACCCAGCTCTTAGTCCATAACAAGTGTGCATTGAAGTAATTTTTAAATATGAGGGTTTCTGCCTCTATCACCCTTTCAGGCAGCAGGTTCCAGACCCTCACCACCCTTTGGGTGAAAAACGTTCTCCTCAATTCCCTGTTCTTGCTGACCTACATTGGCTCCCACTCAGTAAACCCCTCCAATGTCAAACTCCTCACCTTTGTTTTAATTCTGCCCTCTTCAGTCTCCCTGATTTTGAACGTTCCACCATTGACAGCGATGCCTTCAGCTGCCTGGACCCTAAGCTTTGGAATTATCCCCCACTCCCCACCCCCAGCCAAATTCCCTTTTAAGACGTTCCTTAAAACCTACCTCTTTGACCAAGCTTTTGGTCACCTGCCCTAATATCTCCTTATGTGACTCGGTGTCAGATTTTGTTTGAAAATGCTCCTGTGAAGAGACTAGGGACATTTTATTGAAGTAAAAGTGCTATTTCAATACAAGTTGTTGTTGCTATTTAAAACCCTTTGATGGTCTCGCAATCTCCCAATCTATTATTTATCGAAAATCGTAATTTTTTTTAGCGGCTTTACTCGCTCCTTAAACAAAAACAGCTTTTCCAAAAGAACTCTTACCAAGGCAGCACCCCTTTATTTTAATTAATTTGGTGTTTGTGTATGGAACAATCTACTGGAGTCAATTCCTAGTTAATAAATAATTCAAACTATTCATAATATACCTTTTACCATGAGCCATCCAAATTGAAATTCAATACATATTTTCAAAAATCACTTTATTTACATCCCATTAAACTAAAAGGTTTCACAGTGCAGCACCATCCATTTCTCTAAAGTTGGAATATTGTCAAGGCACTTCCAAATAAAAATTGGTCTCTTGCTTTCCTGAGCTGCTCACGGCCGCTGATTGTATCGTATATTTCATATCACGGAAATGTATTCCTTCGTACCATAAGTAATTAAACAAGTCCCTCTACACAGTTCCCCAACCTCTCTCCCCCCCCCCCGCCGCCCCACCAAAAAATGAAATTGCATTTGGTGAGCCAGCTTTATATCTCTCTCGTCACTGCTAAAACTCACATTCTCACACTTCTCAGAGCCGCTGTGAGGACAGAAATCTCGCATGCTTGTCACATTCAGTCAAAGGCCTCTCTGGCCTGCAGGTATTTCTGTGTACATCACACTCCTTTCTTTTATTGCCTCAGTTATAGCATTTCATCTCATTTCTACACAGTGTGGAGTCACTCAGGGTTACTGAAACACACAGACTCTTAATTTCACCAGGACTATGTCTGGAAATCACAACATCCAGAAAACAAGACCAAAATAAAACTGAATAGAAAGCAATACAAAGTAACAAAAAAAGCTAAACCGTTTACACCCAGCTGAACTTAGCAACAACACCTTCCATTTATATAGCACCCTTAAATGCAGTAAAACGTCCCAAGGCATTCCCAGAAGAGTTATCAAACAAAATTTGACACCGAGGAGATATTAGGATAGGTGACCAAAGCTTGGTCAAAGGACAGAGGTTTTAAGGAACTTAAGGACAAAAGAGAGAGGTGCCAGAATTGGAACAGCGCAGAGATCTCAGATGGTTGTAGGGCTGGAGGCCTAAGACTTATCCTATATTGGGTCTTCGGCCTCGTCAGCATGTTGCTGGTGAGCTGTGGACACCAATTTGGCTTCAGGAGGCGGCTTGCCGACTCCAAGAGGCTGTTGCCTCCCTAGCAAAAGCCACCAGGTAGATCCTGTGGGAAGGGTGGCACAGGGTGGGTGACGATCAGGAAGGAGGGAAAGGGAACAATAGAGAATGATGGAGGGGGCAATCAGGACCGGGCTGCTATGTCAGATCAGAATTTTTTAGAAAATGGTGCTCTTCTGGTGGCGGCCTCCAGTGGTCTCTTTATGGAGCCGTCGGTGAGGCCACACCTAGACCTGGTTATCCGGAACACAGCCATCTGGCACTGTCTGTGTTCAGGATGGCCCAACGTCAGGAAGGGAGCCTCAAACAGGCATACAGCCCCTATTAGTTTAGGCAAGGGGCCTAAGGCCTGTTTCAGGCATGGGCTTTGGACGCCCAGACAAGGGGCCTTCACCAATATGGCGAAAGGTGAACTTTGACCTTGGAATGTGGTTTGCTTGTTGCCCAAAGTATTAGACACTTTTTACACCTGTTAAACAGATTCCGCTTCAACATATTTCTAGCCCAGTATGTTTACATGTCCAAGGGCTGGAAATGCAACCAAGATTATCTCCCGATCAGGGCCTAGATCACAGTGTGGTGAGTTTTAATTACTTTAATTACAAGCAATGCTGGGGAACAGAACACTTAACTCCCAATTCAGGCATCCAGCCTCAGCACTGTTAGGTGAGATGTAGCACAATTCGATACAATGAAAATCTCTATCGACTGTGCCTCAGGCACAGCTCCACAAGAACAGCCCTGGCTGTCCCCACCTGACATTTTCCAAACCAACGTGTCCATGGCCTTTCGTTGAATGAGATTGCTGGTTGAGGGCCAAAGTTGTGACAGTTTCTTTGAGCTGTGGGCTTGTGTCAAATGGGAACAGGGCTGAGACTGATCAAACTCATTTCACAGCAAGACATCATAAACAAGAGAAATTTTCATCACACCAATCTGGATTGGAATAATTTTATTTTAAAAAAATAAATAAAAGAAAATCAGTTCCAGGATGCATGTATCCAGCTGAACACTTAATAAAACTTGTTATAGCTGATCAGCTTATAAGATATAGCTTTCACCCACTGTGTCATTAATGATCAATGGGGAACCGTTAGTGTCATTTAGATAATGTGTTACTATCTAAAGCAATAAATGTGAACATATTGATTTGTTGAATAAGTCTGGATCCATTCATTGGATTAATTTATCATCTTGAAATGTACAGCAATGAAAGAACATTACTGCTTGAATGCATTTTTATAACTCCTCGCCCTGATGAAATTTAAACGGTCCTTATTTTTTTAAATTTACACATCTATTTAATCCGCTTACTGGTGGAACGACCTGTGTACATGAACTCTGCTGCTGATTTAATAGAATCCAATTTGTCAATTATGCATTACAGTGTGCGAGAGGTGATTGATAACACAAAGTATGATGCAAGCCTAACTCCTCGTGTCACATTCAGCCACCAGCATAAGCGACCAGGAGTTCAAAGGTGACCGTCCTCTGAACTCTGACCTCAGGTTACGGTCTTGAATCGTGATGTCGGCTCATTCGAAATAACGCACGACTCTTTCCGTTATTTGCTGTTTCTGTTTCAGACAGTTTTTGCGATTCTACTGGCGGTCTTGGTGTCTCCACATGAAATTAACTGCCAGTTGGGCTGATGTTCAGTATCTGCACTGTTACTTCAGCACCCATCTAACTGCTGTGCTGTTGCTCATTGCTTCTTTATCCCCTCCAATTAATTCCCTACCTTTCCCCCCAACCCCGCCCAATTATTTTCCCCACTGAAATTTCTGATTCATGCTGAAGTGAGTGCCTTCAGGTTTCTCCACGCAATGCAAATTTTTTTTAAACATTTCTTTTAGACGGTGAGAGACTGCAAACAATTCAACTGTGGGGGGCATCACAGCTGAGCTAGATCCCAGTGACCACAAAATGCACACTTCCCACCAGGCCTCACAGGACAGTGATCAGAAGTATGAAGCCTGGCTGTGTCTTCCCATTCCTACCTCTTCCCGCCGTCCCCTACCTGACCTAACCCAGGCAGAGTGAGAGCAACAATGGAAACACTACCAGTACCGCCTTCTCCACCAACCACCAACCCCCCCAACTCCACCCGCAACCCTTACCCTGAAGCCCAACCTCCAGCCCTAACACCAACCCCACCATGTCTCAGTTCCACCACATGAAGCACGTGTACTAACAAAAAGAAAGGCTTGCATTTCTGTAGTGCCTTTCACAACCTCAGGATATCCCAAAGCACTTTACAGCCAATGACGTACTTTTGAAGTGTAGTCACTTTTGTAATGTAGAAAACACAGCAGCCAACTTTCACATAGCAAGATCCCATAAACAGCTATACGATAATGACCAGAGAATCTATTTTTGTGAAGTTGACTGAGGGATAAATATTGGCCAGGAAACTGGGGAGAACTCCCCTAATCTTCTTCAAAATAGTGCCAACGGGATCTTTTAAATCTACCTGAGAGGGCAGACAGGACCTTGGTTTAATGGTTCATCCAAAGCATGGCACCTCTGACAGGGCAGCACTCCCTCAGAATTGCAATGGAGCAGCACCCTTTTTTTTGTGCTCAAGTCCTAGAGTGGGACTTGAACCCACAGCCTCCGATTCAGAGGCAAGGGTGCTACAGCTGACACTATCATAGCCATTAGGGAAGGCTGGGCTCCCATTGCCGATTTTACCCTTCGCTCTAGTGTTGGCAGGAGGGAGCTGCAACTGAGACAGTCAAGAAAGGGCTGGCCAACAACCTGCAGCTGCACTGATTAAGAGGAATAGCATGGATACTACATTAATGGGAATATAAATAAAGACATGAGGGAGAAAAGAATAGAAGGTTATGCTGACACAGTGAGATGTGGAAGGGTGGGAGGAGGCAGCTCACATGGAGCATAATGGCTAGTATGGGCCAGTTCGACTGAATGGCCTCTATATTCTATGTGGTTACAGGCTGGTGTCCAATGCAGCAGCATTCCCTCTTTGTCTTCCAACTTACTTATGGCTGGGCCCAAATAAAAAGGTAAGAGGAGTGAGGCAGGGAAAAAAAGATCAATGCTTACCCATCAAAGTTTCCATCCATCTTACTCCCCTATGTTGATGTTGAAATGTCAGTCAGAATGTACAAAACCTTTGGGATGAATTATTACATATTAATATGTGGACTGTACCAACAGTACAGATGAATGAGGTACGAGTGACACCTAGAGCACACCTCATATTTACCAGCGCAGAGGCAAATCCAACCACCATCCCCCCTCCCCCATTTATTACATACACTATGAAGTTTATAAAGGATGTTATATGTTTCATTCCCTATCCAAATGCTTCAATGGTGCAGAGTTTCTGTCAAACTGTACCTTTACTTTGATTTTGAAAATTATTTTCAACCTCTGTTTTGCAGTTAGATCTTAGATATGTAAGGACGAAGGGACCTGAGAGTTCATGTGCATCATCTTTGAAGGTGACAGGACATATTGAGAGAGCAGTTAGCAAAGCATGTGAGATCCTGGGCTTCATAAATAGAGGTATTGAGTACAAAATCAGGGAAATTGTGCTGAACCTTTATAAAGCTCTGGTTAGGTTACAACTAGAGAATTGCATCTAGTTCTGGTCACCACACTTTAGGAAGGATGTGAGGGTCCTTGAGAGGGTGCAGAGGAGATTTACCAGAATGGTCCCGGGGATGAGTGATTTTAGCTGCAAGATAGGTTGGAAAAGCTGGGGTTTTTCACCTTGGAGCAAAAGGGTATTGAGGGGAGATTTGATAGAGGTGTCCAAGATTATGACAGGTTTAGATAAGGTAGACAATGAAAAGCTGTTAACATCAGCTTATGAGAAAAGAACTAGAGGACACGGATTGAAGGTTTTGGGCAAGAGGTGCAAGGTGAGTATGAGGAAGAACATTTATACACAGCGAGTGGTGATGACCTAGAACTCACTGCCCACGAGGATGGTGGAAGTGGAGATGATGAATGACTTCAAAAGGAAATTGGATGGGCACTTGAGGGAAATAAACTTGCAGGGCTATGGGAATAAAGTGGGGAAGTGGGGCTCACTGGATTGCTCTACAGAGAGCTGGCATGGACTTGATGGGCAGAATGGCCTCATTCTGTGCATTTATTACTCTATGAGATCCCTGTATAAATAATGTGCTGGCAGTAAATTTAAATAGAAGGTTTAATGCTCTGGCCAATAGTCAGCGAAGGAGGAGCTTCTGACTTATTCGAACAGAAATAATCAAAAGGAGAAAATGAAATGAATCTGTGATTTTCATAAACTGCGATGCACTGTCAATCCGCAACAGGGGTATTGCTGATTCAAGCTGTTTGGCAAATTACACTGTTCTGCTTCAAAATCACTATCCGAACCATTGATTAATCACAGATGTAGTGCATTAATGCAGATTGAAACTCATCCGTCAAACCACTTTTAATAAATGCACTAACTAATGTCAGCTCAAACCAGCATTATACACTTGAGCAATAAGTTACAATTGAATAAAATCAAAATACTGCAGATGCTGGAAATCTGAAATAAAAACAAGAAATGCTGGAACCACTCAGCAGGTCTGGCAGCATCTGTGGAAAGAGAAGCAGAGTTAACGGTTCGGGTCAGTGACCCTTCTTCGGAACTGACAAATATTAAAAATGTCACAGGTTATAAGCAAGTGAGGTGGGGGTGGGGCAAGAGGTAACAAAGGAGAGGGTGTAGATTGGACAAGGTCACATAGCTGACCAAAAGGTCACGGAGCAAAGGCAAACAATAAGTTACAATTGAAGTAGGGTTAATCGCGCTAGCAGGATCAATTAGCAATGTTACAGAACAAAAGTAATGCCTCTGATGGTGGATTCTTCATCCACAGTTTCACTAATATGTAACTAATAACGATGTATTACTTACCTTCTAGTGGGCAGCGTCCAACAGCTGTTTTGGAAGCTGTGGACTTGAGGAAACCAAGTGGAGCTTGCAGATACATGTTCTGCACCACTGATGCTAAATTTGGAACAGTGATCCTGAAATGGGCATTGGAACCCTGCATGGCAAATTCACATTGCTGCACACTTATTTCACCTGGGAACTGGGCACCTGGTCATCTGGTCACATAGACACCTGGTCACCTGGGCACTTGGTCACCTAGAGACCCGAGCACCAGGGCATCTGGACATCTGCGCACCTGGGAATACGGACACCTGGGCATCAGGATACCTGGCCATGTGGACACCTGGTCAGCTAGACACCTGGACACTTCGTAGTGTTCGGCTTCCAATTTTGTAGCCAACGCCCTTCCAGGGGAGATTGGGCATGAGAAATTGCTACATGACGTTTCAAAAGCACTGCTGCCCATCTCCACTCCCCCCCCCCCCAATTCCTGAAGCAATACAAAGGTAATTGGTGGTGATTTTTTTTTTAAATTCGTTCATGGGATATGGGCATCGCCGGCAAGGCCAGCATTTATTGCCCATCCCTAATTGCCCTTGAGAAAGTGGTGGTGAGCTGCCTTGTTGAACTGCTGGTCATAGTCTTGGGCCTGCAGCAGATTTGCCAGCTTAGCACAGTCTTGTACCTAGTGGTGCATTTTCACCTTCCATCAGCAGTGATCTTTCTGTTGTTGCATAAAAAATAGGGGCAGGAGTTGGCCATTCGGCCCCTTGAGCATGCTCCACTATTCAACAAGATCATGGCTGATCCTTGACCTCAATGCCACTTTCTCATGCTATCCCTTTATTCCCTTGGTGCCCAAAAATCTATCAATCTCAACCTTGAATATACTCAATGACTGAGCATCCACAGCCCACTGGGGTAAAGAATTACAAAGATTCACAACCCTCTGAGTGAAGAAATTTCTCCTCATCTCAGTCCAAAATGGCCGACCTCTTATTCTGAGACTGTGACCCCTAGTTCTCGACTCTCCACTGGCAACCTTGTTGTAGTCTTATGGAAGCTTTGTCACAATATAAACATTTTCCACAGTGCCAAGACAGCACAATCAACGTTATCCAACCATATCTTGCAATTGCTTCATCTGTTGCGGACGTCCGTATCATTGTTCCCTTTTGTGTTGCCACTGCTCTGCAGCAACTCACTGGTAGAGTCCTTCCAGAACATGAGCAGCTCTGACGTTCCGAGACGCCTCCCTTATGCTCATCGCTCGGTCACATGGAATCTGCACACAGTCCGTTGGCAATTGTGACTCAGGCTTCAACTCAGAGACCTGGGCAAAGAGGGAGCCCAGATGGGAGGAAGGACTGTTGTCTCTGTTGTGACCCTCATGGCACAATACAGGCAGATGAACTCCTTTCAACCTCTTTTTCCAACTTAACTCCTCTCTCTGATGTGAGACTGAATGGTAAAGTGGATCAGGCACTGCCAAGGCCTAGTTTTCAGACTAGCCATGAATCCGGCTGAGACAGAGAGGGTGAAGTTTCCCCTCTCTTTGATGATGATCTAGGTGATGCCGTTTCGTCAGACCTTTTTCTATTCCCTCTGTCTGAATTGGATTTGAACCTAAGTACAAATGATATGGAGTTGATTAAGAGTTCAATGCTAACTGAATATGAGGAATCCCTCAATCAATCATAGAATGATTCAGCTGTGTCCAATTATGCACAGCAAGTTAATGAAGCTCTGCTATGGAGGGTTCTCAGTAAATTCATTCCCTAAAACAGAATCGTAATTAGCTCGAAGGCAAAGCTTTCATTTTAACACCTGTTTCCCCAAAGATATTTTGGTTGAGAAACTTGGGGCTTAACTTTACGAGAGTCAGGACCCGACGTTGGGGTAAAAGGCCGAGCCCACACTTGCCGCCCGAGACCTGCTCGGCAAATTTACCATAGGCGGCTTCCAAACTGGCTGTCTATAGACCCGCCGATTAAGTATGACGGGCAGTCTCCTGATGTTGCTGGCCCAACCAGAGAGCCAGGAGCTCTGAAGCTTCGGGGAGAGGTGGTTGCTTCTGAAGAATGCAGGGGATGTTGGCAGCTAGGAAGAAAAAAAAATAAAAAAATCATGGGACCCAGTGTCAGGAGGGTGACCCTGCTGGGGAAATTGTTGGGGCCATGGGAGCTCCTTCCCACACAGTGGGGGGGTCTGCCACACTCTCGGCAAAATGCCGACAGCACCATAAATGGCCCATAATTGGGCCTTTAATTATGGAAATTGGCTGCCTGCCTTCTTGGAGCCAATTTTCTGTCCTTAAGCCAATTTTTCTTTATCCAGGCTGACACTAACCCTCTTATTCCATGAGCCTCAATTTTGTTAACCAGCTTTTTATGTGATACTTTGTCAAACACTTTCTTAAAATCCATATAGACAACATCCACCACATTCCCTTCATCAACCTTCTCTTTTGATGTTACTTCATCAAAAAATTCAACTAGATTAGTCAAGCATGATCTGTATTTTATAAATCTCCCTAATTAACTCAGACCTCTCCAAAGCCTGTTGATTTTTTCCCCTGATTATTCTTTCTAAACCCTTACCCTCCACCGATGTTAAACTAACTGGCCTGCAATTACTAGGACTGTCCTTATACCCTTTCTTGAATAAGAGTGTCACATTTGCCACTCTCCAATCCTCTGGCATCTCCCCACATCTAGTGATGATTGGAAGATTATTGCAAGCCCTTCCATTATCTCCACTCCCACTTCCTTTAGAATCCTGGGATGCAAGCCATCCGGACCAGGCTACTTATCCATTCTATGCATAGCCAGCCTTTCCATCTTGCCTATCAATGTTCATCCCATTCATTATCTCTACCATCTCCACTTCTCCTGATATTTTGTCAGCATTCTCTTCCTTATTAAACACCAATACAAAGTACTCATTAAGTATTCTAGCCTTGTCCTGCACCTCTAAGCTTCTATAACCCTCTTTGTCTCAAATAGGACCCATCCCACCTCTTATTACCCGCTTACTATTTACATGCTGGTAGAAGATTTTTGGATTTCCTTTTATGATGATTGCCATTCTATTCTCATATTCTCTCTTTGCCAGTCTTATTTTCAAAGAAAAGAACAAAGAACAAAGAAAATTACAGCACAGGAACAGGCCCTTCGGCCCTCCAAGCCTACGCCGATCCAAATCCTCTATCTAAACCTGTCGCCTATTTTCTAAGGGTCTGTATCTCTTTACTTCCTGCCCATTCATGTATCTGTCTAGATACATCTTAAAAGACGCTATCGTGCCCGCGTCTACCACCTCCGCTGGCAATGCGTTCCATGCACCCACCACCCTCTGCGTAAAGAACTTTCCACGCATATCCCCCCTAAACTTTTCCCCTTTCACTTTGAACTCGTGTCCCCTTGTAAATGAATCCCCCACTCTGGGAAAAAGCTTCTTGCTATCCACCCTGTCTATACGTCTCATGATTTTGTACACCTCAATCAGGTCCCCCCTCAACCTCCGTCTTTCTAATGAAAATAATCCTAATCTACTCAACCTCTCTTCATAGCTAGCGCCCTCCATACCAGGCAACATCCTAGTGAACCTCCTCTTCACCCTCTCCAAAGCATCCACATCCTTTTGGTAATGTGGCAACCAGAACTGCACGCAGTATTCCAAATGTGACCGAACCAAAGTCCTATACAACTGTAACATGACCTGCCAACTCTTGTACTCAATACCCCGTCCGATGAAGGAAAGCATGCCGTATGCCTTCTTGACCACTCTATTGACCTGCGTTGCCACCTTCAGGGAACAATGGACCTGAACACCCAAATCTCTCTGTACATCAATTTTCCCCAGGACTTTTCCATTTACTGTATAGTTCACTCTTGAATTGGATCTTCCAAAATGCATCACCTCGCATTTGCCCTGATTGAACTCCATCTGCCATTTCTCTGCCCAACTCTCCAGTCTATCTATATTCTGCTGTATTCTCTGACAGTCCCCTTCACTATCCTTTTCACTTCCCTTCTCAACTTATTGGAGAGTAGCAAATGTGACACTCTTATTGCAGTTGGCCTGGTTCTCACTTGAAGAATTCATCTGACATACATCATACACCCTCTTTTTTGTTTCGTCATATTCTCTGTCTCCCTCTTCATCCAAGGACCCCAACCTTTGGTTCCCCTACCTTTTGCCCTTGTTGGAATGTACCTAGCCTGTACCTGAACCATCTCCTCCTTAAAGATCACCCATTGTTCCGTTACAGTTTTCTTGTCAGTCTTTGGTTCCATTTTACCCTGGCTAGACCCTTCTCATCCCATTGAAGTTACCCCTCTTCCAATTTATAAGTTCTACTTTAGATTGTTCCTTGCTGTTCTCCATTGCGAATCTAAATCTTATGATAAAATTATCACTTTTACCCAAGTTTCCCCCACAGACACTTGGCTCACCTCATTCCCAGCACCAGATCCAGCAATGCCTCCTTCTTAGTTGGACCGAAAACATACTGATCAAGGAAGTTCTCCTGAACACTTTTCAGAAATTCCTCCCCCTCCTTACCCTTTACGCTAACATTATCCCATCAATATTTGGATAATAGATGTCCCCCAACATTACCACTACATAGTTCTTGCACATCTCTGTGATTTCCCTGCAGATTTGCTCGTCTATCTCTCTCTCACTATTTGGAGGCCTATAGAATACCCCCAGTAATGTGATCATCCCCTTTTTGCATCTCAACTCGAACTAAATGGATTCTGTCCTTACCCCCTCAAGGACATCCATGGGATATTTTACACCCACCTGAGAGGGCAGAAGGGGTCTTGCTTGGATGTCTATTGTGAAGGATAGCACCACTGTCAATACAACACTTCCTCGATACTGCCCTGGACAGTCAGCCACATTAAACCCACAACCTTCTGACTCGGGTGAGAGTGCTATCCACTGTGCCACAGATTACAGTAAAGGCTGATATAGATCAAATTTTACTGGTGAGCAATCATTAATTTCGTTTAGTCAGTGAATTAGAATTTTCTTGCTCGGAGGTTACAGTAAAAATTACAATGACATTATGCAGCGCCCTAGTTGGGTTTCATAACAAAATATTGCACATGATCAGCAGTACGTTTTAAAAGGCTGACAACCACATCTCTGGGACTCTTAATAACTACAGTGGAAACCTGATTCAGTAAAATGTTTTACACTTTGGATCAAGAATTCTGTAAACAACAGATAAAAACTTTTGCATTACAGCTGAACTAATCATTCATTCGGTGATTCAATCTTCGTAAAAGAGCAACAAAAACTCTTAACAAAAAGCTTGCTTTATATAACTGTGACTCAACTCTTCGAGTGTGGCTTATAAAAAGCTGGAGCTTTTAAACAAAATAAGAGAGCATGCTGGAAACGCACTATAGGTTGGTCACAACCTGAACAAGGCCCCGCTCGACACGTCCACTCTGTTTTTCTCTCTCCACAGATGCTGACTGACCTGCTGTGTGTTTTCAGCAGCTTCTGCTTCTAGTTTCTCAGAAGTACCACTTTCATGAAGGGAAATCAGAGAGAGGAACAGCGATACTGGAGGACAAGGTTTCATCTGTTCATTATTTATACAGAAATTATAAACACAGGGACTCAGACTGACATTCTCATTCTGTATACCTCATGCTGTACCAGCAAGACTCCCAATGCCATAACAAAAGCAAAATATAGGGGCTGCGTCTACACACGGCCAAATCAGTGGGTCCTTAAAAGGGACAGCCACCAAACAGGCATGTGCTCAAAGCAAAATATTGTCCTGAACGTAGAGACAGGAGGTGCAGGAGTGTTCCAACCAGCTCCACTGTAATACCAAACATTGCTGCTGTACTGCTTTTACCCCCATCCTTTCCGACTGCTTCCCCCTCCCCCAATAGCTCCAGCCCTGTAAGCACTCCTGTCACTTGAGCTGATGACCCTCGCCCTTAAAATTCTTGGATATGAAACCAACTTGGTTGCAAATAACCCTTATTGAGTTTGACGGAGTCTTGACACACTCAATGGGCTTAAATTTTCCCCACGGAGACAGGAAACAGCAGTCAAGGCTGTTTTCAGGTCCTGAACCAGTCTCTGCTGGGAAACTGATTAAAGTCAAGATTTTCACATGGGTGAGCCCTTAACTGGCTTGGAGACGGGTTCCCTGTCAATTAAGGGCAACGGACAGGCTCTCAAAGCTGGAGGGACAATCAGAGGCCTTCCAGCTTCAGAGGAGCGACCAGCCGCAGTAAAAGATAAGTAACTGGGAGGGCGTTTCAACAAGAATGTGCCCTCTCAGCCATTTTTTAAAAGCTTTGATTAAAAAACACAAAAGCAGCCAGGCCTCCACAGTGTGGTAGGAAGGAGCCCCTCTACAGGGCAGCCTTTGGCTCTATCCCCATCCAGGCAGGCAGAGAGGACCTGTAGGCCTGCCTAGACCATGGGCACCCCAGCTTCCCACTGGGTGCCTGCCTTCAGGCAGTTGATCTGCCCCTGCCCCCCGCGTCGTGTCAGGAAACTGGAGGCTAACTGGAAAATCCCAGTTGGCCTCCTTAATCCCTGCTCAACAAGGCTCTTAATGGGCCTAATTGCCTGCCTGCCTCATAGGGGTGGGTGGACTTCCCGACCCGTGAGCCCGTGTTGGCCAAAATGGCTGGCATTGGGAACTGGGTTGGGAAGCCAGCACACCGGCCAGCCTTGGCATTTTCAGCCCCATCTGACTCCATCGCTGATGTCAGCGGGACCCGAAAATACAGCCCAATGTCTCATAGAAACATAGAAGATAGGAGCAGGAGTAGGCCATTCGGCCCTTCAAGCCTGCTCCACCATTCATTATGATCATGGCTGATCATTCAGCTCAATAACTTGTTCCCACTTTCACCCCATATCCTTTGATCCCTTTCACCCCAAGAGCTATATCTAACTCCTTCTTGAAAACATACAATCTTTTGGCCTCAACTGCTTTCTGTGGTAGCGAATTGCACAGGCTCACCACTCTCTGGGTGAAGAAATTTCTCCTCATCTCAGTCCTGAAAGGTTTACCCCGTTTCCTTAGACACCGACCCCTGGTTCTGGACTTCCCCACCATCGGGACTGTCCTTCCTGCATCTACCCTGTACAAGTCCTGTCAGAATTTTATAGGTTTCTATGTCTCAAACAATAGTCACACAGCAAAACAATCATAGTTATCCACTTCGCTCTGGATTGAGAGCATGACCCTTGTCGATTCTTTTGTTGTCTCTTGTCTCCCTCTCTACGAATTGTGATGGAAAGCTTAAGAACTTTATAGGGTTCTAGTCATGCACAACCATCCCTTGAAAGGAGTCGTTTTTCAGTTTCCTGCCTGAACATTGTCTTGTTTATTTGTGATATTTGCTACCCCCTTATCTGGGAGACCACTGACCCCCTTTTCAACATTCCTTGCTAACAAGAGACTCTTGCCTTGCTGATGAAGCTTTTTCTTGCTAAATCTCACCCGAACCATGAAGAATTCTGGGAATGAGCTACTTGACTGTTTCATTCACTCTAGCTAGAGTCATTCAGCGACTTATAATTTAAGGGAAAGCAAAAACCTTAATCATATGCAATTAAATCAAATCCTAATTCTATGTACATAAGAAAAGGCCGTCTTCCACACCCAAATGAGGCAAGAAAGTTAGAGCCACAGGAGGATCTGAAACACATGCTAACAGCACTCACCAAACCGAGGAAGCTGGACTGGAGTGAGACTCCAATTCAAGGCTTATTAACCTTGTCTTCAATGCGTCTTTACAGGACACCCTTCCTCAACCAGGTTTTACACTGTTACTGGGTGAACTGCTCCTGAAATTGGAAAACAAAATGTCACCATCTAGTGGATGGTGCTCATTCACAGAATTAATTTCATTTTCTTCAGCCTGATATCGATACACTTTGATAGTTTCCTTGGTTCTAGCAGCAGAACAGTAAAGCTGCACCACATCTTCACAGGCACATTTTATACCATTGACCCTTTCCACATATATTATAGCAAATAGCTCGATAAGCAAGACCTCTGGGGACTGCTACAAGTATTGTTGGCCATTTGTTAGCTTGTTATTTATTAAATGCTTTAACATTTGGGTGCATAAGCAGTGAGGTACCTATGGCAGGTTCAAATGCAATAAAATCTGATGACACAATCTGCATTCCCCTCCTCTCCATTGAACTCACTATATAATGCCTCTCCCAAATATCGGGTACAGTCCTGCTACCAACAGCAGTCTTCTTATACTATACCCAAGTACCATTGTTCATTTACAAGCATGGACATTGAACATTGTGACTAAGCTATTCAACTGTGGATGCCGTCAGACCAAGCGTTAATTGGGGGTCATTTTAACTTTGGGCAATAGTTTAATATGGGTTTCCGCCGGGTGCTCCAGTTTCCTCCCACAGCCAAAGACCTGCAGGTTGATAGGTAAATTGGCCATTTTAAATTGCCCCTAGTATAGGTAGGTGTTAGGGGAATTGAGGGAAGGTGGGGATGTGAGAGGGTAATGGGATTAATGTAGGATTAGTATAAATGGGTGGTTGATGGTCGGCACAGAGTCGGTGGGCCGAAGGGCCTGTTTCAGTGCTGTGTCTCTAAATAAATAGATAAATATCGATTCAGCCGCCAGTTATTCATCTCTAAAAGGAAAGAGGATTTGCATTTATATCGCGCCTTTTACAACCTCAGGCCATCCCAAACCACTTTACAGCTAATGAAGTACTTTTAAAGTGTGGTCACTGTTGTAATGTAGGAAACATGAGGGCTAATTTGCGCACAGCAAGCTCCCACAAACAGCAATGTGATAATGACCAGATAATCAGGTATATTTAATGATGTTGATTGAGAGATTGGTCAGGAAACCTGGAAGAACTCCACTGCTCTTCTTCAAAATACTGCCACAGGATCCATTTCATCCATCTGAAAGAACAGGGAGAGGGCTCCTCAATGGCAGGATGCCCTCGAAGAGGGGCTTGTGGTTGGGGCAGCCGGGGCCAGGCAGGCCCATTTGGGCAGGTGGGGGCAGGATTCATTGAGCTCAGTGGCACCATTGCCACAAGGGCAGCCATTGCCGCCGGGGGGGTGGGGAGGCGGCGGAGGGGAAGGGGAGGGGAATGCCCTCCATCCCTCCATGGGCCATGGAGAACCCATTAAGGAGGGGCTCCCCCCTGCCTGGATCCTACTGGAGGCTGCCAGGTTTCACTGGGCGGTCTCTCCAGGCGGCAGCGGGTCCTTCCAACACGGGCAAAACGCATGTGGAGGCCGGAGGTGGCCATTAACCTGCCACTGAAGTGGCTCAACAGGCCACCCGGTGAGTGACTGAGCCGCTAACCTTCCCACCACTGGCAATATGGCATGGCAGCGGGAAGACATCAGGCTCACCTTCTAACGCCTTCCTGCACCATTTTGCCATCCCTCCCGCCTCCCAGGCCATTCCCAAAGGGCCCGGAATATTCAAGCCTGAGTTTCTTGCCAATGATGTATAACAGGTGACTGAATCAATATCGCCTGTTTGAATGTTTTCAATTGCTCCTGTGAAGCACCTTGATTTTATTATGTTAAAGGTGCTATATAAATATAAGTTGTTGTTGTTGTTTTAAGCTATCATTCTAAGTCAAAATTACACCCATTGGGTTCTCACTTACCATTCACGCACACGCACACACATTTTTTTTCAACATTGCGGTTGGGAACAAATGGCACTTACTGAAAACCTGGCTGATCTTTCCCTCCATCGCCTGGGAATCACTGAAGTCACTAGCAGCAACTGTCAGAGCAGAGAACGGGAAATCCCCCACAGAGCAGGAACTGAACCTGAGACTCACTGCCACACATTTTGTCCAGGGTCTGCTCGCCCCTCCCTATCTCAGTAATTCCCTCTAGCCCTAAAACCCTCTGATATCTCTGCGTTCCTCCAACTCCGGCCTCTTGACCATCCCTGATTTTAATCTCTCCACCATTGGCAGCCGTGCCTTTAGCTGCCAGGGTCCTAAGCTCTGGAATTCCCTTCCTAAACCTCACTGCCTCTCTATCTCACTTTGCTCATTTAAGACACTCCTTAAAACCTACCTCTTTGCCCAGGCTTTTGATCATCTAACCTGATACCTCCTTATGTGTCTCAGTGCCAAATTTTGCTTGATAACGCTCCCGTGGAGCACCTTGGAATGTTTTACTCTGTTAAAGGCACTATATAAATGCAAGTTGCTGTTGGTAATGAGGGATCTTGATACGAATTAAATCAGAAGCGCCGGTAATTTTCTTGTGGCTTCTCCTGCTCTGCCACCATTACTTTGCGAGAAGTTTGGCAGTTTTGATCTGATGAAAGGTCGCAGACCTAAATCGGTAACTCTGTTTCTGTCTCCAAAATGCTTCCAGACCTCCTGAGCATTTCCAGCACTTTCTGTTTTTATTATGGCAGAACAGGGGCCTTGTGTCAGAGCGTGACGAGAGTGTAAGAGAAATCACCAGGAAACTCCCAGAGAAAGTAGCAGAAACGTAAAGTGGATCCTCCAGCTTTCCAAAGGAGACAAAGCTGGTCGATGTGATTGAATCAAAACCTTTTGTAAAAAGTGAGAGAGAAAGAGGCCCCTTGAACAGACTGAGCCAGACAAAAAGACGTAGGAACAGATAACAATCCAGTGTATAGATTGACTTAGTGCATTTACAAAGCGACAGCATTTAATAAACTGTAAACAGACTGGTTACAATCAGGTCAGTCACTCTGGGAGGAATAGGGATCAATATAAATGATCCTGCTGTTGCCATTTACCCTTCCTCTAGACCCATTTTTTGTTTCTTTACTTCTCCCATTACCATCCCACGTTGCCTTCCACCATCATCCCTTTTGCCATTTCATCTCTCCTGCCTTCCACCCTATCACAGACCTTCCCATTTCCTCTTTCCTCTCCTCCCCGCCTATCCCTGCTTCTGTACTTGCATAAAAGCCTGTTATATTGAATTATAGAAACTTACAGCACAGCAGGAGGCCATTCAGTCCATCATACCTGTGCTAGCTTTTTGAAAGAGCAGTTGTGCTTAGTCTCACATGCCCGCTTTTTTGTCCGTAAGACTGTAAGTTTTTCATCCTCATCCTCGGGTACCTGTCCAACTCCCTTTTAAAATTATTTATGAAATCAACTTCCACCACCTTTTCAGTCAGTACGTTCCAGATCCCGACAACTCTCTGACTGAAAATGTTTCTCCTCATCTCCCCTCTTGATGTTTTGACAATGATTTTGAATCGATGATCCCTGATTATTGGCCCACTCACCAGAGGGAATAATTTTTCCTCTCTCTGCTCTTTCAAAATTTCTCATCACCTTATAAACCTCTATCAGGTCATTTCCTTAACCTTCTCTGTTACAAGGAGAACAGTCCGAACTTTTCCAACCCCTCCTCATAACTGAAGCCCCTCAACTCTGGTAATATCTCTAGCATTTTCCAATTCTGGCGAAAAGTCATCGAACTGAAACGTTAACTCTTTCTCTCTCCACAGATGCTGCCAGCACTTTCTGTTTATAAGTAAGTGGCAGTGCACGGTCGTAAACATACTCAAATTGGCACACTGGTTCGAGTGGAGCATAAATGTCAGCATGGAATGGTTGGGCTGCATATTCTATGTAATTCTATGATGTTTGAAAAATACTTCAATATAAGATACATGGTATGCTATTCCTTTAAGTAATGTGACCAAAGGCTGAATGGGGGCAAGCAAGATAAACAACTAATAATGGATTTGGCTTCCTGTTTATGAATTTTGTCCTGGAAACTTAAGATTCAGTCTGTCTCTGTTCCTCGGCGCCTAGCTCTCTATCTGTTTCCTTTGTTTGACACTCTTAGCAAAAAATGTAGAAAGTAAGGTTCCCTGCCTAAATACGCACGTATACTTCTGAAGAAATTAGATCTTGACTTTATCTGTCTGTCTCTCTCTCTTTCACTCTGTATCCCTGCCTCTGCCTCGTTGCTTTTATATTGCAGTCTGTGCCTTGGGAGAGCAACCTAATCTTTGTGATGTACAGCCTACCTTCCTTGCCAAACCAGCTGCCCACCATTCCACACCATTGTGCCACGACAAGGAGAATGAGTGTATGGGCATTACCAGGGCAGCATGTTTAACTGACCCCAGAAAATTGGATGCGCTCAGGAAGATCTATCTGAAGATAACACTGAGGTTACTGGGCCTTGCTGCACAGGAATGCCCAATTCCCCAGGCACTGAGGCCAAGGAAGAGGGACTTTTACATCACCCTAGGATGTTTGAAGCATGGGGAATGGGTCAGCACCCAGAGTAGACACAGCTCAGTCAGAGCAATGCAAATGAGGCTGGAGGGGACAATCCCATCCTACCAGCCCTACAACCCGTCATGATCGCTGCGCTCCTCCAATTTTGGTCTCTTGTACATCCCCGATTTTAATCATGCCATGTCTTCAACTACCTGGGCCCTAAGATCTAGAATTCCCTCCCCAAACCTCCCTGCCTCACTACCCTTCTTTAAGACACTCCTTAAAACCTACCTCTTTGTCCAAGCCTTTGGTCTCCTAATATCTCCTTATGTGGCTCGGTGTCAAGTTTTGTTTGATAACTCTCCTGTGATGCACCTTGGGAAGTTTTACTATGATAAGGTGCTATATAAATGTAAGTAGTTGTTGTTGCGGCCCATTAACCAATCAGTTGTGGGGATCCCAAAAGATGGCCAATGCCTGTAAAGTAGGGATTCCTTTCCAAGTTAAAACCTGCCGCTCAATGAATGTTAGTGTCCATTTCTACTTCAGCAGCCAGAAGGTCCTGACTTCCAAGGCCCGATACAGCTATGAGCCCCACAGCCTGAGAGGCTGGCAATGTCCCCAAACCTTTCAGCCACTGCCCCCAGGAGGCAGGCTTGCTTCAGGGATGCCCACGAGCTGCATAAATGTCTCAGGTCGGGAAACCCTTGCAATCCTGGGCCTGGACGACAGCCGCATACATAAGAGCGTAAGAAATAGGAGCAGGAATAGACCATGCGGCCCCTCAAGCCTGCTCTGCCATTTAATAAGATCGTGGCTGATCTGATGTTCTCCATATGACACAGAATACATCCAAGGGAAGTTCCAATTGTCAGCCGATGTGTTATCGAGAGAAACCATAGATCAAGAAGACATGAAATTTGTATGTGACATCGAATCATATTCGCAACACACAGCATAAAGTTGGCCAGCACGCACGCAGAAGTTGCGAGAAATACGACAAACACAGAAGAATGACGAAGAGTGCATCCGCATTAGACAATATTGTAGACATGGGCGGTCCCAAGAAAGTCCAAGGGGGAGAACAACGGAGACATTCCATGAGTATAGGAAATACTTTACCATAATTGACAACTTATTAGTTTACAACATCAGCAATGTTATTCCTACTTCAATGAGATCCGATATCTTAAGATCGATTACACCAAGGCCTTTTGGATGTAGCCAAGTGCAGAGCAAAGGCGCAATCTTTGGTATGGTGGCCTGGAATATCTAAGGATATCGAGACCATGATCAACAACTGTCAGACACGTGTGATACAGAGGCCAGAACAGTGCGAATCGCTGTTGACTACCCAATTTCCAACTAGACCTTGGCAAAGGCTCGGCATGGATTTATTCATGTTTGGTGCGAAGTCATATATTATTATTATCGACTACTTTTCCAGGTGGATGGAAGTCCAACGATTTCATTCTACGGCCACCGAGGTAGTTATCAGAATCCTTTCAGCTATCTTCGCGATGCATAGGATTCCGGATAAAATATCATCAGATAACGGACCACAGTTTGCAAATGAATGTTTTACCCAGTTTGCCATGAAGATTGGCTTTCAGCATCTTACAAGCTCATCGAGATATCCACAGTCCAATGGCGAGGCAGAACGAGGTGTGAGAACCGTAAAATCTTTACTCAAGAAAAATGAAGACCTTCCTATCTCACTTCTAGTTTATTGTTCAATGCCGTTAATGTGTGGATTATCAGCAGCTGAATTACTAATGGGTAGGAAGTTAAGATCACAGCTTCCAGTATTGCCTCAACAATTAATGCCTGGATTGAAGACTCAAGATTACGAGAAAGTTCGAGAAAGAGAAAACTCCTACAGAAGGAAACAAACCCGAAATTATAATGGAAGATTTTGAGCGAGAAGCTTAACCAAATTAATGATCAGAAAGTTTGGATATGTGACCTGGAAAGGGTACAGTAATCATGAGGACATAAACATGAGGACGATAGCGATCTAGTTTAGAGATACAGCACTGAAACAGGCCCTTCGGCCCACCGAGTCTGTGCCGACCATCAACCACCCATTTATACTAATCCTACACTAATCCCATATTCCTACCACATCCCCACCTGTCCCTATATTTCCCTACCACCTACCTATACTAGGGGCAATTTATAATGGCCAATTAACCTATCAACCTGCAAGTCTTTGGCATGTGGGAGGAAACCGGAGCACCCAGAGGAAACCCACGCAGACACAGGGAGAACTTGCAAACTCCACACAGGCAGTACCCAGAATTGAACCCGGGTCGCTGGAGCTGTGAGGCTGCGGTGCTAACCACTGCGCCACTGTGCCATATGTATGTATGCCGATTGTATGTTATACGAACGACTGAAGGGAACACATGAAGGAATCAGAGGAATGTCATTCCTATTCTGCAAAAGCAACAGCCAGTAATCCACCTGCAAGATCCAGATGAGGACGATTAACAAACCCAAAACGAACGAAATACTACAATCCGTAGAAACGATAAACCACGTCAACAACCCAGACTTACTACAAAGATCGTCCCAGACAGATCACAACCAGATCGAACCTCCAATGAGGCTGAATCTGTAAAGTCAGAGACTTGGGAGGAAGAGAGAATAGTAGAGAAGTCATAAATATTTGTGAAAATATTGGATAAAGTCTTGGGAGAAGATGTAGTATAAGGATGTAAAGGGTTAATACAGAAGTCAGTGAGAGAGAGCCCTCCACTGTAAGAGGGATGATGTAACAGTCACCTAAGATAGGCTGGAGAAGGAGGACCAGCACAGAGGATACTAGCTTAGGTAGCTTGTGGAGTGTGTATATAGCATAACGTAAATAATAAACAGTTCTGAGTTAACCTTTACCTGAGCCTTTCTCTAGAACTCCCTGCAACTCTACTAATATAACAACATGCAACAATTAACTGTTCTCTGAAATGGCTATGCAAGTCACTCAGTTGTATTCAAGAATACAGCTCACCATCAGCTTCTCAAAGACAATTAGAGTTAGGCAATAAATGCTAACCTTCCCAGCAACACCAACATCGCGTGAATGAAGGAACAAAACAACTTGTTTATTGATGATCAAAGAGGTAGGTTTTAAGGAACATCTTAAAGGAGGAGAAGGAGAGGAAGAGGTTTAGGGAGGGAATTCCAGAGCTTAGGGCCCAGGCAACTGAAGGCACGGCCACCAATGGTGGAGCAATTAAAATCGAGGATGCTCAAGAAGCCAGAATTGGAGGAGGGCAGAGATCTCAGTGGGGCTGGAGGAGCTTACTAAGATAGGGAGGGTGAGGCCATGGACAGATCTGAAAACAAGGATGAGAATTTTAAAATTGAGATGCTGCTTAAGCGGGGGCCAGTGTAAGTCAGGGATGATGAGTGAACAGGGCTTGGTGCGAGTTAGGATACAGGCAGCAGAGTTTTGGATGAACTCAGGTTTATGGAAGGTGACAAGCCTGCCAGGAATTAACCTCCTCTCCTGATTTTCTATTTTAGGAGAGGTGTATCAATATCAACCATTTTACACTATTGACCCCTAGCACCTCTCTCTCTCTAACCCTGTCACAGGGTTTTCTCTCTGATATAGCTCTCGTTCTCTCCCTGTACTGGAGATGATTACTGAATTATTTGGCACTTAAAGTTAAATTTAACTTAAATTTATTAATCGCACATGAATATGAACATTCCTCCCTAAGCTCATTAATGTATTGATTTTCTCCTCTCTGCTAGGGTCTCATTTTGCCATGTGGTTCGTTTTTCTCTCCGTTCTATTCTCATCAAAAAATTGCAATAATTGTTCTATTTCTTCACACTTTGCATGATTTCACAATGTGGCAGTCAGAGAGATTGTGGATGAAAATTAGGCTTGAGTCAGCAGCCTAGGCAATTGGAATATTACCCTGTGAGGCAACATGTTACGTGTATGGACTTCACCCTCACTTTAGCTGAGGTGGAGAATGCGGAACGAACTTTGAAACGATTAAAAGAACTGTTGCGAAAATGACAGCAGGATTTAAACAATTTGCAAAAATGACATTTAAAAAAATTCATTCATGAGATGTGGGCGTCGCTGGCCAGGCCAGCATTTATTGCCCATCCCTAATTGCCCCTTGAGGAGGTGGCGGTGAGCTGCCTTCTTGAACCGCTACAGTCCATGTGGGGTAGGTACACCCACAGTGCTGTTAGGAAGGGAGTTCCAGGAGTTCTGCACATTTTTGTACTGAACTTTAAAAAAAATTATTTTCCTGCTTTACTTGAACATTTCAAAAAAGTACCCCATTGGCTGTGAAGCATTTTGGAAGTCCTGAGATCATGAAAGGCACTATATAAATGCAAGTCTAATTGGATAGCTCTTCCACAGAACTGGCACAGGCACAATAGTCCTTCGACAGCATCTCTCAAATCGGTGACCCTCTACCATCTAGAAGAACAAGAGCAGCAGACGCAAGGGAACGCCACCATCTGCAAGTTCCCCTCCAAGTCGCACACCATCCTGACATGGAACTATATCCTTCACTGTCGCTGGGTCAAAATCCTGGAACTCCCTCCCTAACAGCACTGTGGGTGTACCTGCACCACACGGACTGAAACAGTGCATGGGATGTGAGCATCGCTGGCAAGGCCAGCATTTGTTGCCCATCCTTAATTGTCCTCGAGAAGGTGGTTGGTGGCGGGTTCCCAGCGACTGGTCCGAGCCGTGTAATAATTGAGACCTTTTAATCGTTTGCTGGCAGTAAATTGCAATGCTCTTGTACCCGCAAATAGAAGACATGGCATTGCAGCCAATCCATGCAGACTGATGTCTCCGTTACTGCTGTACTTGATGCAATGGCAGTTGCTCCCCTACTGAAGGTGTCCCATTGCACCGCTGCTGCTGGCCCCTCAATGGTGCCCATACTGTGAAAGTGGCTGGTGGCCCTAACCACAGGCCACGCTCTCTATACCTCCCAACCCTAAAACCTGGCTGTCGTCCTGATTGACAGGGCTTCCAGAGGTGGCCTATTAATTGATCACCTCCTGGAAGATCGGGTTGGTGGGGGACGGGCTTCAGATCCCAGCGGGGGTCAGGACTGGAAATGGTCCCAACATCCAAGACTTTTAGAAGTCCAGAAAATTCCAGCAAAAGGTTCCAAAGGCACTATTCAAGATGAGCACAGGAGCTATCCCTGGTGTCCTGACCAATGATTATCCCTTAACCAACATCACTTAAAAACAGATGATCTGATCGTTACCACACTGCTGTTAGTGGGAACTTACTATGAGCAAATTGGCTACTATCCTGCATGACAACAGTGACTACACTTCAAAAGTCCTTCAGCAGCTGTAATGCGCTTTGGGATGTCCGGAGGTTGTGAAAGGTGCTATAGAAATGCAAGTCTGTCTTCCCTTTCTAATTAAATTTCTTTTGGTGCAACAGCCATGTCCACTAAGTGGTTGCAGCTACCTTCGACAACAAGCTGCTTGCTGGCTCATTCAAAGGCCATCTCCGGGAAAAACAAGCAACAAATCCCACCACCCACCCCCTTTACTGCACCTGCTCCTGCTAGAATTTGCTCATCCTATTGGAAACGCCATGGTGCCCCTGCCACTCGCCTGACTACTTGGCCTTGCAATTGGTTCCTTCGCCTTTGTAACCAGACACACGAATGGCTCTTTAAGCTGCCGTGCATTTTCATGAGTTCTGTGGCTTTCCGCCCACTAATGGGTGCATTCCCAATGGGTGGTGTACCAATGCCCAATGTGCGCCCACACCATGTAAATGAGGCTGAATGCTGAAATAGAGGTGGGTCGGATGCGCTGATTGTTGGGTGTATGCTAAGATTGCACGGAAGCTCCAGATGTAAATTGGGAGGGGGAGGGGGAATTATATTAATATCACTTTTATTGGCACCCTGACTGGAGCAAGTTGGAAATTAGAGTTTTTGGTTACCTTGAATAAAAGCTCATACTTTTGTGCTACTTTGAACAATTCTCCAGTAATGAATGATGAAGTATCTATAGACATGTGGTTAATCCCACACACAGCAGCAGATCACATAAAGGAAAGATTTTCCGATGACTCTGATTACTTGTGCAATAAATCACACCTAGCAACTAACAAAAGAGTAAGTTCTGACAGAGCTGAGGACATTTTTAACACAATGTCTTTCTGCTAGCTCACGCTGACTTTTACATACCCAGAAATAGTCTCTTTTAAACCACTATCTCAGCTGGCAGCTTTTGTCAGTGCAAGCTAATGGCATTTTTCCCAACTGACTTAACAAGCAAACAATTGTTGATGCAAGTGGACTGTGTTGTCCCTCAATTGCCTGGAAACATTCCTGTCTTCACTTGATACAAGTGTTTAAAATTATGTCTACTTATGGTAGACAAAAGCAGGGTGCTTCCAGTCATTGAGGGGGTGGGGGGGGGGGGTGGTGGTCAAGAACGAGGGCGCTGTGGTTACCAGATTAAACATAAGATTTAGAGCAGAGAATGAGAGACACTTCTTCCGACAGAGAGCTGCGAGGCTGTAGAATACAATTCCAGGATTGGTGCTTGAGGTAGAAACCGTGTCATCGCTCATGATTAGAATGGACAGGTGGATAAAGGAAAGGGTTAAAGGCATGGGAGAACAGGGTGGGTAAAGGTGATTGGAACTATTTGCTCATGTAGGGTTTGAACACTAACACCAATAGGTTTGAATGAATGGCCCGTTTCCACGTATGGTACCAATTCTTCAGTTGCCAGGTAACAACATGTGACAGTCTGCAAAATCTGCAAATATCTGTACAAACCACAACATATATAAGGCTTGGATTTATAGTTCCAGTGCTTAGGTTGTAGGACCAATACAATGGGAGTTTTGTGTCTTGCCTGAGCTTAGAAATGGCCAGCCATACTCGAGTTTCTGGGGACAACCTCCCATTTCTGACAGCTGGCAACTAGGTGAGATCTTAAGCTTCTCACCGGATGGGACTTCCCACAGGCAGCTCACCAAGGTGAGGAGGAAAGAATATTCAGCAACTTATCAGCTCTTACAAGGCTTCATTCAGGATTCAAATGCTTCGAGTCACTTAAAGCTAAGTGACCACAAGTGAGGTCAAACATTTTTGACCGACTCGCCAAAGGATGTGGTGCACAGAGTAACTTTTGACTCCCTGCTCCAGGCGTTATTCGCCAGAATAAAGAGGTTTCCAAAAATCAGCGGATGCAAAAACAAACAGGAGGCAGAAAGCAAAGGGCTTGACTTTCAGCAACTTATGTTACAAGAAAAGTATTATTGATGCAAGTTGCTTGTGCTGTCCCTCGTTTGCCTTGAACAATTACGTTCCTGAGCAAACATTTAGTGGTCTGAGAAAACTGAGTGTTTCTTCGCAATATGATGGAAGTGTTTAAAACGATGACGGGGTAGAGAGAAGCAGAATGTTTTCAGTCATATTCTTCCAATTGTCCGCCACAGCGGGGTCACATTACAATTTTTGTCCTACATAAGGAACAGTGAGCAAATTTCGGAAAGGTAAAGGCTTTGTAAATTTTTCATACGATTAATTGTAACAACAAAAATGTGCATTTTTGTGAGCAAGCTTTAAATGAGAAGACTAATTTATTAACTTACTTTCTCGTCACTATGTTGATCACTGATTAAGTGAAATACCTGACATTGTGCGTGCAACAGGTAGTCAACATTTGCCCACACACTTGATAGATATCCATCTGTCAGGAGCTATCTTGATCTCTTACTCTCCCTTCTCTGTATCAAACTCTCTCCCTCTCTTCTCTCTGTGTACATACCTCACCCCTCTCTATCCTCCTCTGTTCCCATCTCCCTCCCCTCTCTCCCGTGTCCCTCTCTCTCCCCTCCCCCACACCATCCTGACTTGGAACTATATCACCGTTCCTTCACTGTCACTGGGTCAAAATCCTGGAACTCCCTTCCTAACAGCGCTGTTCATGTCCCAGCAGGGGGAGGTGTTACTGTGACAATCCCAACAGGAGGAATTGTTATTGTGACTATCCCAGCAGGGGAGGGATTAGAATGGGAATCCCAGCAGGTTAGTGGAATCTCAACAGAAGAGGTTGAGTGAGAATCCCAGAGGGTGAGTGGTTCCAGAGGGAATCTCAGCAGGATGGGTGGTTAGAGTGTGAATCCCAGCAGGGAAGTGGATTAGAATGGGAATCACAGCAGCTGGAGGGTTTAGAGTGAGAATCCCAGCAGGGTGGCTGGGTGTCCCAGCAGGGTGATTATGTTGTACTGGGTGTGCCAGCAGGGGGTGGATACACTGGGTGTCCCAGCAGGATGAATCAGTGTCCCAGCAGTGGGGGTGGATACACTAGGTGTCCCAGCAGGGGAGGAGGGGGACACATTGGGTGTCCCAGCAGGGGAGGAGGGGCTGGATACACCGGGTGTCCCAGCAGGGGAGGAGGGGCTGGATACACCGGGTGTCCCAGCAGGGGAGGAGGGGCTGGATACACCGGGTGTCCCAGAGGGTGAGGAGAGGGACACACTGGGTGTCCCAGCAGGGGAGGAAGTGGATTCACTGGGTGTCCCAGCAGGGGAGGAAGTGGATTCACTCGGTGTCCCAGCAGGGGAGGAAGTGGATTCACTGGGTGTCCCAGCAGGGGAGGAAGTGGATTCACTGGGTGTCCCAGCAGGGGAGGAAGTGGATTCACTGGGTGTCCCAGCAGGGGAGGAAGTGGATTCACTGGGTGTCCCAGCAGGGGAGGAAGTGGATTCACTGGGTGTCCCAGCAGGGGAGGGGGTGGATTCACTGGGTGTCCCAGCAGGGGAGGGGGTGGATTCACTGGGTGTCCCAGCAGGGGAGGGGGTAGATTCACTGGGTGTCCCAGCAGGGGAGGGAGTGGATTCACTGGGTGTCCCAGCAGGGGAGGGGGTGGATACACTGGGTGTCCCAGCAGGGGAGGGGGTGGATACACTGGGTGTCCCAGCAGGGGAGGAGGCGGGTACACTGGGTGTCCCAGCAGGGGAGGAGACGGGTACACTGGGTGTCCCAGCAGGGGAGGAGGCGGGTACACTGGGTGTCCCAGCAGGGGAGGAGGCGGGTACACTGGGAGTCCCAGCAGGGGAGGAGGCGGGTACACTGGGTGTCCAAGCAGGGCAGGGGTTGGGTACACTGGGTGTCCCAGCAGGGCAGGGGTTGGGTACACTGGGTGTCCCAGCAGGGCAGGGGTTGGGTACACTGGGTGTCCCAGCAGGGCAGGGGTTGGGTACACTGGGTGTCCCAGCAGGGCAGGGGTTGGGTACACTGGGTGTCCCAGCAGGGCAGGGGTTGGGTACACTGGGTGTCCCAGCAGGGGAGGGGGTGGGTTCACAGTGTCCCAGCAGGGGAGGGGGTGGGTTCACCGGGTGTCCCAGCAAGGGAGGGGGGGTGGATTCACCGGGTGTCCCAGCAAGGGAGGGGGGGTGGATTCACCGGGTGTCCCAGCAAGGGAGGGGGGGGGGTGGATTCACTGGGTGTCCCAGCAGGGGAGAAGGTGGATTCACTGGGAGGGGGGGGGGGGGGAATTCACTGGGTGTCCCAGCAGGGGAGGAGGTGGATACACTGGGAGGGGGGGGGGAATTCACTGGGTGTCCCAGCAGGGGAGGGGGTGGATTCACAGTGTCCCAGCAGGGGAGGGGTGAATTCACCGGGTGTCCCAGCAGGGGAGGGGCTGGATACACCGGGTGTCCCAGCAGGGGAGGGGCTGGATACACCGGGTGTCCCAGCAGGGGAGGGGGTGGATACACCGGGTGTCCCAGCAGGGGAGGGGGGTGGATACACTGGGAGTCCCAGCAGGGGAGGGGGGTGGATACACTGGGAGGGGGTGGATACATTGGGTGTCCCAGCAGAGGAGGTGGGTGGATACATTGGGAGTCCCAGCAGGGACGGGGGGGTGGATACATTGGGAGTCCCAGCAGGGACGGGGGGTGGATACACCGTGTGTCCCAGCAGGGGAGGGGGTGGATACACCGGGAGTCCCAGCAGGGGAGGGGGGTGGATACACCGGGAGGCCCAGCAGGGGAGGGGGGGTGGATACACCGTGTGTCCCAGCAGGGGAGGGGGTGGATACACCGGGAGTCCCAGCAGGGGAGGGGGGTGGATACACCGGGAGTCCCAGCAGGGGAGGGGGGTGGATACACCGGGAGGCCCAGCAGGGGAGGGGGGGTGGATACACCGGGTGTCCCAGCAGGGGAGGGGGGATGGATACACCGGGTGTCCCAGCAGGGGAGGGGGGGTGGATACACCGGGTGTCCCAGCAGGGGAGGGGGGGTGGATACACCGGGTGTCCCAGCAGGGGAGGGGGGGGTGGATACACCGGGTGTCCCAGCAGGGGAGGGGGGGGTGGATACACCGGGTGTCCCAGCAGGGGAGGGGGGGGTGGATACACCGGGTGTCCCAGCAGGGGAAGAGGTGGATACCCTGGGAGTCCCAGCCGGGGAAGGGGGTGGATACACCGGGTGTCCCAGCAGGGGAAGGGGGTGGATACACTGGGAGTCCCAGCAGGGGAAGGGGGTGGATACACTGGGAGTCCCAGCAGTGGAAGGGGGGTGGATACACCGGGTGTCCCAGCAGGGGAAGGGGGGTGGATACACCGGGTGTCCCAGCAGGGGAGGGGGGTGGATACACTGGGAATCCCAGCAGGGGAGGGGGGTGGATACACTGGGAGTCCCAGCAGGGGAGGGGGGTGGATACACCGGGTGTCCCAGCAGGGGAGGGGGGTGGATACACTGGGAGTCCCAGCAGGGGAGGGGGGTGGATACACCGGGAGTCCCAGCAGGGGAGGGGGGTGGATACACCGGGTGTCCCAGCAGGGGAGGGGGGGTGGATACACCGGGTGTCCCAGCAGGGGAAGGGGTGGATACACTGGGAGTCCCAGCAGGGGAAGGGGTGGATACACTGGGAGTCCCAGCAGGGGAAGGGGTGGATACACCGGGAGTCCCAGCAGGGGAAGGGGTGGATACACCGGGTGTCCCAGCAGGGGAAGGGGTGGATACACCGGGTGTCCCAGCAGGGGAAGGGGTGGATACACCGGGTGTCCCAGCAGGGGAAGGGGTGGATACATTGGGAGGGGGCGGGTCCCCGGCGCTGGCCCGGGTTGGGGAGCCTGGCGCCGGGCTGCTGCCTCCGCCTCTCCCCCGCCCCCGATCCGGCAGCAGCAGCAACGCCCGGCAATGGCGAGCGGCGCCGTCTCCAATGGACACGTCCGGCATGGGGAGACCGGCAGCGGGGGGGAGCCGAGCGGCAGCGCCCTGCAGAACGGCTGCCCCCGGAGCGGGAGTTGGAGCCGTCAGGTAGGAGCCGGGGCTGGGGCTGGAGTCGGGGCTGCCCCTGGCCGCACTCTCTCACTCTCTGACCTGCTTCATCTCAACTCTCACAACCTCAGCTCACACTCTCTCCTTCTGCATTTAATCAGATACAATCACTCTCTTCCTAAAGGTTTCTGCTTCCTTTATATGT